>NC_091397.1:37442034-37743128 GCF_032191515.1 Phaenicophaeus curvirostris | reverse complement strand
GAGCAATCTCTGTTTGCTTCTCCGGATATCTTACCACTTGGGTGAAAAGGCATCCTTGTGCTTGGAGTGCCTGGAGGCAAAGAGCTGTGGTTGTGGAGCTTTGGTATAGACAAATGATTTTCCCATTTTACTGCTGTTTTCCCAATCATTATTTTTATTTTTTGCTTAGGTGGTTTGCAGTTACCATACTTATTCATTCTATTGTTTGCCTTTAGGGGTTCTCTCTGCCTTTTCTCCACCATTAGTTTGTACGCCTTTTTTTTCCCCCAGTGATTTTATATGTAATCTTCATTTTAATCTACCCAGTTAGTTGTTCTCCTGTCCATTGTAGATGCAATTGTTTCTGAGGAGATGAACATTATTAATTAATTACAGTTTGGTAAAAAAGACCTTGTGTATTATGCCACGTTTTTTCTTAAATGTCAGGTTTTCCTTATCTTTGTTTTCCTCTCCTTTTTATGCTAGCCTTATAAAGAATTAGGAAAGAGACTAAATCAACTGCCAAAACCCATCCGTTCCTGTAAAAGGAAAGATCACATAGTGATATAGTCCATAGCTGAGAACACAGGAATTTTTCCTGTTTGTTTAGAACTAAGAATATTCTCATCTTGTATTTGTTTTCTGGCAACACCCATTGCCAAAGAGAGACCCCTAAAGTGTGTACATGAAGGTTAAAAAGAGATTACCCTGGTTAAGTCTGAGCCCATTCTCTAACAGTTGCTGAATTCTGTGAGCCCTGAAGCATGACCCAAAAACGTTATTGTAATTAATTACTGTAACTCTGATATGCATATCAATTCCTTTTTGCAAACATACATTTCTGAAATCCACTTTGTGTGGCAGTGAGCTCTCTAACCTAAGTACATATTGAGCATAGTCCATTTAGGATACTTTATTTGTTTTTTTTTTTTCTGGTTAAAACACTTAATGTGTATAAGCAGTTGAGTTGTATCTCAGATCTAGCAAAACGGCAATGTTTTAGCTATCCTTTTGCCTTCTTTTCCATCACTGAGCCTTTTGTTCCTTGATTTAGAACAAACAGGACCTTGTTCACAATCTATCACAATACTTGATGAATTTCTGGCAATGGTTGCTGTACTGCCATAAGGTTTCCTACTTCTGCACCCTTCCTCCAGACATCACTGAGTCAGTGCGCAACTGAGGACAAGGCTGCAAATTAGCTCATTCTGGCATGCATTGTTTTTGACTGGGGCCACCCATCCTCCCCTCAGCATGGGAGGGGGGTCCTTAATGCTTAAAAAGAAGATGCTGGAAAGTATTGGCCCAGCACTTTACGTGTGGAAAGCATTCACCTGGAAGCAGCAGAGTGACTCCAGACAGATGCTATCATCATGCAAGCAGGGCAAAGGAAGGGGTCTTCATTATAGCTCTTGTTAATGCTTTTCTCACATTAAATTCTTTTTAAATAGGGCACTAATAATAGTGAATCATACATAGCAAAATGCTAACAGAAGTCAATAGCAAGTATGCTGGTTTACTTGCCAACAAAAAACAAAAGTGAAAATGTTAACATGTGAATGCTGCTCTCTGTATGAAGAAGTGCCATGTTCCAAGCGTAAGTGCAAACTAAAACCCCATTTGTGTGAATAGCTAATTATAAGGGTGAAAACACTGTCAATCTTAACACTCATCTGGGTTTCGTCTTGGATGCCAAATGGGTCTTGCTGTCCTATATGTTAAGAAAAGTCTTAGTTTTACAGACTTGACAAGAGAATAAATATCACCCAGAAGTAACTGAAAGGGAATAAACATTAGACTATTATGCTGGGATTTTTACTAGCACCATTTTTATTGTGACTATATTTAAGTATTCTGAACCAAGACAATATTAATGAGAAATAAATATTGACAAAAAGATCATTTTCTTGACAGTATCTGCCATGAGGAACCCTACTGCAATTTGCAAAAAGTGCATGTGCTGCTGAAGCTTTCTAACTGAAGCTAACTCATCAAGGGGGTCTAGAGAATTTGGCAAATGTCTTAAGTTATATCTCATGTCCCAATGCCATTACAATTTAAATGTGTATTTTAAAAAACACTACAGATGACCAGAACAAAGTCCCATTACCATCTTGTACCTATTCATTATTAAAGAGTTACCTGTGAAGTTTTGTCAAAATCTTTATATATTAATCTCTGAAAACATGTAGTGTTTAAAAATAGAAAAAATGAAGCTGCTTTTTTTAAAAAATATCAGGCAGAACTCAAGGTGGGTGGGGAGGACTGCACTCTGTAAGAAACAATTTGGATTCCAGGATCCTACAGACTTAGAAAGAACACAAAGGTAATTTTCTTTTAAAAGAAATTTTCTTTTAATTTTTCTTTTTAATTTTTCTTTTTTTTTAAATTCTGTTTTTTTCTTGTAGTTTGCATGATGTTAAATGGTAGAGCCATTAGTGTATATCAGTACTACAGGCAAAGGTGGCAACTTTTTAAAAATAAAATTTATCTTTGGCTGCTCCCTAAACTACCCAGTCAATTTAAGTTGTTTTAGTTTTTTTCTTAGTTTCCTCTATTTCCCAGAAGCTAAGTCACAGGACTTGCGATTATGAGTTCAATAGTATTTTATTCCACTGTTTGGACAGGAAAGATAAATGAGAAGAAAGCTATCCTAGGGTTCCAAACTATGAGAAAAATATACATCTCCAGTTCTGATTAAACCTAGCATGATAAAAGCTCTTGGAATTTAATTACCTGTAAATCTCATTTATTGTTTCAATTTAAACCCAATAATTTAATGCATAAAGCAAAACATTTGCTAATCCTTTTTCTTTTCTTTTTTAATGTCAGAAGACTTTTTATGTATGAGAAGCCTGAATCTTGGAGATACAAAAAGAGCTCTGTTGACTTTTATAACATCTTTATTTGATTTTCAGCCTACCTCTGTGAGGCAGATTAGTCTACTTGATCACATTCAAACTCTGAAGAAAATGCTCTTTGAATGTTTCACATTTATTGAAGTGATGATATGTAATAGTGAAAAGTAAGAAAGTGAGGGATGAAGAAACCCAAGGGCTGTGGGAGATGCCGCATTTCCAGTTAGCCTTAACTTGTGTAATGGAAGAGGATGGACTTTGCTTAATAGCATTGCTGTGAGTTGATGAGGGGACTCAGTGACTCTCCTTTCACAGCCAGGTGCTGCTAGGTTTGTTGTGTTGTGGGGATGTTTCTCTCCTGCTGCAAAAGGAGGAAGATACAGAAGAAACCCTTTCACTTGACACGCTGACCTCCATGCCCTGACAAGTTTTATTACCTAAGCTCCCATCAAAGTGCCACCCTGCACATTGCTGTTGGGGCATGAAGTCAGTGTGGGGAACTCACTGCACCTTCCAGGCATCACCATGGGGAAGGAAGACCACAGGTCCCCAGAGGCTAGACAGACCACCAGCAGAAGGGCAGTGGAGTGACACCCCCTGTGTTCAGGGCACGCTGAGGAGGTGAGGAGTGTGAGGGAGAGGTGGTGCCAGCTGGAAACCAAAAAGTCCCCATTGAAATGGATCAGAGCCAAAGTAAAATTCAAGGCCAGGGAAGGGCTTTGCAAGCAATTTCTTCTTCAACTACTCTTCATTTTTCCTGACAACCCATTCAAATGTGATCTAGTGAGGTTGCAGGACTAAAGCATATCTAGTCATCACAATTTTAGCATCTCCAGCTTCCTGGATTTAAGCCCAAGCTGTAGGAGTCCATTCAAACAGATTAAACTGAATACTTTCCTCCAGATTATCCTTCATGTATGTATAAACAGCATTTGCTGCAGAATGTGTGAACTATAGAGCACAGAGTCACAGCCTGCAGCACAGCAAACCAGCTTTTCCTGGAGCTCATAATGTGATAATTGAATTGCTAACAGGCACCTTAGCGATGGCATTTGCTAGAGATGTGAAAACCTTCTTACAATCATACCTTTCTGAAGGGGACTCATCAGTAGAAGCAGAGCTATCAGGATAGAGTATTTTTTTGTATATTTTCTTCAATGAGTACATTAAATTTTTATGTGGAGTGAAATGGGACAGGACGTGTTTCCCTTCCACTGCACAATGATTTATTACCCTAAAAAGACCGCAGAACTAATTAGCAGAGTAATTAATTAATATAAATTTGCATATTTGCATTTGCAATTAGTGCAGCCGACTGATTAGTCTGAAAATGGGAAGTTTGACTCATTAGATGTTAGTGTCTGCTGGACCGGAAAGCGGCTGCCAGATGAGGCGAAAAAGCATAGAATAAGCATGTGCGTGTGTGTGCACGCGCAAGCTCATCATGTCTTTTGTTAGAAGAACGGAGTGCAAATATGCGGTCTAAGATACTAAAACTGCTTGCATTTTTTTTTTTTTTTGCTTGTGCTTTTTGGTTGTTCTTCCCATTAACTCACTTCCTGCAACGAGCCACTGCAATCATGAAACTCATTGATGCTTCTGAACAGTCAGATCCTTAAATGAGAGTAGCTGCTGCAGATTACCTGAATTAGGTGCTGAAGGGGAGCTGTAATGAGCCTCTGTGCCGCGTGATAGATGGGACAGGGATGTTTCCTCTCTTCCTAGTTATATAGTCTAACCAATTTCTAATGCTGAGAGGTCAAACTCAGCAGAACCCATAAAAGCCTGATAAATTACTAGCTTTCCAGGTTGCTGTGTTGTCGTCTTTACCTCCTTGGACACCCTTGTGGGTGTGCCTCTTTGTATATATCTAAACAGTCTTGCTCTGTATACCTGAACTTAGTATGCCTTGGTATGCCATTGTCCCAAGTTTTAGTAAGCTTTTAGTGAGGTTTGAGAGAACCTTGAAGAGAGACATGTCTGTCCAGTGGATAATATATCCAGATGCCATAATATGTCTAGGCTGATTACTAATGCTTCTGTCAGTGTGCCAGAGCAGAGCTGAAAATCATGGGGTTCAGCTGGGGAAATCCTAGTATGTCTTTGGAGCACTTCATGTTGTTCTCTCCACTACAGCTGGAGAAAATCTCCCAACAAGATTGATTGTCTCCTCTCTAAGATTACTGTGACTGGGAATGAGGATGAACAGGATCTGGCCTGAAACTAGTCCTCTGAAAGCTCACTGGGTTCTTGTCCAAAACCTTTGATCAGATTTTAGCCACTAGTGCCACTTTAACACTTGTATGTGTGTTGCAGAATATTCAAATGGGTATTGCCTATCACTTGCCATCTCTGCCAAGTTACACCATGGTGGAGTTCAAGACTTGGACTAGCTTCCTTTAGCTCCTCTGCTGCATCACAGCAAGTCACTTTTTTATTTTTTTTCCCTACTAAGCCTAAAGATTTCACTGTAACAGTTAGAGTCATAGTCTCAACATATGCAGTTATACTTTTAGTAAAGTATATTTCATTCTGTTCAAGGAAAGAGATTAAGCTAATGTACACTTTACAGGTACAAACTCTTTCCCCTCAGGCATACCTTCATGAGTTTGTAAAATCTAAGAGCAAAGTGGGCCTAAGTCAACAGGAATATCTTATAAACTTGAAACCATTATTTTTTGTGAGATTTGCAGGTGTTGATTAGCTCCCAAGATGCCCCTGGCATATTAACTGTGTGCACGGTAATTCAAAATATAATCATCCCTATGAAACGAGACAACCTCAACTTTTCCTTTATACACCAAAACCCAGGTACCATAATTTGGTATTATAATGCCTGTGTGGGGATTAAAAGCAAAAACAATTTTGCATTTGCCACAAAAAAGTGAATAAAATCCATCAGTATTTAAAAATATTTACAAGGGAAAAAATGTTATTTTCTATTAATATTACTTCTGAAATACTATTTCAATTATGAAGTCCAGTATTAGTACAAAGAAAGAATTTGATGAAGAAAGAACTAATATGAATAAAGAATGTTACTTAAAAGAATCTTCTTACAACTGCATGTGAAGATATAGGGTTTACAGTCATTCTTTTAATAAGAATATTTTTCAAAAATTCTGTCGTACTCCATTGCATCAAAAACAGTTAGGAGAAAACATTGATTAGAATAAAATTTTTCCTTCATTAATATCATCTCAGGTAAAAATCAGTTTGTAGGACCAAATAACCAAACTTACTTTTGATCATGTTCATTATTATGCTTGAAACAAAACCAGGTTTCCAAACATATTCAGGATCTGTACAGGCAAATTCCCGTTTTCACCACTCCCATTGAGTTCTCTGTCTGCATCCTTTGACACTCTTTAAAAATCTAGCCCTGTTGGCAAGTGAGAGTAATTTCAGATGTGGAAGCATGTATGGATGTGAGGCAACCCTGGCCTGGCAGACACGATGCTGTGTTACATAGGTGTTCACCCTGATGTGGGACGTGCTGCCTGTTAGCACGGTGTATCATTGCGACTCAGCACCACACACACAGAGCTATCCTCCTGTCAGATTAGCATTGCTTTGTACCCTGTCAGTCTGAAATGTGGGCAGATGCACAGCTCTACATGTGTTCAAGCTCCCAAGTCACTGAGCTGTTCTTTGTATTAATTTATAGAGTGCTGTGAATTTGCTTTTGGATCTAGGTTGAAATATCGTCTTCTCATATTTACAGCTTTGTGTTCTGACATTGTCTCCAATTCTGACCGTCAAAACTGTGCTAAAAGAAAATAATACTCTAGCCATTTAGGGAGCTCTTTCCCTGCCCTCCCTCCCCCGGCTGACTCAACAACTGAGTAGCTGCTCACCTTCTTCCTAAACTCCCCCGTGTAAAATAGCAAAACATTCTGTTTTCATTAGTCCAAATGTTTCATTTCAGCTTTATTGAAGAGTTGCATTATGATAAGGCTGTTTGATTCCAACCACAAAGTAAACCATTTTGCAGAAACATGACGCATAAGCAAACAGAAAAGTACAAGGCGTACGGTGCCTGCAATTGGAGAGCACCCCCAAAGAGACTCAAGCAGCAGCAGTGAGATAGCACTTTTCTTGCTTTTTCTTGTGATCTTGAAGGATCACAATGCAGCTAGCTTCCTAGGTCTAATTAGATGCACAGGGCCAAAGGAAAACTTCTGACATTCAAAACTGATAACGGAGTGAAAAGTAATTTGTATTCAGAAGATGGAAGATGGACAAAACCCAGCTTCCATTTGGACTCTAACATTGCCTGCATTAGATGGACTGGCAAAATATGGAGGTCTTCCACCCCAAGTATTGGAGAAATATGGACTGATTATAGATGCAAAGGGAAAGGTCAGAATCTCCCTTTCTATGTGGCTGACATGCTGGCAAATCAGTCCTGAGACAGAAGATGGTTTCACTTTATAAAAACTTGATATCTGTGCAATCCATTTCACAGTAGAGGCAAGTAAAATGGGATTTTTCTAACAGCTTGTATTTTTCTGCCCACAAACATGGACTATATCATAGAAACTGCAAAAATAAATGACCTCCTAAGGTCCTGGCACTGACAGCTCAGGTATTTCAGCAGCCCCTTCTACTAGAGAGGTGCAAACAGATAAAGGAACCTCGGTGTCTGACACAAGAGTATGACTTAAAGTAGCCAAACCTCCAAAATGGGTACAATGAGGAAGAAAATGTCTGTTTGGATAGGTACCCATTACCACAAAAAAACCCAACTCAATATTTCAGGGAGGCTATAGGCTCCCTATGCTATAGATTTTTATTTATCAGGACTTTGCAGCATACTCTGAATAAAACCTGCCCATCCTTGTTGAAGCAGGTGAGACTGGAAGAAGAGACAAGCAGCCACAACATTTGGTAAGAAACACCTGCTGGCCTGTTATTGGCACATGAGATTTCCTGCGAAAAGAGTGTGTGAAGTATGAATGCTGACAGGAGGTGAAAACATACATGGCAACTTAGAGGTATGCGACTAAGACAAGAGGGAATACCACCACTCAGCCAAAATTTGGGAAGCATAAACTAAACCTGGATGACAGCAGAATATAAATCTCTGTACAGAAAATGAAAGACTTCAAGCAACATAAATGAAGTGAATGCCATAAACGAACCTTCTCTAAGAAACTCGAAGCCATGCATTAGGTAATTACTTACCGATTGATATTGGGTTCCAAGATCAGCAGAAGTCACAGGGCCTTGGTAACAGCTGGGATAAGGCAGCGATCTGGAACATGAAGGATGCTGTTGCCTTGGGAAGGAAACAAAATACTGTATAAAAACAAGGGAATTCCCACCACAAGAAAGTGTTTAACAAGCAGCAGTTGGAACAGCACTAGTGCAAGAAGCTCCACAGTGAAAGAATTGAGAGCACAGATGTAAAGACAGGAAAATAATGTTCAGATGGAAAAACTGGATTATTGCTGTTGTCTCTGAGTATCAGGAGTTAATCAGCATGTATATAGTTGTGCTGCTACCACTGAAACAGATCATAGGCCCCCAGAGGACATTCCTGACAACCTCTAGCATCTGTGCAGCCAAGACTTCATTGCAACACTCTTAAGCTGTGGAGGTGCTCCTTGAAAGCACAGTGCAAACCCAGAAGAAAGATTCCTTTAGGAGATTTTATCTTGACTGCAGTTGCGTTGCAAAAAGAGAGGAAGAATTAAGGGAGCAGCAGTGTGTGCTGCAGCGGTACTTACCAGGAAAGAAACAGAAAGTGACGATGTAATCAGTCTTCTGAAAGAAGGGATCATGTCAAGAGGGTCTGTACAAGAACAAGTTCCTTTTGGTCCAGAGAGAGAATGCAGTGAATTGTGGAAAGTGTAACAAGTTGAGTCTAAAGAAGCTGTGGCTAGAGCGACAAAAAACATTCCAGCAGACGTCTTCATATAGCACTATCCAAAATACAGTTTGGAGACACATCCTCCCAGTTCAGCATATGTGCACAGATAGCACCAAGCGAATGCACAACATACTAGGCTTGCTTCATGTGGTACGGCTGTTGCTGCACAGAGACTTTGAGGGTATGTGTTGGACCTAGAAAAATGAGTTAGTAGCTGGTCTTCTCTGACAGAGAAAAAAATATCTGGTGATAAGTGAAGACAAAAGAATTTTTTTGAGGTTACTTCAAGAAAAGCAAGGTCGATAGTTTCCGTATTACCACCAAAGTAATCCCTGAAAGCAGAGAAGAAATTTTGCCTGAAGAGTCTTGAGGATTTTAGAGGCTGGGTGTCTGATGTACAAACAACTAATAGTTTGCATGCCACAATGTCCCAGGGGCAGCTAGCCTGGGTGACTGAAGAGGAGCCAGACTGTTTCCTCAGAGAGCCAAGTGACTTCAACACACCTGATGAGGTTTTCCCCTGACACCAGCTATGAAGGTGTTGCCCATTTCATGGCCCAATGCTGGAAAGCTCAGTGAATTAGTACTACTTCCTGGCTGGTAGAAGGAGGAGGAAATCCTCCTATGACTAAAGACCATAAGGTGGAAGAAAACCTCCTTTCTAGCAGAGGAAAACCCTATTGGACAGTATTAGGCTGATGATGTAGTCACCCATGTGAAATGCAAAACATTCACTTAGAAAAAGTTGTTCTCAAAGTGAAGCTGCAGAGGCTCTGGGAGTTGCCAGTATCAGTGCAACTTCTCCGTTTGAAAACTCAGGCTGCTATGCAGAAACTGTGAGTGAGGTTGCTTGCAGCAATCAAAAGCCCAGCAAGAAGAGGAAAAGGAGAACACAGTTATAAACTCTGTAATCATGATTGGTTGATGACACCGCCAATGTGTATTCATCCAGCCAGCTTTCTGTAAATGTCAGACTATAGCCTCATCTTCCAACCTGTTATCTATAGTCAATGAAGAGAGAGAAAAATGTTTTTAAAGAGCAGTCCTGAGTGCTTGCATTAGGTTCTTAGGCTATGCCTTTTTCTGGTGGTGCCTGTTTCCCATTGTTTACAATGAGGAAGCCTGGGGAGTTAGGCTTTGTGGTGGGTGCTCAGTAGGAAGTTGCCTTGTGATAGATGTTGCAATGACTTACTGTGCTTTTGCATTCAGAAAACAATTCTTCCTCTAGGCACAGGAGGAGTTAAAGTAGAAATATAAAAAGTAAAGTAAAAATATAATTTTAAAGTAAAAAAATAAAGTAAAAAACTAAAAAAATGTTGCTAAACTTCTTTGTCTTCTTGATGCTTCATGTCTATGCCCAGTGAGACAGCTGAAATCCCATTAACAGAGGGACAGGAACCTTGCATATGGGTGCTTACATGGGCTGCAGAGAGCAAGGGGTCTGCGTGTGTAAAACCTTATTGAATGAGCACTTCTTGTTTTCTTGTCTCTTTTTGTAAAATATTCATGGCTGGGAATAGCCTGAACCCAGGCGATGTCAGTGAGACAAAAGGGGAAAAGGTGATATGACCTCGAATGGTGGCCCCTCTGCAGTATTCTGCAGAAAATCCTATTACTGTGAAGCTGAGACAGAGTGCTCTGCAGGTCCTGGCAGCTTTTTCAGCCTGAGCACTTCTGAAGAGATTCATCAAAATGTCTTACTTACTCAAGCAGATGTCTTCGTCACCCTAGGGAGAAGCCTTCCAGTAGTAAGCTTTACAGAGTGGTCAAGGGAAAGCTAATCAAAGATTAAGGCTACAGGGCTCAGCCCTTAACTAGAGTAAAGGCTGCACTGAGTTCCTTAGCGACAACAGCCTTAACCAGGGGACTTCCAACGAAGGGGAAACCCCAAGAAATTTCCTTTCAACCACAGCACCAAGCAACACTGTGGCTCATGAGGGAAGGAAGACATCTGAATGCAAAGTCAGGCTCACGGAGAAGAGCATGAGGAGTCAAGGTTCCTGCATTTGTTGCATGTCTTACACAACCAACTTCTGCCTCTTATTCTCTCATAATTAGGTCTCTTTCCCATGCATATGCAGTACAGCCTTGTCATTTCCCTCCTGATCCATCACCTACTAATGGGAAGTGGTATACGGAGTACCTATGGGAAGGAGAGACCATGACAAAATAGGGGGATAGGCATGTCATTTCAAGGAATGCAGGCTGGAAGTATACTTTCTCTTTATGTTGCTCCAGCATGTCTTAACGTGTCTGCTATGGCTGAGCATGCCAGAGCTGCATCTCCCATGCGTGGGGAGCATGTGCAGGAGATGAAAGCTTGAGGGGCCCAGAAATACTGATAGTGGCACAAAGAGGCTTTCTAACACAAGGTTTGCAGTGTCATCCAAATTGTACTCTGAGCTTGGCAAAAAGGTTTTTCAGAAATCCATCTGGTGATGGTTTGGCATCCTGTGGGACCTGTGTTCCTAGTAAGTGGAGGATCTGGCCAAACAAGATAATTATGGCTACTATTACCTTTAAAGATCTTCTTCTGCTTCAGCACAGATACTTAGATCAGAATGAGAACGGAGGTTGAACTGTCCTCTTCTTTTTGATAATGACTGTGGGTGGTGAAAGCTTAGTGGTGATTTAGATGGGAAGCTATATAGAACATGAATCTCCATAGACCATTTTTGATAGTTATGCATTTGACTTTCAAGATACAGAACCTGCTACTCTGTTTTTTCTCATGAGAATCAAGAGTAGCAGGCTAAGTATGGTTGAACATTTATTTTCCTTCCTGTTTTGTACATATTGTTACCTATATTACATTTAATTAAAGCAGCAGTTCTATAGAGTACAGTGTTATGAATGATGCTGTAGATCTTTATACAAATACCTAATTTCGATGATGACTGAAAACGAGAGTTTGAAAGATGCGCAGCACATCTTTTTCTCATGCCTCTTTCTTCTAGGAGAGAAAAGGTGCTGAGGAACCTTTATATCCCACTGTTAAAATAGATTAACAAGTCTTCTGCTACTCTGCCTCCATGTATACCCTTGTGGTGGCTGCAAATATTCACAGTTAACAGTTATTGTCTTGTAAAAGAAAAATAATTTGTTTTAAAACAACACAATTTGGAATACAGTGCAGCTATCCTGCCCAAACATTGTGTTAGAAAGATGAACTAAGCTTCAGAGACACTTCACACTACCCAAATTAAGGCAACAGTTTACTCTATAGTCAAAAAGAGGTAACTTTTGCACAATACTGATATTACCTAAAACGTGATAAACCAAGCCTCAGCGTGATAGCAAGAGCTAGATGGGATAAGAGTATTTTTATGAAAAAGATGACATATATCAGAGTAACATCAGCATTTTATTCTCTAGCTCTTATCCTCTCATTCTGGAATGTAATTGTTTTAGAAGAAGATTCATATCAGGGACCTGAACTTTCAAAATCCCAAATCCAACTTTGAAGACTGGCAGAAATATAGGAGCCTAAGACTAACTGACTTTCAAGAAGAGGGAGTTGTTTTTAATAAGACACATATTACTTTTTTTCACTGTCTAGGTAGAAAACTATGCAAGAAGACCCTCTCATTAGAATTTTAAAACTGTCTGGGGACTGTTTTGAGGTGAGCTGTTATTCCCTAAATACTAGAAAGGGACAAGCAATCCATTTGCTGTTTAGAGTTGCCAAATCTGAGCTTAGTTATACAGTCCTCTGAGAGCAGGAGCAACCATGCCTAAGACAGCTGTCCAGAGAGAGTGGTCAGAACATGACAGCAATTAGCTGTATTTCAAATCAGTAAAAGTCAATAAATGAGTTGTTTTTTGAAAGATCCATGAGATATGACAAATCATACCAAAGTAACTTTTTCAATCATTGAGGTATTTTGGGAAAGTTACTACTAGTAGTGATTGGACTGAAGAACAGATGGAGAATAAGCAGAAGAGGAAGTAGAACGACAAACAGATGGGGACATAGGTGACAATAGGTGATGACTAAAGGGAAAAAGGAAGGAAAAATTCTTTCTCAGATCTTGCCCTGATCACATGGTTGTTTTCTTGTAGGTATTTGTGGTAGAGTCAAGTCTTTCAGAGTTATCTGAACACAGTGAGTCTTAATTCGAGGGACAATCTGCAAGGGAAGATCCACATAGTACATATTGTAGAATAATTGTCAGAAATGTCTTTGATTTAGAGAATGGATTGGATGTATTGCACCTGTGAATATGCTTTTGCTACACCCATATCTGATGACAGGGTACAAGAGAACTGCAAAACCTTTCTAGGGAGTAATAATTGAAATTTACATGATTATGAATTTACAAAATATCTTCATTGTATGGCAAAAGGTACAGTGAGAAAGGCTTAGTATTCCTATGGATATTAACTATTTATGTGAACACATTAAAAGAACATGGGTCTTGAATAAACATGAATATAAACTCCAGAAACCTAAGTCAAATAATTAGGTTTATTTAGATAGGAAGAAGAAATCTGAATATTGTCTAAAAAATCACTCTTATTCTGGATTGTATGAGATCCTCCATTTGTAACCAGACTAGTCAAATTACTATAGAAGTAGCTGCTTCCCCCTCACACTTGCAGTCAAATCCCATTATGTTTCAATGCAAGTACTGCTCCTGTAGTCGTAACACCTACCTGAAGAGTATCTAGGAGAACTACCTATTACTACTAGAGACTCCACCTTTATGCATGCCTCCAAAAGAAACTCTGTCTTGCACATGTAGTTGGGCCAGATCTACTGCATAGACAGTGTAGGAAGTCCAGACTTGCTTACCACTCAAGCTGTAACACCTTTATAAACTGGACTCCTTCCTTAATACAGTATGACTGTAAGAGGCTTTCTGTTAGGGTGCATTGGCAGTTTACATGCCTGATTGTGCCTGATGACAAAGTGAATCATGTTCTGGTACCATAAAGGGCTGTTATGTACTACATATGACATGAACAGAACAGAGGCATCAGAGGTCTAAGTAGCTAACGGTATTTTTACTATGAAGTTGACTTTAAAACATATTTACAAATCTATTCCATTTTATTTATGGTCTTGCTTCTGAACCTAATCTAATCGCTTAAATCCTGAAACTGAGCTTTCAGAGGCAAACATCAAATATTGTGAAACTTGCTGAAGCTATGAGCTCTGGCAACACCACCTTTAAGCTGGCTCTGCAATTTTATGTTAATACACCTACAATGTTTTTATACAGTTATTTAGAAAACTTACCATCAAAAAGTTATATACTGACATTTTACCTGTTTTCTACTTTATTTTACATTTGACTTTAAAAGGTTATGGTGTAATATATGTTACCTGAAGGCCAGAGTCTGAATTTCTGGCTGATACTGAGAAAAACCTTGGTCCACCACCAAGTCCAGAAAAGTCAGGCTTTAGGTGGAGAAGACCACTGAATCAGTGTGAGTGAATGAATGATTGATTGTCTACCAAGTTAGTTCTCCAGAATGTGAAGACTAGTTCATATTGCCAAAGGATCATTGTTTATTTTCTCAATTTCTTGGCAAGGATGTGATGATTTCCTGTGTGCCCAAAGCATGACTTTGAGGCCTAAAGGGTTTCGGTAGATGATCCAGTAGCATCAGTGTCAAAGATGTGTGAGAGGATCCTAAATTGGTTAGGAAATAAAAGCTGCCTGTATAGGCTTTTTCCAGTGCTAACTCCTGTGTTAGCAGGATAATTTTATTCACGTATCACAGTATGAGAAAGAAAAAAAATCTGCCCTGGTAATTGAAACTTTACCTCAAGCAATCATTCATTTTAATATGTCAAATGTACACATTACAAGAAACTGTTGAAAAACCCAGACTGGAAAACCCCAGGCCAAACCATATACCTCAAGATTGAAACCGATTTAAATTCCAAGAATAAGTAGCTGACAAAGATAATTTTCATAGATTAACATTTTTCACCTGGGTTTTATATATCTGGAAGAAATATACACTGCATTGGTTATGCATTGATCAAACTTTTATTGTGCCAGCTGTACTTCATAGACCTGAAAAAGTGATTCAAGCAAAACAAAAGAGAACATAAAAGCACAACTATAATGGTTTTAAATCCCAAAGAGGCAATTACAAGTTTGATTCCAGTGATGCAGCTGGACTACATTGGAAAACTAAACACTGTACACATATTAAGTGGATATGAAGGCTAGAACTAGGACTGTAAATAATAAATCCATCCTGCAGTTTTATTTGTAAAGTACAGCCCTTTTAATAAGTTGGGAAAATACAGCAATAAAATTCACACTAATTCATGTGTTAAAACCAATTATTTTTTTAAAGTTGATCACACAGTAAGTAATAATTTAAATAAAACAACTGGAAAGTGGACTAAAACAATGTTGCATAAGGAAAGAATTATAATTCTTTAGCCTCTGTGACTGTGTTAGGGTACAATATAATGTTTTATATTCAGAATATTTCTTGGCCTCTTTTAATGAAGAAAAACCTGGTAACTGCAGTTCCTAACATTTATCTTTGCATTGGGTATCAAGGAGAAGAGTAAAGGGCAGGGTAGGGCAGCACCCAACAAACCACCCAAACAGTGGCATGAGGTATAAAAACTCAGTGATGCAGATGGTGACTGGCCGGTGAGAGCAGAGGAGAAGGAGACACATGGCTGCTTCTGCATGCTCTGTTTCCAAAAGCAGCCTTTGTATGCAGGATAAATGCATGGGATCTTTGCCTTCAGCTCAACCACACCAGCTAACAGTGACATACTGAGTACAAGCAGCTGCTGGCTGCTTCAGTAGGAACTTCAGAGACATTTCTGGAGAGCAGCTCATCCTATGGCAAGCTGCTTCAAACTGAGGTAGATCGTTCTCCACCAAGTGCTGAGGGATTTTTCATGGGTGATTTCAACAGGATAACTCCAGTTTAGATAGTGAAAGTTGAGTGAAATTGATCCTTCCCTCAACAGACATTATAAGACTCTTCTACTTTTTCTCTGCTTCTTTTGTGTGCTGGGTGTACAGCTGGATAGAGCAAGCTGAGGCCATTCCCCAGGCTGTTTGGACAAGTTTTGCACACGTCTGAAACTCTGAAATTTCTCATATGATGGGAGAAACATTTGTGGCTTAGCTTAATGATTAGAATCTAGAAAGATCTGTAGTGCTAATAATAGACAATATTATACTATCAAATTTTGGGTGAACTTGAATGAACTTCAAATCAACTTGATTGGTTGATGTAGCTTTCCATGGGAGCCTGGTGGGTTTGCTGCTTTTCTTCACCAGAGACAGGTCTGGGAGAATAATGTTAAAAATGTTATAACATTTTTAAAGCTGCCTTTCCTGGGAAGTATGATTCAGGCTAGTATTTGCCACTAACTGGACTTAACATTTGAGGATAGCCAGAGAACGTGGGTCTATGCCCAGGTCATGGAGGTGTGTAAACTGGCAGACATTAGGAGAGTTTATTTCTTGCTTTATAAATTCATGCTTAGTTTGTTTGAAACTGCTTCTGAATGTACTTAGTTTGTTGTTAACAACCCTATTGACAGCAAGGGAGAAATCAGACAAGAAGCCATAGCAAAGGTCCACAAAAATAACAAGCATGGACTGAGATGTAATACAAACATAGCTAGTGCCACCTATAGGTAGAAGAAAAGTAACCGGGAGAGCTGTGGCCTGCTGATGAGAAGCACCGGAATAGCTTCGAGATTTTGGCAGCAGGAGTGACTGCTTGCACTTTTTACAAAATTTGTAAATGAGCTGTATTTCTCTAGCCTTTCCATTTCTTTTCTGGTATGGACATGCTATTGCTCTAGCTGGGAAATTGGAGCTGCAGAAGTAAGTTGGGGAATGTAGATGATTGAGAGGGAATATATAAAATGGTTTCCTTCAGGGACTAAAAAAGGAGCAACCTATTATTTCACATTTTTGCACTGTAGCTAAAGGAAGCTAAAAACATCCTGAGATGAAAGGCATGCACTTAGGTTTAGTTACTCCTTTGCAGCAGGACCAGAATAGAACTCAGAGGAGTGCTGAAATAGAGTTCACCAAGTAGGGAAAACAAAACCATCCTTGAAACCAGACTAAGGCACAGTAAATTTCCAAGAAAAGTGTCAAGGGCTCTTCTCTAGTTTTGAAGTCCTGTTATGATTGCTACTACTATTTAAAAAAAAAAAATTTCAGACCATGTAAAATGTTGGTATAACACTCTCTTTTGCAATTAGATAAGAATAGTTTAAGGTGCCCCATAGGCTTGACATCTAGTTGTGCATGCTATTCACACTTCTGAGCTTTATAAGCTTCTGTAGATTTTAAATTGCGCTATCTTATCCTCTTTTCTGTGAAAGATCTAGGGGATCAAGCAGAATAACAAGAAATTCAAATCATGATGATAGTAGAGAGGTTTCTTTCTCCTACTTCATGGGACTCTATGAAGACATGAGGTAAAACACATTGGAAGTTGAAGAACCAGGACCTGATTTCCTAGTCAGGAGAAATACTGAAATGTTTGAGCTCTAAGTGTTCCCACAGGTTACTTGTGGATTTAGGCAAGCTAAGTGCCACTAAAAAAGAAAACAACAGTGATGCCAGATGTAAAATTAAATTGATTTTACTGTGTGGGAAACCCATTCAATAAGGAAAATCTAAGGAAAAATATTCATTTCACCTCCTTTTCCAATTATACTTATCATAGTAATAATTAAAGAATTGAGTGGAAATGTGGGTCTGAAGTTGATTTTGCCCTGTGTTGGTTTTTTTTAGCAGCTTCCAGCAGATTTTTAAAGATTGTTTTGTAATGTGTTTTTTTTCTAATGTAATTCAGGTATTTTGGCAACATTCTTTACTGTTTCCTTCTGCCCCTATGTGAAGGGTGCAATACACTTCCCATGAGTTTCTGTGTTGCCTTTTATTGCTTCCTAGTGC
Source organism: Phaenicophaeus curvirostris (assembly GCF_032191515.1). Lineage (NCBI taxonomy): Eukaryota > Metazoa > Chordata > Aves > Cuculiformes > Cuculidae > Phaenicophaeus > Phaenicophaeus curvirostris. The sequence continues at coordinate 37,725,504 of NC_091397.1, read as the reverse complement.
TTATCTTTGTTATGTGCTATGGCACTACTTTTTGGTTGCTATTATATTCTGTGTTCCACTTCTACTTGTTCGTTTGTACATACTGTGCTTTGTACTATGCCTCATATTTCCAGGGATAAAGATAAAAAGATTTTACTTTTCTAAATCTCAGAACATCCTCTGTATCAGATACTTTGTGTGTTGCTGTTTTTTGTTATGAGTGTGAAGTGTATTATTGCCTGTGAAATAAGCCAAAAGAGAAACCAGCATGGCAGGTCTTTTGTGAAACTTTAAGCTTCCAGTCTCTTCTCTGATAACCTTCTCTCCACTATATATCCAGGTGATGAAACTTTGAACATGGTTTTCCATTTTTTTCCTCTGTCTTTTGAAAGCAAATTGGGCTACTGTTTTGTTGGTGAGGATAAGTAGATGTCTTCTAGCTTGCCAAATAAGAAAGAGTGATCCTCCTATCTGTAGCAAGCACAAGCAATAGTTTCAGTAGAGTTGCTGTTAAAAATCACTGTCTGGATTTAAATGTTTGGACAAAGATTAGCTGCCAGTACAAAATAAATAGCATGAATGTTTAATCAAGATCTACCATCCTCCTGGTCAGATACTGCCTTTTTTTTTTTGAAAAGCCCAGTATAAGGGAGACACAGTGCCTACTGAGAAGTCCTATGACTCCGTTAATCAGAGTGAAAGAAAAGAGAATTACGTCTGTGGATAGATAGCTAGACTTGTGCTTTACAAAACTTTTAAAAATTGTCTTTAAAATTGGGGGTCACGACTTTCAAAAATACAGACATTTAGTCACTAGAGGGAGACACGATCTCGTATAACCTAGAGCACAGCTACTATCACAAAGAGATCAGGGATAAAAATTCCCGTGGGAGGAGGCAGATGTCAATCAGGCTGGAGTACTCCAGCCCAAGTGAAAGGCTGCTGATATGTTAAGCATCTCAGGGTCCTGGAGATTTGAGAGAGTGAAAGAAACTTTTATGGACCCACATGATTCTCTAGGACAGCATCAGCAATGCCTTTCTATAAAACACATCTGATCTGGGTTCCAACGAGATGACCTTTAACTACAGTGAGCAGAAAAGGCTTTAGCCACGTCTTCATCCAGTCTTGATCCATGCCATGTTGCTGGTCTTTCTCAAGAAACTTGCTGAGTAAGACACTCTTTCTCACCCCAGAGTAACAGGGCTGGGTGGAGGAGTGGAAGATTAATACAGAAAGCCTTGTCTGACATCAGGAGCATTTCTTCTGTCAGAAGGGCACTGGCACATGTTACCAGCTCCTGCCACATGCTGCCCAATAACCATATATTCCCTCACTGCTGCCTTTGGGCTGAGGAAAAACACTGTTCAGGAGAAGCCAGTGAGGGAAGGAGGTGCAGTTAGGGCTCCTGGACTTCTTGTTGGCATGGGTAGGAGAAGACCACCTTTTCTCTTGGTTCAAGACCCTGTAGGGTCTGTTGTCTGCATAGACAATATGTGCAACCGTTTGGCTGGAGAGAGAGGTACGCAAGGCTGGATTGACAGGGTCTCACCCCAGTGATTTACTTTAAAATGAAAGCTTAGGTGTAAACATTAGAGGCAGATTTTGTGCCCACTGGGAAGTGCTTTGATCAAAGCACCAAGCCCAGTGCAAAGTCTACACAAGTATTATTATTCATCCAAAAAACAAACAGAGCAAGCCAAAGGCCTTGTCCACACTGGGATCAGGATTGGGCTAGCACCAACCGTGTTGCTTCTGATAAAACCACAGGGAAACATCTCTACATCTGGAGCTTCTGTTCAGTGTTAATGCATACTGGGATGCTATTTAATAATGTATTTAACTAGAATACTGCAAATGTGTGGTAAATGACATTTTTTACCATTACATTAATAATAGGTGTTATTTATCCTTTATTGCCCAGAAACATTTTAGGGACTGCTGTTAATATTTTCTCAAAATAAATGTTTATGGACTCATTAACTCTGGTTTTATTGGCCATATTTCTCACAAAGCTTCTGAGTCATGCCTTCAAGTCTGCTAGGATTTGTGATCCTATTTTCTGTTTGCTTTGTATGTTTTGTCTGTCTGTGTAATTTGAAGAGAGAATTGTAGAGTCTAAGATGGAGGCAAGTATTCTTTATTTTAATTAAAATGCTAACATCAGAAATTATCTTATTGAGTGATTGTGTTGTAACACAGCCACTTACTCTGCCTTACAGTAGTTAACTGTGATTTGATGTTTCCTCTAGAATGCTTCCTATTCTCCAGGGCTTATACTGTAGCCAAAAAAATTCCCTTTAAGCTGAAACCTGGCATGCAAAATCTCAGCCAAACTTCAGTGCTGCTTGAAACTTAAAAGACAAAACTTTGCATTTCCATGTTCAAGTTGCTTGGGACACTACATTTGGTGGTTTCTTGTATCATTTAATTGTGGAGTGATTGAAGAGCTCAGTATCTTATATTAAAAATGATGTGTTGCTGGTGTTAATTTGTAGTGGGAGTTCATTATTGCTGACTGAAAAAAACCTGTATCATAGGCCAGATGAGTTCTGGACAGACGTACATGTATCACTGTACACAAAGAAAAAATCAAATCCTTTTTTGGCAGGTTTTGCGTGTGTTGCCCTTCCTAAATGGAAGTCTTGAACCACTTGTGGAGGGGCTGCAACACAGCCTCTGTGGCTGACCCTTTTCAGAGGCAGGAGTGTCAGCTAGCTGGACATTTTGTCTGATCCAAGCATGAGCCATTGTCTCTTCTCAACAGCACAGTGAACAGGGGGATGAAAGTCTTGGTACTGTGCCAATAGTGCGAGTTTTGACTCTGCTGTAGACCTTAATGAGTTGTTAATGTATGGTTATTTACGTGTAAATTATTTCTGAAGCAAGCCAAGTCTGATGCTGAGCACATTGCTTGTTCCCATGCCACTGACTACAGAAAGCTGGTCATAATAATCTGATTGGCCAGTTAGATTTGGGTAGTTTTTTAAACTTTTGATGAAAAATATGTGCTTACATATGAGAGAAGAAAGCCAAGCCTACTGTATCCTGAGGATACATAAAGATTGAGTCTAGCACTTCTTGCATACCTAGGACCAACAAGTACCTGTGCAGCAAGGTTACAAAGTTAGTTGATATGTACCTACCTTGCTTTTTTTTTTCCAGTAAATTGTGTACCTGGTTGATTTCAAGCCATTTTTTTAGCATGTTTTTTTCAAGATTTTTACTATAAATTTAGTGCTTTCAGATGATTGGGAAATGTATTCTAACAAAATTTTTCACTTGATTTTATTTGCATTCACCCTCGCAAATGCCTTTTCACATAAAAAATGAAAGAGATGCTGTTTGACAAAAAATAACTATAAGATGTTTATGAAAAAGTTTCTTTTTGATAGAAATGAGGAAAAAATTTAGTTCTTGTAATGCAGGAGAAAAGAAGCACTCAAAGTTTTTGGAGTTGGAGAAGTACTGACTGACATTTGGGAATGTGGAAATAAACTCCCAATCACGAGAATTCATAGCTATTTAAGCCAGTCAAGGGTCATAAGGAAATTTAGAAAGACATGACAGGACCTAACACGACAGTGGAGGAAACTGAAAGTTAATAAATCCAAGTCATTTATCTTAGGGTAATGAAGGGAGAATTTGAAACAGCCCGTCTGTTTTTGAGGTTACAAGTTAGCTTAAGTACTCAGGGAAACACTGATACCAGTGAACACAGGAGAGTTAGAACTAGTCAGTCCATACTAGCAGCTCAAAAGTAGGCAAAATGTTAGCACCTGTTAAAGCTGACCTCTAAATTTACATAAATCATTTACAGGATACAGTGAACCTGCCACTATGTCCATATGTCACTATATGGATCAGCAGTGTGGTCATCTGTGACACAGGATTAGAAATAGGCCAATGCAGAAGATGCTGAGCCATGTTTCTCCTCTTTTTTTGTTGTTTTGTTTGGGGTTTTTTTGTTCTTTTTGCTTTTTGTTTTTTTTTCCAGACAACTCTTGTATTACATTCATAACAGTCCAGTGCTTATACACCAGTACAGCCTATGAAAACTACTTCTAAGAGCAGAGACTCGAAAATGGATGCAGGTCTTTCTGGTCTACCAGTTCCATACCTACGGGGGTATAAAGCTCTATAAATCCAAAAGAAAGCCTGAGTTACCATTTTCTACCTTTCCATGGATCCGTTGTTCCATTTATGTGTCTATTTTGAGACATCAAACCTCCAGTGATTGGAAGGAGCTCCATTTCCATGCTGTGTCACTGATTCTACGAGAAGTGGAATATTTTCCTGCCCTCTCCAGCAGAGCATCTATTTACCTGCTCAGCTTTGAGCACATCAGTGATTTAGGTGCTCTTGCAGGAACTCCCATGCATGACAATCCTGGACAGGAGCTGGACAAGCAGAAACTCATAGGACCTCATGCTGATGTGGGAATGGTCTGTTAGCAGACAATGGGGAACAGTAGTGGGCAAGGGAGTTCACTATGTTCACATGGAAGAAGAACGGCTGCTAAAAAATGAAGCAATGGGGCTTGACTCTGCTGTCAGAGGTTATGGGAATCATTGGTCTGAAAGAGATGGAGTAACATTATACAGAAGTGGCTTAAGAGGAATGAAATTCTGATTCATGGCCTTTATGTGGTTAGTCTCTTCATATTTCTGAAAGCAGAGTTTGTGAACAAGGTGAGTTAATAGTACATAAGTAAAATTGAAGCCTACAGCAATTAAATTAAAAGGTAAAAAGATTTGGAATGGTAAAACTGAATACATTTTAATTGAACATAATTCTATTGAAGACTATTAAATTACCACAGTGGAACAGAAGCACAAAAAAGCATGATAATGAGTTCCTGAATGAAAATTTTAAATGGATAAGCTGAAAAATTGCAGGTACCCCGGTGTATGACATGCAGAATGCTCATGATATGAGAACATGAATTATTTATATCTTCTTTAAATGTAGAATGTAAATTTGTTTTGAATTAATTTCTATTGGGAAATCACTACACAGTAAACATAACTGTCTCTTAGGGCAATGATTTTTCCTTCTAATTATTATTATTATTATTTTATCATATTATTGTTTGGAGAAGGGAAGAAAAAAATGGCGATTTTTATGGTAGTAAGTCATTAAAGTAACTTTACTTTGGGGTGAAATACACTGAAAGCAAGACAGCTGTTAAAGTAACTTAGGATCTACAGACTGCACTTTGATGTTGTTGTGCTGGGACAAATAAGTTGGTATCTCCTTGTTTTTCCTAGACCAAGTAGGCTGGTAGAATGATAGGGGGCATGAAAAAAACCTGGCTAGTGCCTTATTACTTTTGTGGTCTGTGGAATGCAAAGGCAGGCATCAATGCGTATGATGACACAGTTATGGCCATAGAAATAGTCTCAGAATGGAGGAAAAGCTCTTGTGAGTAGGGAGAGAGTTGTTAAGTTGTTAGAGGATTGAATCAGTATTGTTAACTTGATTCTTTTTTTCTTTCTTTTCAGCTGTGCAAGTGTGTTCAACATTAGGGAGGAAATGTATCACTTCAGGGGAATTAGGACAAAGAGGTTTGTTAAAACACAGATATGCTCATAGCATGCCTATTGGCATAGTTTTAGTCAAGTGACTTTACCTTTGCTATACTCCTCTTGGAGCAACGTGCAGATAAATCTAGAGAAATGTCACTGAAGAATTTTGCTTCCCCAGCTGTGTTTTGTACTCCTATGTTTAGAAAAATTGAGGAAAAGAGCTCCTTTTGGCTTCAGTGGGAGCTTGTATTTGAGGGTCACTGAAGTATCTTTGTCTAAATGTTACCAGGGCTGAAGCTTTCGTTGCTTGACCTGACCTTGCAATCCTTGCTGTTCATTTCTAATGGCACTTCATTGGTACATCTCTCCCACCCCAGAGAATGACACCTTTTGTATAAGGTTATACAGCAAACATTAATTTTGAGTGGCAAATGGAAGATTAAAAGTATTAAATTATTTTCCTATATATAATGAGCTATTTTTTTCATTACTTGTATCTTTAACTTGCAACCCATCCCGATCTCAAGCTCCTCACTAGCTGCAAACTATGTTCTGCCCATTCTCAGCCCGCTGACAATAGGAAGATGGTGAGCTAAAAAATGTAAAGATTTTTGTTCTTATTATTTTGGAACAACTGCTTTCCCATTTTCTGCTGTTTTCTTTTCATGGACCATTAGCAGCTTCCAAAGGCAATATCCTTTCACTGTCACACTATGCCATGGGGTCCCATTTCAACAACTTCAGACGAGGGCATTAAGTACAATTCTGGATGAGAGTCAGAGCATAACCAAATAAAAATAATAAAGGAAAGCTTGTAAGAGCAATTTGGAATGCTGTCCTGTGCTGAATTCATTTGCAGCTTAGCAGAGAGCTACCAGTCACTGGTGATCAGTGCAATACTCCACAGCACCTTATTTAATTGTTAAGTATTTCATACCCTAAGAAACATCACTGTTCATTTGCTTTTCCTTTTTCGGTGATCATCTTAGCTGAATGCTGAGCAGTGAATCAGTGGGAGGGGAAGAAAATTCATGTTTCTAATTCAAGGAGAATAAAAATGGACTTCTTGTTGTTCCTCTCTCTTCTTCCTTGCAATTAATCTGGAATTATACATTTCTTGGGATACTTAAAAAAAAAATGAGAAGGAGGGAAAAAACCCTCATAATCCTCTGGCAAATTTCTTAAAGCAGAAAGGTCATATTATGGTGAATGTTGCATACTGGTCCAAGCCAATGCATCCTCCTAGCCAGCAGTAGGACCATGTAGGAGAAGCGATTTTCTTTAACTCACTTCCCAGGGAGACAGAGAAAAGACTATTCTACGGGTCCTCACAGCACCCCATGTTTCATGGAGGACTCAGGCTACCTACGTTTGTTGAAATAACACCTAAATTGGCACTGACTGATCTGGCACCACCTTTTGCATTCAGTGCTTGAGAAAATTATTCGTTTTTTATAGTGGGGAAAATCTGTAAGGTGCACGATGAACGGGCTGTTTGGAGCTAGAGTTAAGGCAGCTGCTGACTCTGATGCTGCATTCCCTCTTCACACCTCTTTGGTGGTGATGTATATGCCACTTAGCAAGCACTGCTTGCAAATGTGGTGCAGAGATCCATGTAGAGCTTGTCAGCTGGAAAGCAGATCAGTCAACAGACTTAAGCATAGGATTAGGAGGTAGCTAGGATGGTTGCTGTCTTGGCTATGCCGATAGATCACTTTGGGTTAGATACTTAACATCTGTGTATTGTGCTTTCTCATTCTGTAAAAGAAGGCTAATCTCCCTATTTGTGGATGTTGGAGTTTTCTCTGGCACTGGCCTGTGTAAAGCCAACATGGAAGGTGTTGGAAGTCTATATGAAGGTTTGCAAGCACTGTGGATTAGGTGTTACATGTTACCAATACAATACCAGTACTGTAAAATACAGTTTTATAGTACACATTGAGGCTCTTGCCATTTTCTCCCTAGTACAGGAACTATTTCACTTTGACATGGTAGACTAGACAAGGGTATCCAGTGCTGGAGTACAAGGCACATTAGACATAATACTGGAGATGCCAGAGCTGTAAAGAGAAGGGTAGGGCTGTCATTCCCTTGTCTCAGCTCCATCAAACTAGTACGGGTTACTGATATTAACATGTTTAGGTTTTTTTAGTTCTCTGAAATTTCCAATCCTTTCTTGGACTCATGAAGACCTTTAGCATCTCCAACACCCCTTGACACAGAGATCTGCAGCCTAACCACATCCTCTGTGAAGAAGTATTCCCATCAGTTCATTTTGAACTGGCCATTGTTAGTTGCGTTTCATATGTCCCGATTATTAAACCAGAAGACACGGTAGGAGATGTGTCACAACAGCACTCGTGTTTTTTATAGATTTCTTCAGATACTGACACATGATCCAATGCCAAGGGAAAAGAGCCCCAGTCTATTTAGCCATTCCTCTTATTAAAATAAGTGTCGTACAAAAGCTGCATCCTACTCTTGACCATCCTTGCAACCATTCCCTTTACCTTTCTAGTTACACTATATTTGTTAAAGGAAGAGAGAATGAAGTTGCAAATAATAAGCTGAAGACTAGTATATTCTGGATTCAGAAAACGCTATACAGGTGCCTTTGGCTTGTCCTCTGTGACAAGTCTGTCATTCATTAAGTTTTATTGCAATATTTCAGGTGGCGCAATAATGTTATTGCTGTGGCTGGAGGTATGTAAAAGGCAATGACATCCTGGTGCTGTGTGGTAGAACAAATAGCAACCACCAATGTAAATCAGGCCTTATGAGGAATGGCTGAGAGAGCTGGGGTTGTTCAGCCTGGAGAAGAGGAGGCTGAGGGGAGACCTCATTGCTCTCTACAACTACCTGAAAGGAGGTCGTAGAGAGGAGGTTGCTGGCCTCTTCTCCCAAGTGACAGGGGACAGGACAAGAGGGAATGGCCTCAAACTCTGCCAGGGGAGATTTAGGCTGGACATTAGGAAAAAATTTTTCACAGAAAGGGTCACTGGGCACTGGAACAGGCTACCCAGGGAGGTGGTTGATTCACCTTCCCTGGAGGTGTTTAAGGCATGGGTGGATGAGGTGCTAAGGGGCATGGTTTAGTGTTTGATAGGAACGTTTAGACTCGATGATCCAGTGGGTCTCTTCCAACCTGATTATTCTATAATTCTATGATTCTATGAAATCTGTGGATCAGAGGAACGGCCTGTCCAGACCAGCACATCTTTCTCTCCATTCTGCCTCGTATGCCTCTCTGCCGGGTTTATGATGCTCCACATTTTATTCGTCACCTTGGATTGCTTTCCTCTTATTGTACATTCGTTAGAAAAGCAAAAAGCCTCTCTAAAACTGCTGGACTGAAAATGAAATATAGGATAGCTGCAGGCTATGTTTTTCTTTGCTGGGAAGCACTACTATGATAATTGTTTCTACAAAAAGAAACTACTACTCTGGAAAAAAAAAAAAAGACAAAACAAAACCCCAACCACCCTCTGTTTGCTTGAACCTACCATAAACTATTGCTAGTAATTATAGAAGCTGACTGCACAACTGCTTAATTTGACTTAATTGGCAATTTTTTAAAGCTGCAAAACAATAAAAATAGAAAACTAACTCAGTGCACAGGTTCTGGAAATGTTAAATTTCCCTTTATGAAAAAGCTGTAAGCCTCCATGTAACACTGGCTTGTAGTTCACTTCACTTGGTTATATATATTTTTTTTCTTTCCTTCTTTTCTTCTGTTGTGATACGAAAGAAATATGCAGTAGTGACTGAAAGAAGTCTAAGCTTTGCCTTTTGCTCTCAGTGCTGCGTTCCAGTCTGACAGAAATGTTCCACAGTGAAGGATTATAGAGAAGGAGAGACATCATCTGCTACCCTTGTTATTTGGTTAATGGCCATGATGTTGAAGTTTTCTAATTTTTTTTTTATTTTTTTAAAGTGACTAGTGGCAAATTCTTTTGTTTTCCCCATACATTGAAGGAAAAGGTGGTCTGCTTGAGAGGCAAAGCCTTTCTGAGCTACAAATTTATCCATCAGGGGTTTAACTTTAAATAGATTAGTCATCCCCTTTAAGTCAATTGAGCTTTAGTGGATATTACAGAAAATTAAGCCATCTGTACACACTAGCAGTGAGATGATTTAATTACACAATGTTCTGATATGGTAAGAGAACAATTTATATTAAGTCAATGTTTATTTATTTGAATGTGAGCTGAAGATTGTATATTATAATATACAGATATTATATAAGTTGATGTGATGACAGAATGAATTGATTTATATGTAAGTATGTAAAGGATGCAAATCTAGGTACACAGTTAAAATACCAAGGGAGAATATGCAAGAGTTAAGACTTCAGACTTTACATCCACCACCCCATTTTACACCTTTCCTATTCCGCAGAAAGCATCTAGTCCCAGCTTCTTGGAGAGGCCCTGGAAGTCCCTCAGATTTCATCTAGGCCCTTCTCTGTAGAGGGTGCTGTAGATGAAGGGGACTTGGGAAGAAGATAGGGCATGTTGTAGTTAGTGCAGAAAAATCAGAGAGTCAATCTGCTCATCCAGTGCATAAAAACAATATTGTGGAGAATCTACTCTAGATTTTGACATTAGTCTTCTACTGGTGCCACCAGACTCTGCAATTAATCTAAAAGATTGCAAGCCTAAGAAGCATGGATATATGAAGTTGATTTTAGATTAAATTTGAATTTACTTAGTCCTAGAGTGGTTGCACACTGAAGGTAGTTTTAAGTTGCCTGCCTTCATTTGACCTAGGTAGTCACCAGTAGATAAGATTGGTCTCCTCCCAACTCCTGTGACAGTGACTGGCAGTCACTAGTTCCCCAGTACAACTTTGCCACGTTACTTGGTGACAGCAAGTGATTCCAAAGTTGCCAGCAGAAACACAGGAATCATCTCAGGTAATTACAGAAGATGAGCCCTGCCTACAATAAAGCATATGCATGCTGAACATTTCCAGTGAAAAATGGGGATACAAACCATAGCACTTAGCCATTCTTGGGAAATATTGACTACAGTCCCATTCTTGATGCGCTCTGTGATTATATGAAAAAGTTGTGCTGGATGATTAGTCCTCAGAGTTCATGGGACTCTCAGTTTGGTTTGTATAGGAGCTCCCTACACTCTGATGCTGCTGGAGTGTGGTTTAGTCAAAGAGGAACTGCGGGTAAATTCTCACATCATATCGTGATACATACATATATATGCCATCATATTCTTTTTTTTTTCTTTAAAGCTCTCACCATTGTATGGAGAAAGAAACCATTAAAACAGGGAAATAGCTCTCCCACATTGTCCAGTAAACATTTAAAAGTTATAGTCAGATTTGTCTACGTCTTCTTGTAAATCAGAGTGGTTGCATGCTGCAGGCTTCCCACACTGGTTAGAAAAAAAAAAGGGAGGAGAATATTAGAGACTCCAGTGCAGTGTGAAGCAGGAAATTTCTAGTAGAAAATGGCAGGAGCTGCTACTCAATACAGGTTTTCAGAGTCGATTTTAGCTCTCCTCCAGTGGGAAGTTGTTGCTAGCAACACAAGCAGAACTGGACCTTTTAAATCATTAACACTTCTAACCTGCATATTTATTATTTATTGTTGCCAACTGGCAACAATAAAGTCATTCTTCTGATGTGTTCATTGAGCAGCAGAGGACCATATATTCTGATTCATAAGATAAGAGAACATAATGGGGGACCTGCTGCTATCTACTGACATTCGCTGAGGGAGGTATGGGAGAACGTAACAAAATCCTAGCTTAAGGGCTGTGGATTGAGAGGCTCCCACTTTATGGGTACACTTTGTATTATTCCCAAGGAAGAGCAGATATTTGTGTTGTTCTGATGAAATGTATCTGAAAGCAGCAGAGGATAGCATAAGTGATATGGAAGTTACACAGTAAAAAAATTAGATTTGTTGAGGTCATGAGCATACTCAGTCAACCACAGAAAGCTGTTCTATCCAAAGTGCTTTCTCAAAATACATTCAGGTCCTAACAACTGTGATCCCAATTTAGTGGCTTAAAATGGCAAGAAAAATTTAAACACTCAGTCTGGAATTTCTTTGAGATAGTCCAGACCTGGAGCATTCAACTTACCTTCATGCTAACAGCATTTTAACTAGTAACCTGTTCTTTTTGATTTCTTCTCAACTAGAAATACCACAGAGGGGAAAAGAAGAATCATCAGTATTTGCACTTCAAAGGAGTAAAGCAGTATGTACTCACAGGCACACAGAGAATTAAATGATTGCATTAATTTTCTCAGGATTCATGGAAGGCTAAATATGGGTTTCGTTGAAAGTTATTGTCAGGTTTATGACCTATGCTGGTTTGATGTCTGAAGCTTGGATATTCCAGTTACCACACAAATGAAACACTGCAAGTTTGGATCTAAGCATGGCTTCATTGTTAGTGAAGATTAATTTACTTGCTGATTTGCATATGATTATCTTTTTTCCCCCATTACACCTGTGTCTGAAAAAAAAAAATTCTTAGTGTGTGAGAGTCATTCACCTAACCTAAATATTCATTTTTCTTCCCTCTGTATTGACATTGCCTCTGGCTAAGCCAACTGCACAGAGCTGATGAGTGTGTCAGGAGGAAAGAAGCTTTTGGCTTTCTGGGTCCCTCCAACCCCAGGACATTAAGGTTTCATTTTTTTATTTCATACAGGAGGTACAAGCACATGTTAAGAAAAAAACATGACCCCAACCACAGCAAATACTCAGTCCTATCAATTTTGTTACCAGTTTTCACTTACACCTGTCCAGAAAACTGGATCAATTGACCCATAACCACAGATGGACTTGAATCAGTGTTCTGTTATCTTCAGGGGATCTATAGCAGCTACAGTCATTGCACTTATCACAATTGAGAATGAGAACCCACTTTTTTATGGATAAATTATTTCAAGATGTTCAGAGCTGTATTTTTCCCAGTGAGTTGGCACAGTGGGAAGCATCTTTAACATGGTGTAACTATGCCTTTTCATTCATGTTATTGAAATATCTCTTATTTCTCTGCAGGGACTGACTCTCAAGAATGATCATGTGTGGTATGGATAGCATAGCTGTAACCCAAGGAGGTTATACAGAAACAGAGTACAGATAGGGTAACTTTTTGACATATCAGCGTATGGCTGTGTTTGCATTTTGGCATATTGCTCTTCTGTAATTATTTCAGGATTAGTAGTCTTTGACTCAAGAAGCTTGTTTGATTTTAACTCTAAAGATTTGTCTTTCTGCCTGTACTCTTTATGTTACTGGGCTTTTGCAGGGAGAGAAGTGTTCAACATAGTGTCTAGCAATACTGAATACTGATCTGAATTCCCTTGGACTTCAGAAAAAGTAAATCTAGTATGCACATTTAGTTTTTCCAAGATTTTTTGACTACACATAAAGCTTGGCATGGTGTGATTAAACTAACACAACTGAAAAAATGTTGAAAAACTCACTTGTGAGCTGTGGATCATTATTTGTTATTACCTCATTCAGAGGCTTCTAGAATGCAAGCTGTAGTTCACCATGTGTTATTATACTACTCAGCTGTTGTAAAGAGCTGAATTTTTTTTAAAAATTGCAAAGAAGTAGTCAACCAATAAAGAGCAGTATTTCCTGTTCCTTAACATAAGAAGGATATGGAGCTGTTGGAACAGATCCAGAGGAGGGCTACAAAGATGATCGGAAGGCTGGACCCCCTTCCATGTGAGGTCAGGCTGAGAGAGTTGGGGCTGTTCAGCCTTGCGAAGGCTCCAAGGAGACATTATAGTCACCTTCCAGTACCTGAAGGGGCCTACAAGAAAGCTGGGGAGGGACCTTTACAAAGGCATGGAGCAACAGGACTAGGGGCAATGGGTATAAATTGGAGAGGGGCAGATTTAGACTAGACATAAGGAGGAATTTCTTCATGATGAGAGTGGTGAGGCACTGGGAACAGGTTGCCCATCCCTGGAAGTGTTCAAAGTCAGGTCAGATGGGGCCTTGGGAAGCCTGATCTAGTGGGAGGTGTCCCTGCCCATCACAAGGGGATTGGAACTAGATGATTTTTAAAGTCTCTTCCAACCCAAACTATTCTATGATTCTATGATTCTATTTAGTTCAAATAGTTACGTGCCAGAGACATGCCCACAATGATCAGAAATACTCTGTAGTGATTTGGTATTCCTTAATGTACCACAGGTTTCATGTTTGTATATCTCACATTTCATGGCTGAATTTTCTTTTTTACATTCTATTCTGTTCTGTTTTACATTTGATCAGAATAGGATACTCGATGTATCTTCTTAAATTTCTTCATAACAAAATGGGATCTGGGGCTTACTCTTTGAATTTCTTATTTCATGCTGGATGCCATAATAACCTGATGGCTTCTATTCACATGCCTCCCATACACAACCCTTGCTGTGAAAGATATGGCTCTTGCACTCAGGATTTAAATGTAAATGAACACTTTGACCATTAACGACAATTCGTTTTCAGAAGTACCATGTAAGTTTGTTAATTGAGTCAGGTCAAGATGTCTCCAAATAACAAACCTAATAATTTAAAGCTCCGCACCTCAGAAAGAATTTGTTTAATAAACCTTCCACTTCTCTTCCACCCATCCAAGAAACTCCTGCTTAGATTTTCCTTTTTTTTTTTTTTGAGGTGTTTACCTCAAATTACTTGTCTCATACTTGGCAGATAGCCTTTTGTGATATTCATTTCATAGCAGACACTTCATTATTCTTTGCCTCCTAGGATGTCCACAGAACTTCTAGAGACTGAAGTGAGAAAGGTTTTTCCAATGTCAGAACCCACAGTCAACATACAGGTGAGAAAGGAGTGTCTCCCTCAAGTGTTCAGGGGTACAAAAATCAATATCCAAAGATGAATCACTTACTAGTGTTTTCTGTGAGGAAAAATATGATTCTTTTCCTGAACTGTGAGCATTGGATGTACAATATTTAAGGTGGTGAATAATAGCAAGCTGTGATATACATTAAATCCTGAAAGTAATACATTGGTGATGACTTTAATGCATGCATTATAGAAAGAACTGACAAAGTGATGACCTGATGAATTAGATAAGAGTATGTTGTAGGTGATCTTCTATCCCAGCCAGAGGGAGGACATCCTGGAAGACCTTTATTCAATTCTTGACTCCTGACATAGTTCTGACAAGTGACCATGGACAGGATACTTCATCCATCTGACAATGACTGGGGCTTTTTTAATTCTGTCAATTATTTTCTGTTTCATTTGGAGAGTGAGCTCTGTAAGAAGGAAGTGCTTTACTCTGTACTCCACAATGAAAAAGAAACTTGAAGAACAATAAGGTAATGTAACCAAATTTTGTGGTTCTAGGAGGCTGACTCAGTTCAGTGACTGGCATGATAAACTCTGAAGGGCATGTACTTCGTGATGCTGTGTGTGTTCTGAAATCTTATGCAGAGGCAGATTGAAATCCTGGTAGTTTAATGAAGCTTTAGGTATGAGGAATACTGCACTGTCATTTTAAATGATAGAAGTGAGTTATTTCATCAATTTGCAAGTTCCCATAACACTGTAAATAAAAATTTAAAAGCCCTACCTTTGGAAGGCTTTGAAAAAGAATCAAATCACACAAAACCCCTTGTATTTGAGAATAGCCTAAATAGAAGAGTTGCAATATTATCACAATAATTTCAAAGTAAAAGGATAAAGCTAGGAAGCCAAGTATTTCATAATGAATGCAGCATATAGCTTTTAAACAGGGCTAACATATGGCCCACTAATGTGAATGTGAATGCAAATTAGATACTTTTGATTGCTTGAAATAAAGTCAGCAGAATCTAAGCTTCAAAAAGCAAATTGTGTAGATTTAACTACCTGAGTGCCACACAAAGAATACTGTTCCTACAATATTTCCATATGAAACAAGGTAATGAAGCTAATTAAGCTAATTCTAAGATAAGATGCCCTAGATAACTTGAAGATGAATTGTACGTTTTCTCTGGCCCTTGTTTTTTTATTTCCTTTTTTTATACCTGAGTTTCTCAGCCCTGGTTTGTTTAACCTTTTGAGGCCACTCTGCTAATCTTGTCACCCAAAACTACAAGTGCTTTACAAGGTATCTGTCATTTTTAGAAGTGAGGTAGCTTACTACAAATATTTTGCTCTTAGGGAGAAGCAGCACAACTGATGCTGGCTGGAATAAGCAGACATTAGCAACTCCTCAGGTCATAAAGTGTGATTTAGCAGATAGTGTGATAGGGCTTCTAACATATTCTGGCTCAGCTAAATAAAGGGAGAACATCAGAGGTTGCCCGACACCTTATATGTGCTGGTATAAAGTAGCTCAACAGGACATGCTCTGTACCCAAAATTGCTGGGCTGCAAGCATAAAAGAACTGGACAGTAATATTAATTTTCTCTGTGAGCCATTGTCTTTCATAAAAAATAAGAAAGCTGCTGTTGGTAAGAAAGAAAAAACAAGAGGGCTGCCTACTACACTGCATCTGGCATGGCTTGGCCTTATGCAGCAGCTACATCATACTGTCACTACAAGCGGTGGTTTGCAGGTACAAGTAGAGGTGCTTTCCAGAGCTCTTGTGATGAGTGCCTATGGGTCTGCATTGACAGGAGCAAGCAGAGCAACCCCAGCCAGTGGGAGCCTGTGAGCTGAGATATCTGCATTCAAGTTCCACATCCTGCTTGCCTCTTTTGCAGCAAAATCTTAGGCTCTATCAGAGGAGTCAAGAGATAACTTTATTCACCGTACCTCCTGATCCCACAACCTCTGTACTCAGAACTGGTGAGACCACTCCTTGAATCCTGTGTTCAGTTCTGGGCCCTTCACCACAAGAAGGATGTTGAGGCTCTGGAGCGAGTCCAGAAAAGAGCAACGAAGCTGGTGAAGGGGCTGGAGAACAGGCCTTATGAGGAACGGCTGAGAGAGCTGGGGTTGTTAAGCCTGGAGAAAAGGAGGCTGAGGGGAGACCTCATTGCTCTCTATAGCTACCTGAAGGGAGGTTGTAGAGAGGAGGGTGCTGGCCTCTTCTCCCAAGTGACAGGGGACAGGACAAGAGGGAATGGCCTCAAGCTCTGCCAGGGGAGATTTAGGCTGGACATTAGGAAAAAATTTTTCACAGAAAGGGTCACTGGGCACTGGAACAGGCTACCCAGGGAGGTGGTTGATTCACTTTCCCTGGAGGTGTTTAAGGCACGGGTGGATGAGGTGCTAAGGGGCATGGTTTAGTGTTTGATAGGAATGGTTGGACTCAATGATCCGGTGGGTCTCTTCCAACCTGGTTATTCTATGACTCTATGGTTCTCTTCTGTCAAACAGTCTCTACCTCCTCCTCGGACACTAGCCTATGCTCCAAAGTGCTGTCCTCTACAGTGAAAGCAGCTCTTTGGCATCCCTCAGAGCCAGTGCTGCTTCACTTTGATAGGAATGGTTGGACTCAATGATCCAGTGGGTCTCTTCTAACCTGGTTATTCTACGATTCTATGATTCACGCTGTCAGGCATCTCAGCTGTTACCCCTGGCCTGACCATGCTAAACATGACCACGTTCATGTCCATTTACTGCTGATACTGTGGCAGCTGTGCTGAGTACTCCCCCAATGCCTTCCTACCACATCTGGAGAGCTCCTCAGTGCATTAGCAGCCTAATCTGTTTTCTAAAATCCTTCCCATACTTGTCCAGGCACATTGGTACGCAAGTCCTTACTAGACCTGCCAGGTTTGGGGTAGTTGCAATATCTTCCCTTCATCGCCTTAACTTGGGGAATGGTGTACTGATCCCAAACTGAAGTTTAAGGGAAGAGGAAAATGACTAAATGAACTATTTACATGTTTGCCAACCACTTGCCAATTTGCAAATATGTGAATTAGCACATTCTGAAATTTGCATAAATTCACACATGGAGCTGTGCAAGATTTGGCAGATATGAAACAAAAAAAAACCCAAAAAAAATGTATTAATGGCTGTGCAAAAAGGAAGGGAAATTGGTTTCAGAATATAAATATCTTTATGACTATATGAAGAATGGGGAAAATGGCTTTTGAACCTAAGATTGTTTGTTAGATTCAGAACAGGTAAAAAGGATGCAACTCTGTATTGCTGATACTCATTTATGTAAATCCTGAAATGGGCTTTGTGATTCAAAGCATTGACTAGGGCTGCCTTCTCTCTTGGGAAAGCATAAAAAACAGTTGTGAAGACTATGAAGAATATTTCTTATGAAAAGTGCATTGCAGGAGGCATTGGCTAGTGTTAGTGAAGTGTTTTGGGGATTTTCTATCTCCTACACTGCATGTTTCACACAGCATTACTCACCCAGGACAGTACACTTGCACTCTGAAAATGACCTTGATTGAAACAAATTATGTTTCTAACTTAAAGGCTGTGTTAAAATGTAAATTGAGCCTGAAGGGCTTCCTGAACCACTGTTGTTGCATTCACGTTCATGTGTGGCCACTGAGCCCAGGCTGCAGTCTGACTTGCAGTTTTCCTCCAGAGGGATCCCTGAGGGCAAGCAGGTGTGTGGCATCTACAGCTAGATCACCTCATTTGGCAATCAATCTCATTTGGGGCTGTTTCGTCCCTTGTTCTTAGAACCGAGCAGCAGCTTGAATCAACAGCCACCCCATTCTCTCCACAGGGTACTACTTATGAAGCCTGTGTTCATATTGGCATCTTCCAGCTATTTCATGCATGGATGCTTGCACATAGCAGGTAATGCATAATCCTTATAACCTCTACCTTCCCAAGTGCTGTTGTCTACAGGTGGTTATTTCTAAGCAAGCAAAAATGATTGATAATATCAATGTTTTGGGCAGGGTCCGTCTGACCTCGGTGCCGGGAAAGGTCACGGAGCAGGTCATCCTGAGTGCAATCATGCAGCACATACGTGACAACCAGGTAATCAGGCCCAGTCAACATGAGTTTATGAAAGGCAAGTCCTGCCATACGAACCTGATCTCCTTCTATGACAAGGTTGCCCAGTTAAGGGATGAGGGAAAGGCTGTGGAGGTAGTGTACCTGGACTTTAGTAAAGCCTTTGATACCATTTCTCATAGCATTCTGCTTGAGAAACTGGCTGCCACTGGCCTGAACAGGCACACCCTCTGCTGGGTGAAAACCTGTCTGGATGGCCGGGCCCAGAGAGTGGTGGTAAATGGAGTTAAATCCAGTTGGCAGCTGGTCACAAGTGGTGTTCTCCAGGGCTCAGTGCTGGGTCTGGTCCTGTTCAGTATCTTTCTTTATCAATGATTTGGATGAGGGGATTGAATGTAACCTTAGTAAGTCTGTGGGTGACACTAAACTTGGAGGAAGTGTGGATCTCCATGAGGGTAGGGAGGCTCTATGAAGGGATCTGGACCAGCTGGATTAAGGGGCTAAGTCCAATGGGATGAGGCTCAACAAGGCTGAGTGCAGAGTCCTGCACTTGGGACACAAAAGCTCTGTGCAGAGCTACAGGCTTGGGGAAGAGTGGCTGGGAAGCTGCCTGGCAGAGGAGGACCTGAGGGTGTTGGTTGGCAGGTGGTTGAATATGAGCCAGCAGCGTGCGCAGGTGGCCAAGAAGGCCAACAACATCTTGGCTTGTATCAGAAACAGCATGGGCAGCAGGACCAGAGAAGTGATTGTGCCTCTGTGCTCAGCACTGGTGAGGCTGCACCTTGAATTCTGTGTTCAGTTTTGGGCCCTCACTACAAGAAAGACATTGAAGCGCTGGAGCGTGTCCAGAGAAGAGCAACAAAGCTGGTGAATGGGCTGTAGAACAAGCCTTATGAGGAGCAGCTGAGGGACCTGGGGTTGTTTAGCCTTGAGAAAAAGAGGCTGAGGGGAGACCTTATCACTGTCTACAACTACTTGAAGGAAGTTATAGTGAGGTGGGTGTTGGTCTCTTCTCCCAAGTAACAGGTGATAGGATGAGATGAGATAGCCTTAAGGTGTGCCAGGGGAGGTTCAAATTAGACATCAAGAAAACTCTCTTTGCTGAGAGGGTTATCAGGCACTGGCTCAGGCTGCACCATGCTGGAAATATTTAAAAGATGGGTAGAGATTCTATGATTCCATACCACATGATTTTATTAGCAGAGGTGCCAACACTGTGGATAAGCAGGGCAAGGAGTGATACATGGCACACTTAGCTACACAGAGGGTAGCTGCTAGTATTTTATGCTAGCAGAACTGGGCATTTGTCAGTATGTTCTGCTTTACCTACAGAGATTGCCTTATTCACTACCAAAAAAAGCATACTGTCATTCTTAAAGAACGAGAAATACTTTGCTAGTTGCAGATCCTGTTATTATTACACAAGCTGCTTTGGTTCTGACCTCTGTTGTCAGCACCACAATCTTTTATGAGTTAAAAATAGAAGGTGCAGAGGTGCATGCAATGCAATGATCTAGTATCAGTCTGAGGGGTTGCAGAAATTTTTTGAAAACGCCTTTTTATAAACAACTACTTTTTTACTGGAATGGAAAAGGTAAGTTTTGCTACAGTTTTCTGAACCCTTAAGACAGGAAAAAAAAGAAAAGGGGGGGGAATTCAAACTTGCTGTTATACATAAATTTATATTAGATTAAAATTATCTTGATTTTGGAAAACTATTGTTTTACCGGGAGCTTTTTTTTTTTTGCATTATAAAAATTCAAATAAACTTTAGGAAAATTTAGGGAAGCCTGTGAACTGTTAGGTATTGCAGGTTGAGTTTTTAAAAGTCAACTGAACATGCTAGAGTGCAAAATGCATTGATGCCACAGGCTTCAGAAACCTTGCTATAGCTTTTCTTGGATGATGAGATGCACAATATTCACAGATTTGTTTTTCCTAGTTAAAACCAGTTGCAACAACCTGGTTACCCCTGTTACAGGGGTATATATATTTAAAGGACTGTTTATTAGGAAGAATATGAGGATATGATGTATTGGGGAAAGATGATATAAAAGCCAGTACTCTGTTGTAGTTCCAAAATACCTAAAGAGACTAGTAGCCCTCGAAGTCTTTTAGATTCTTCCCCCCCCCCGATTTAAACGTCATATTCCATGCTGGATATGTTTAGATACTACAGTTACTGACTACCTTGTAGACTACAATAACTGACCTAGTAACAATCCCCTTGGTGTGCAGGACACAATTGGAAATCTGTCCAGGTACAGACAATTATGTAGGAGCACATAAATATGATCCTTCTGTCCCTAAAGTGACACAGTACTTATCTGCTACTGTTCCTATGTTTCTTATTGTGGGAGTCAGCAACTAATTCATTTTCTTTCATTTTATTTACTTTCAAGTCATGATTAGATTAGAGAATTCTGTTTCCTCCTTCCCTTAAAATCCGTGAAACCAAAGCTGAGCTGATTCACTTCTTAAATATCATTTAATGGCTTTAATGAGTGTGCATGATTCTTCAAATCTCCAGTGAAGTCACAGGCAGAAGTTGAAATGATTTTATTTGCCTTGGAGAAAATATATCCGCTTTGTACTAAACAAATTATTTATGTGTGCAGTGCCGAAGCATGCACAGCCTAATCTGCCCACAGCAATGATTAAGGGGCTCCCTTACTGTCAGTAGCACCTGCTGATATGCACATGTAAAGTCTAGTTTGTAGACAGAAATGCCCCAAATTATCAGTGCTGCTGAGGAATACGTTACACAAAAGAATTCTTGTAAATATTGATATCTGATGGTCAGCCCTGGGTGATTTGCTCTTGTATGGGTTTTATTTCTGATCCACTGAAAATAGATGTATCCTTCAGAAAGCAAGGGAAGATGATGTGCCTGAGAAGGAGGGTGTGCGAAGTCTTGCCCAGCTCCAGAGTTCCCAGGTGGTCTGAAGTAGGTAATCTAGTTTCTCTGAGACTTAGTTGTTCACTCACCTAAGAGAAATATAGTGCATAATGGATTTAGGACTAGGAAGTATCCTATCTGCTAGTGAGGCACATAGCAGGCATGAAGCTGATGTGCAGTCACTTAAAATACCAATCTGTAACAATTCTGGAAATCCCATATGTGATCTTATCTGTGAGACAAAATACAGTATCATTCTGCTGAGATGCGAAATTTTCCTGCATATAGACACTACCCTAGCTGAATGGGGGCATGCTGGATAACGGAGCAGAATATCTAGATAAGCATCATCCCAGCAAATGTAACTTGGGGGCAGTTATCAAATATCATTCTGTACTCAGGCTCCTAGCCAAGGCTGCTTTGCAGAAGATAAAAAGGGCATGAGTGATTCATTAGTGATTTGTTCCTACAGCAGGAACAAATGGCAGGGGTGAGCAGTGTTAGAAGAGTCTCAAAGCTGTGGAGAGCCATAGAGAGAGCCCAAGGGCAAAGGCTGACCCAAGGCAGGCAGTCTGAGAAATCCATTTAACTGGGGTCCTGTGCTTCTCTGAGGGTGAAACATCTGTGAGGCATGACCATTGTTAGCATATCTTTGACAGCGAAGAAACAAAGGCAAACAGTCAAGAACTGCAGTACCTGCTTTACCTTTTTACCTGCCTTCTGGTCTGCTCAGTTATTTGAATGTGAAAAGTAGAAGCTCTAATCAGGGATGATGTTTACCTTGTCTCCCTTTACTCTGCTACTCTGTGTTGCTGCATGTGGGATCAACACCAGCCAGACCTGGCACTTGGGTCTGCCAAATTCCCTTACTGTAAGGCTTCCTTAGTTCCAGATGTGCAATGCAGCCTTTCAACCTTTCAAGCCACTTTTCTTTCTACCTGCCTGCCTTTCTGCCTGCCTTGCCTTCCTTTCTCTGCATTTCAAGAACAATACAGCACTTAAAATATATTTACATTTTTAATAAAGGAATTTAGCAATGTTTTTGATGCTATATCCCATCACAGTCAAAACACTTTTAATAATGTTTTCTTCTTTTGTATTTCAGCACTGGCCTTTCCTGTCTTTATCACAGTTGGAGAAAATAAGGGTAAAAAATGTAAAACATTTGCATTTGATTGTTTTCTACTTCCTCAGAGGTCTGTGATCTGATTTGTTTCAAGTTCAAATGAAAGTTTGTGTCATTTCTTATTTAACAGCATTGTTTTCCCTTCTCTGAATTAATTCATCCTAGAGGCAGAATTGCCTTTGGATCTTTCTCCATTGCTTTTTAATCTGCTCATAGAACATACAACCCTCTAGTGTTACACTGTTTTTCTGAACAGTCGCCTCTAGTTTATAGATCTACTATTTGACCTCTTTGATCTGGAATTAATGAGTGTTCACACTTTGTTTGATGTCTCTGTACCCAGGTTGGACTAAGAAATGACAATAGTTGTGATTAAAAAAAAAAAGCATTTATTTACTTTGGTATTTAAGTTCTGTGTCTAACCATGCTGTGAGGAGCTGAACTGATATTGGGCGTAGAGGAAACCTGTCAAAATGTGAGAACTGCATGTTATAGTGAGAGTGAGCCTTCCATGTTTCCTGGACGGAAATACTCACACATGCACTGCCCAGTAAGCAGACAGTATTTGGGAACATCAGATACGTTGCATTTATGCAGACAGCCTTTGTAGTAAACACATCATGAATCGTATTTATCCTGGAAGTAACAGATTCAGTGTACTTCTATTGTAAGACTTATCCATACTTGCTCGTTGCTCTTTGCTAGGCACGTATTAGGACAAAGAAATTATATTTCACCCAGCAGAAGAAAGGTCTGAGGGACCCCAAAACCAGAGTAGTTGTCTGGTGAGACAACTGACTGTTGCAGGCAGAGCTAGAAAGGCAGGATGAGCATTTCCAAAGTTTCCTCCCATCCATTAGAAATGCAGAGGAAAAAAATAAAATTGTTCTCCCACTAATTTTTTTATCCCAGAAGATAACAAGAGAATCTTATTCTTATTCCTGTACTTCAGTTCTACAGGATGATTTCTGTACCAAACAAGTATTTCAGGTGAAGTAACTGGTTCCAGACAGTATTAGTCCTTTATGAATCCATTGTGCTCTGAGATAAATATGTTGTTAGTACTTTGTTTGTCATGTTCAATAAGTCTTGGGCAGTTATGGCGGCTTTCCAAACTTTTTAAAAACAGGCGTTAGGAGTCCATCCCATCTCACTGCAGTTGTCCAGAGTGCAAATTTCTGTGCCTGAGCTAGTTAGCCTAGCTCCCTTTGCAGTTAGCCATTTGGACAAATGAATACCATTGTAGCTATGTGATTTTGTAGATGTAATCTTCCATTAAGATTTCATGTGAGTAAGATTGGTGGGGTTTTTTTGTATTCCATTCTTCCCAGTTTTGAACTCTGTCACTATGTAAACGTCTCCCATCGGAAACTTGATACTTGTGTGTGATGTTATTTGCCAGAAAATTATTTGTACTGATTTAGTTTACAAATACATTACCAGTGCTTCATATTTAACAGCTGAGATGTATTTACCATATTTCTAATTCTTAAAGAGCTCAAATATTTGCTTGTATTGAAGGACAAGTAAAAACTAGGTCTTTTTTTTACCTCTCCCCACGCTTTAGGGGAGAAAAGGCAAGCAGGATATGTTTATTATGATTGTGATATATTCATGGAAGTTAGCAGCTGTGAAATAGATCAGGAGCTGAAAGAGTAGAATTGAGCTTCTGCTTTCTCTAGATACTTTAGGCTAATGGAAGTGTATCCTCCTTACCTTGGTGCTTCCTTAGGAGACTTTCCTGGGCCAGGAAGGTGGCATAGTCTCCTCACTAGTCACCTCCATTGCCACTGCATCCAATTCCAGCTCTTTGTTTAAAGTTTTCCTGCAATGTTCTCCCCCACACTGGTTTTAGAAGATCTCTTCTCTTGGCCATACATCTAGAAAGTCCAGCTCTTCCTCTGTGATGGGAGCTCAGGCAGCCCCGGAAGCGCAGAAGTACTACTTCCAGTTCAAAAGGTATGCACATTAAGGAATAGTCTCTGAGCAGTGGTGGGACTTAAAATCATTCTTTCTTGTGGGCCACAGTGACCATTTACATTTTGTGGAGAAGACCTCCTACAGAATTAATTTTCAGCATTGGGGAAAAATGGACAGCTTTTTATAGTCTGATAATAATTTATCAGCCTCCCTCCTGCAGTCCTTTGCTGGCTGGCTGCTCTAAAAGCACACAATCAACAAGAGAGCAGTGAATAGAAATATTTTCAAGAGCAGATGGGATGTACCTTCAAAAACCAGGATTGTCCCAGTGAAACTGGGACATCTGGCAACCCTAAAAAAATCCAAACTAGATGAAATAAAAATTATGAGATGAAGGAGCAGAAAAATACGTCTTTGCACTGATTAGCAGGCAAGGTAATTAATCTCCCTCAACTCCCCTTTTGCACCTTGGTGTAAAACAAGGAGAAATAGGTATATTACTGCTCTGCCAAGTGTTAATTCCTGTATAGTGATTGTTGAGCAGCACTTTCAGACTTAGAAGGAATATTTCACTTCCTCTCCTCCCGCTTTCCTGTTGCCCCCAATAACAGTCTTCATGTCGTTTATTAACATAACACATCCCTTGCTATCTTTATCACTGGGCCTAATTCAAAGTTTTCCCATTGTCTTTCAGGCATTTTGGATGGAACTCAAGCTCATCTTTGATGACAATATTATTGTGCAAGACACCAGCCTGTCCACAGTCCAGTTTGGAACCAACTGTCTACTCTGGGACCTTCTTTATAACAAGTTGATGTACATTTGCCTTCTCAAAACACCAGGTGGACAAAGTAGCATCATCTCCACAGTTTCACGTGTCATCTAGTTCAACAGTAGGTTTGGAGGTAGAAAGCTCACCAAATTCTGAATGTGAGAGATGGGGACAATGGATCTCTGAGTTCAGGGAATTAGAGCATCTTTCTAGAAAGATGTTCTAGAAATCCAGATGAACTGTAAAATTGCAATGATTTAGAAATTATTTCTTCATATTTAGCAGACAGAATGTGCTTATAACACTTACGCAATGCCTTTGTGCAGTGGCATCCTGGTCCCTGTTGGGTGAGGGAAAAACCTGTGTGATGCTACAGGTGGTAAGCTATGTGAGGATGTTAAGCAATACTGGTTTTGTACCATGTTTCTTCAGCAGAGATTGAACAATATCTCCATAGTGGAAACTTTTAATTTTTTACTGTACTGAAATTACATAGTAGAGAGGGGTTTGGTCAGCAGGTCCAGGTGTTTTAATGCCTCTGAAACAGCATAGGGAAAAATGTTATTCAACCATCTTGTCACCCATAAAGTGCCAAGACGCCCCCAAAAACCAAAGCCCCCTGTTATCCAGCACAGACGTGTTTCCCAGAGTGATTATATGACAGTTAGTTACTACCAATTCTCCTCTCACACGTCTACTCATCTCAATTATGTTACATTCAAAGTTCTTTTCTACGATAGCATATTTTGTCAGATTTCCTATATCACTTTGCTTCTATTTTTAATTTATTACAATATAACATTTTATTTTAATCCTTTTCTCAGGTTCATACTATAACTTTGCCTAACAGGTATTTCTTAATTCTTAACTTTTTTTTTTTTTTTGTAATTCCAGATTCCTTTTCTAAATAGAAGCTCCTACCTTTGCTAAAGCTAAAAATGCATCCACTTTGTCAAACTTAAGTGTTGGTATGTATTAGTTCGTAGTTTGATCTTAGGGCAAACGGCATGCATGTGTATGTCCTTGCGTACACAGCTAATTTGTTAGAGACGCCACTCAACAACAGCCGCCAAGGCTGTGTATGTGAGGGTGGGATTTGGCCTCCTAGGAAGGGGACTGCAGATGATGCTGGTAGTCATGGGGAAGAAAAGGAAGAAAACAGATGGCTCCCATGTGCCCACTGCCTGTTTACTGAGGCTTATATGGAGTTTAGAGTTGCCTAGGCAAGTTTTTCCCTGACAAATATAATTCCTCAGGGAAAATATTCAAGCCATGGGGTTGCTTAAACTGACCAATCCCATATGCACAAAAAATGTGAAAGCTAGGATATAGTTGATATTTCACAGCACAGACTGATTTTGTTTGATCAAATTAAGAGCAGTTATTTAAGCATTTTACATTCTGTATGTCCTACCCCAGATTACTTACTTTGAGGAATATCCAGGACTTTTGGTTTTCAAGCTATTCCCTTAGATAAAATACAGAGCTTTTAACACAGAACTCCTTTAACTTATTCTAGAGTGAAAATGACCTCTGCTGGTGGAAATTTGCACATATGTTCAGTTAATCAGGTATTATCCAGATCTTCTTAAAACTATTTGTGTTGAAATACTGTTGTCCTGCTTTCTACTTTGTTACGGGAGTTTTCCAAGAGGAACTTTGAAGGTGGTGTATATTAGAAGATTGTCTACATTATTCAGTACTAAGAAAATATAGGCCCAAAGAATATGACGAAGATATCACAAAAGCTGAAATACTAAAGAAAAAGACAGAGTGACCCCGAAATATTTATTCTTATATAAAACATTTTGATTGTGGCACCCACTTAAGCATCCTCTTATTACAAATAATGAACAGCCTCCTAAAAATGATAAATTTAGATCACATAATTGATGGTAGAATCCCTTTACTCTTTTCTGTACCAAAGATGAATTTGATTTGGAAGAAGTTAGGAGTCTGTCTTTCTAATATCTCCATAGTTTGATCTGCATCGTGTATATAAAA
This sequence comes from Phaenicophaeus curvirostris, assembly GCF_032191515.1. Lineage (NCBI taxonomy): Eukaryota > Metazoa > Chordata > Aves > Cuculiformes > Cuculidae > Phaenicophaeus > Phaenicophaeus curvirostris. The sequence continues at coordinate 37,698,401 of NC_091397.1, read as the reverse complement.
TTTGTAATTTTCTATCTCTTCCTATAAAGAGCACTTAGTAAATGATAACAACCAACAAATTTTGCATGGTATCAATTTGTATGCAGGTATGGAGGGACAGAAAATCATGGCCTTACAGATTACCTAGATTATGACAGTTTTGAAAGTATTACCTATAGTCCTGTATTAGCTATGGTCCTACCTATAGGACCATTTTCTAGACCCCGGTTTACTATTTTATATGCCGATGTCTGTTTGGTTTTGATATTAATAAAGATCTGAAAGTCAAGGGAAAAGAAAAAAAGGGGAGGGTCACCCACCTTTTGTAGTTGCTGAGTGATGTTAGCCAGTTACAACACAGCAGAAGAGAGGGGAAAATGGGATGTGAAAACACTAGAGTCTTTTTAAATGTGCTTGTTTAAAAATAATTTTTAAAAACACAAGCACATTAAAAAAAATCCCAGCTTGTGAAAGCTTGATTCTCATAAGAATCTCAATTTCAATATAACCTTGTTTTTCACTGGGGAAAGAAAGTTATTCTACAATGCTCTAACCAGATGTCTCTAGGGACTGTGCAGTCACAGGACAGAGCACTCCCTATTGTTTATATGCTGTGTTCCAAAATTGTCTTTAGCTCTCTAACGTGGAATCTCTCATGTGACAAAGAGAAGCAGAAAAGACATGGCAAGAGCCCAAAAGGAGCTCTTTGTGCTGTGGGTGCAGGACAACAAATATTAGTTGTTTCCTTATCCAGATTTGTTCTTTGTCATGTTTCTGGCTAACTTCATGAAGAATGCTGGAAAAAATATACTGTTGGCAACTTTCTGCACTTTCTTCTAATTTTGTACACTCTTCATACGCACTGAGTTTATTAGAGTATATATTTTCAAATTAAATTATAACAATAGAATTAATTTGATATTACTAAAGTAGAAATGCTTACTGGGCTTGAAAGAGTTTGTAAAATTTCAGTTGGTACTTTTTGGGAAAAAAAGAGAAAATATTAAATGAGAATGGTGGAAAGATCAGAAATCTAAACAAAAATCAAAGGATTTTGTATATGGAGAAAAATTAGAAAGAAAATTGAGAATGCCATTTGACACAGCAGTTGTATACTGGAGAGTGAGATGTTGTTCTTGAAACCCAGTTTCCAAGTCCTGATGAAAACTGTCATGAAAGATATTTTTTGTATGTTCAACAAATCGTGTTCATGGTAACAGTAAATGGCAGTGTACTAGCTGTCACAAAAGCATTGGGATACAGTGTCTGACTTGGTTAAAAAGCTGTGGAAAAGAAGCTGGTTTATTTCTATTGGCTTCTTTTAATCTGATTTTTCTCACTTCAACTCTTTAGTACAATGGTCCACTGGATGCACTGAAAATAAGAGGACAAGTGCAGATAAATTGCTAATCCAGGCTGAATGACATTTTTTTCCTCTTAAAGAGATCAGGATTTCACTATGGAAAACAACATATTTTTATGAATCTGAGTTTGCTGTATGAACATTAGGCAACACAACTTTACGTTTAGAGACATTCCTGCAGGATCTTGTGGCATCTTGCTGCATCTTGCAGCAATATCAACTAGTACTGTTAAACTTGTTTATTTCTGTTAAATGCTATGTAATACTGCAAACTAGCTAGCACTATACGTAAGAGCTTGATGGAGCTCTGTGCAGCTCTGTTGTGCCTATTTTATTTCCAGTTTTGTACATCTATCTTCAAGCGTGAGCGAGGATGGGTAGCAAATGGACTGAAGTTATATGTGAAATCAGTGGTTTGTGTTTTGGACTTTCTCACTGAATTGAGAGGAACAAAGAGTTGGAAGAATAAGCTACACTTAATGAAACCATGTATTATTTATGTGTATTCATGCATGATAAGTAGCTCCCCTCCAGGAGCTCTTACAGAGATCCAGATTGGATTCCTAGGTTTTTCCTTGATCTTGTTTTTTCTACTCTTATTTTAGTTAACTCACTTGACTACAGTTTCATGATCTGACTATTTCATGGAGACCATTCAGTATGAACTTTGAGCTTTCGATACATGTGGAGGGAGACATTATGAAGACATTTCTGGTCAGGATTCCTGGTCAAAGTGCTGCTTGAGGGCATCCTTTCCCTCATGAGCATTGCTTCCCTAGTTTGGAGCAGGTACCATCCCTGGCGATGACTGACTTTAGATGGCCATACTAAATACATAATATCACTGTGTACAGTTGTATGTATACTTTAATATACAGGTACCAGGTTTCTGGAATCCTTATTGTACAGCAGGTGTAGTGCGGAGACATAGAAGTCAAATTACTAGCCTAGAATATTTAGTGGACGTTAGAGGCTGAGCCAGGCTCAGGTGGTATCCACTCTAGCTGGCCTGTTCAAGTATCCCTGGTGTACTGAGGGTACTGAAACTGTCCCTACTCCCAGGCAAAATGGCACACCCTGTGGCATTTGCATGTTTGGAAATATTGTGCTGCTGAGAATAGCTGTTCAAGGCTGGATTTATTTGTCGGGATGTTTATTTATTTTTTTCAAGTCTGATGAAAGCAGCTTTGTAGGCTTTGTCTGTGTTGTTATTTTCATTAGTTTTCAAGTGCTGAGTTTGTTTTTGTTAGCTCACCTGTTTGTTTTAGAAGTTTTGTTTGTTCTTGGGATTGATGTTCGAGAGTGCTTTGTGCCATTTCCATGAGTCCTGAAGGCAACAGGAATTTTTATTGTTGTGATGAACTCTGTTATTGCCACCATCTCCAGGCACTTGACTGACATTCGAGCAGGCTGGATTCCTGTGGCACATGGCACCTGTAGAACATGGCAAGGCAGTTTTGGATGTCACTAGGACCTCTTCCCAGCGCGTGGCTGCCTGACCTTGAAGGATTGCCTAGTACTTTGCATTCCCGTTCAACCCTGTGCACAGACAGGTTGGCTTGTGGCATTAACAGGACAGCAGACCTCACAACAGGTCTCACTGGCCCTAAAATCTGTGCTGCATCAACTTCCCACACCACTTTAAGAAAAGAACTCAACAGTATAAAACTTCCTGAACACACATTTCTTGAAAACACTTCTGTAACACAGATTAGACAAAGCATATTTGAAAAACAGGTTTCTTTTTGGCATGAATGGGTGGAGATTATGAAAATATCAGTCAGGGTTAGGCAAATGTTCGTCCTCTCTCCTTTAGGAACAAGAAAGCTCTGAGAGATTTTCAGAGATGTTTAGCTGAGAGAGTCTTACCTGTACATCCTCTGGCTTCTGAAGGAGCAAAAGAGCATGCTCTGCAGTACCCGTGCTGGCCCAGGTAAGCCTTGTTTGCTCTCCATTATTCTTTTTTGAAGCTGCATTTGTACTGTAAGCCTACCCTAGACAAGCACTGCTGGCAGAAAGGTGATGCCAAGGAAAGTGTCTCTCGAGGACAAAATTCCTATTCTGCTGTTCCACTGCGTAAAAATTCATCTAATAGAGAGGCAAGGTGTGTCTAATACCATGACTGTGTTTTGTACTATATTACTCCATGTGCATGGGACAATCCATTATTAGTGGGTAAAGCTTGAAGCTTATGTCATTGAGTAATTAAATATACAATGTCTAATAATACCACTATGTAAGACATTGAGCCATGTAGTTTTACTGGTCTGTATAAAGCCCAATTAAGTCATTGACTTATTCTCCTTTTTTTTTTCTGACATAGAGATGGGATTAGCAATTTTTTTAAATGACATCTCTGACTAAGCACCACAAAATCTGGCCTACAACAGAAAAGATTACATATACTTGTAGTCTCCACCCTAGCCCCACCCATCTGCATGCAAAGCATACTCTTATCCACACAGAAAAGTAAAATATTTGCTCTCAGAGTTTCCTGTGCTGATTCCCAGGTGGGGAAAAATTAATGTTTGTGATAGCTAGCAAAGTCCAGTGTGGATGAAGCCTAAACCAAATTCTCAGTGGGCAGTTCTCAATTGACTCTTGTAGTCTCAAAACTAGAACTGAAGTTCTAGTCAGTTAAATTCGGTGTAATTTTAGGCAAACCCAGTATACCTCCATATGAAAGAAAAAATCCATTGAAACTGTACTGAAGGAAAAAAGAGGGTAGTAAATGCAGTTAAACACCTGTCAGAGCAATTCTGGTCAACATGTAGTGTCTCTGATCTGAGACAGGAATCATAGAGGTTGGCAGAGTCTTTCAAGATCAGGTGAGCCTCATCTGATTTCTTTTCTTGTGTGCTGGTGCATACCAAACACACAAGCTTCTGACTGAAGTCAGCCAGGCTGCTTATAAACTAACCCTAATGCTGTCCAAATCTTTCCTGAAGTCAGGGCAAAACTGAGTCTGCCTAGCTGCAAGCAAGTGGAATCAATGTCTGATTCTTCATTTTAGGATGTTACTAGAGGCACTAGTAAAATGCATACACATCCCGTAATCAGTACTAGCTTTTTGAGCAGTTATCCTCAAACAAGAAGTCTGAGCTCATATGTAAGAGTAGGGCAGGGATATAAAGGTTGGTGAGATGCAGATTCCAATTGAGCTGTATTGTTATAAATAACAATGAATGTAAAAATAGATTACATGGATGCTATACTTTGAAAAGAGCCCTGTAAGAATGACATTGAAAGGGCCAATACGCTTAACCATTGCTATATTCTTCATGACCTGAAGATCCTAGTTTTATCAAGAAAAAAAGATATGCTCTAAATTCCAGTTCTACAAATTTAGCCTTGTCCATAAGAGTCAGGGTAAGTTATTCCTGGCTCTGACACTAAAAATAAAAATAGCATGCTATTTACCTCTTCTGGGATATCTGTCTGTAGCTCCCTTGAAACCACTGGAAATAGCAGGATATCTACCATTTATAGATTCACCATCACCGTATAGAATTTGCGGTCATGCTGTTTTAAAGAGGAAGGAAATGTTGCTTTTCCCATCCCTCTTGTGGTTGTATAGGATTAATAGAATTAAAGCAATAAAATGTTTTTTTCTAAGATAAACAGAGGACCAGCCATGGAGAGGGAACAGACCTATTTATTGGAGGACTGAACCTAACCTTATTTCCACACATTAGAGAAAACAGAGCTTTTCATAAATTGTTTACTCTGAGTCATTTTATCATTTGTGAGGCTTACGATTCTGCTTGGCTGATTACATCTTTACTGGCCACTAAACTAATATTTAAAGAAATGCCAAGAAAACTGTTTCCTAATCAATTCTGCGGCAGAAGAAAGGAAGGATCCTAAATGGCAGGAGATTTGGAGTGAAAGTAAATGAAATGCTAAGTTCCCTTTTCAAGGAGACCTATCTATGGTGAGAGTTTGTGTTTGCTTTGGTCTGACAAGAGAGGCTGGCCCTGGCATTTTCTGCACTTTCCTGCTGCTGCTGCAGGGTGCATCTGGGAAAGCACTAAGAGCAGCCCATAGGCAATGTGTCCCTCCTCTTTGCTGTTGCAAGGGGAGGCTGAGGACTTGAAGCTCTGGGGAGCTGTCAGAGGCATGTGGAGAGAGGTGCCGGAACAGGTATTTGCTCCCATTTCAAATCCCACCCTCCTTCCTTTCTCTTCTTGACCTGCTTCGTGGGATGGTGTAGAAAGCGAGAAGAAAAGGGTGGCCCGGGCTTTTATTTCATTGTCAGGTGCTTCAAAAGTCTAGGAAAAGACTGAAACATGTCTGTAAGCCTAATGGTCATAATGTCTAATTATGCTTACATGGGCACCACAAGTCTGGGACAGTATATCGTTAACAATTTTTCCTTTTCTGTCCCTCTCCCTAGCAGCACGTTCATTGAAGGTCCTAACAAAATCTGTCCCATTAAGAATTAACTTGGCATCAGGGCTGCTGGCAACAGCTGAAATAATCCTCAGGGTACGTGAAAGTCTTGGCCTGGTGATGTTTCTGTACACCTTTAAAACTAGTTTCAAGGGAACATATTACTGTGCTGCTGCAGGGTCTGAGTGGGAGTTCGAGGAGCGTGCTGAGGGAGGACACCAGAGCAAAGAAGGAACATAACATTTATACAAAGCTCTCTGTTCTTCACTCATGAAGTTTGCTCTGGGACACGGCAGCAGTGGACTTGAGCTCACCATAAGCAATGTGTTAGAAAATGCATTCAGGGCTAGGCATGGTGCCAGCTGCTTGCTTTAGAAGAAAGGGAAAAGACAAATACATCTGGGGCTGATGCTTCTCGTGTTCGCAGACACCAGTAGGAAAAAATCCACTGATGTAAATGGGTTTATATTGGTGCAAAGTTATTATTTTTTGGACACTTGGGTGGGCAACTGAAGGGTTAGTGGTCCTATTTTTCCAGCTGTAGCCACTGGGATTTCCTTAACAAAGAAAAGCTTCTTAGATGGTGCTGGTTCCCTGTCACTGGCTGTGGGCCACTCTCCTGAAGTGGAAAGCTAAGAAGAGCATCCTGGAATCATGTAGTTGCCCTGGTCCCATCAAAGAAGTACCTAGTCCCATGCTAAAGGAGGAAACAATGGTTTGCCAAACATCTGATATACTGTTCTGATTAATCTGTGTTTAAGATCTCTTGGAAAGAAAACTCTTTATTTATAGGCGTGGGCTAACTATTTGGGATCCAGTTCTTTTTTCACTCAAACTGATGGAAATTTGACCATTTCTATCGATAGAAGCAAGGTCATACCATTTGTATTCTGTTATCACTTGTGATAGAAATTATGTGTAACTATGGATCTGGCAGAGCTTAAAGCAATAAAAAAGAATCACTGACAGTCTAGCAATCTAACAGACAAACAATCATCTGTAATTTGTTTTAGGGAAACAAGACAATTTCCCTCTTTGCTATTAACTGTACTGCACTGGTTCCCACTAGGTCTGCTTAGGGGAACTGCTCATCTACTTCATCTTGCTCATTTAGCTGAATTTTGTATAAAAATAAGCTACTTTAGATAGTACTTCTGCAGAATGAAGAGGACACTCGGCTAGATAAAAACTGTTGCATAAAAGCCCAGCAATTATAAGACTTGTATGCTTCCAATTCTATTCCAGTGTTTGTAATCGGTTATTCCAGATTACCGATAGACTTATTCAGCTGTACTTCTCCAGGAGGAAAAAACAGGAAAACTCACCATACCTATCCATTAGCTATGTCACGCTAGGTCGCACGAGAAATGCCATTTGCACTGCAGATGTTCACGATCCTAACTCTTTTGTCTTCTGAAATGCAACATCCCTCACCTGTGTCCTCTTGGTGTGAAGGGCAGGCCCAATGTTGGTGGTTGTTTTACTTCCTACCACTGGCAAAGAAGAACCTGGGACACTGTGTGGCCAGAATATCAAGTTGTGTGTCCTTCAGTGCTCCTGGCTGTTTGCAATGCAAATGGAAGGCTTTGTTTCACATTGTGCCATATCCATGGTAACCAAATGAAGACAAGTTTGCATTACTTCCTCAGTAAAGTGTAATCCTTCCCCTGGTACCTGTGCCAAAGAAGCATATGGAGTTAAAGGAATAGCAAGGTATTTCTTGGAAGTGGAAGCAACCAAAGCAACTTCTGTCTTTTCCTATCCACCCCCCCCCCCATATTTTTTTCTCTTTCAGTTATCATTGCCCTCACTCCTCCACCCGCTCTTTCCCATCCTGTCTTTTTCTAGAGCTCCCTTTGTTAAAAACTAGATTGTTCCTGCTTTCTTCTTTCCCTTTGCCCAGAGGCTAAGCTAACAGTCATCCATGTCCTAACAGTCAACTTAAACACCGCTTCTTGGCCAGCAGCCTTTCCTTGCCCTTTCCGCTATTTTTGGAAAAAAAAATAATAGTGAGGGTGGAAAACCAAGCCAAGAACACCAGTTTTTATCCTCCTGTTTATCATACTTTGGGTCTGTGGCAGAGCAAAGGCACAGATGCACTAGCCTGCAACTATTCCATTATATTATCAGCTGGATCAAGCCATACAGGTTGGAGTTTATAAATCTTTTTCATTGTAATTGTTAAAAATGTTAGTGTGTTCTTTTTTTCTCTTCTAATCTGTAAGATATGATGTGGGAAATAATATTTTTTTTATTTCTAGTTTTAATTCCTTTTTAAAGAGTTTAATTCCATATTTTAAGAGCTTGGGTTTTTCCATAGTTTCATAGCTTGTCTCTTTTGAACAAGCCAGGGTATGTTTTTTTAGCAAATGGACCAGACTTAAACTAGGTGTACTGAAAAGCTTTTGTGGTTGTTACTGTTTTCACTGTTGGGTTTTTTGTTTGCTTGTGACAACCTGTGCACTGAATTTATGCACTTTCTCTTATGTATATGAGAGGCTTAAAATATAACTCTTTCTCTCCTGCTTCAGCACAGTCTTATATTGTTTCAAATGCAAACATGTTTAGCTATTGTTATTTAGCTTTATCTGTTATATTTCTTCTCAGTTAAAAGTGAGTTCAACATTGTGATTAAAATGCAGCACTGTGATACCATTATGTTCCAATTCGGTTATTCACAGTGAGCAATACTGATTGTCTCAATCAGCCCTAGGACATCTACAGTAAGTTGATATTGTGGCCTTCAAGCAGGAATTTTACCAAAGATTTTGCACAGAAATCTACCCAAATTTATATTCACCAACTTATGAGAAGGCTTGCAGAGTTACTACAAACTTTCACTACCTGATGTGCTTCCAGAAAAGATGCATTCGCTGAAGTCACTTCACTTGTGAGTTTTCACATGGATGTTCCAGGGGTCCAAGAGTCCTTCACTTCTTTCAATGCAAATGCTAGGCAGACTGAAGAGACAAAATAAATAAATATCTCTCTACAGTAGCTAGGATTTGAGCATGCATAACCACTCATGTTTTGATGGGCAGAGAAAGGGGACTTCAACTTCATTTAGTTTCGCAAAATAAGGGACTACAGTTGAAGACTGGGAAGATTTTTATTGTCTCATTTTTCTTCTAGTGAGACAGAGGAGTTAAAAAGAGTCCTCAGTTTTCAAGTAGTGATTTGTCCAAATAAACAGCAACTAAGAGTGAATACTACAGACCAGAAATTAGGGTTGTTCCTGCTTGAAGGCACTTTGCTAACTGTATCTTTATGCTTTTTTACTGGAGCAGAGATGAATAGATAAATGCCACGAGTTTTCTACCTAATAGAGCTGCTACAAAAAGTATAGCTAAGCCAGAATGCCAAGCATAACTGTATCACATAAATTACTCCATAGCAATAGCATGAAGGATCTTTATTTTTTCCATCCATTCTTTGTTTTTTTTAATAGTTACCTAAATGCGGCTACTGATTCAGAAACTATATATATCCTAGTTATGGGATCTGAAAAAACTTTTTTTTTCCTCCATTATGTATTGCAAAAGCATACCTAGTATTCTGCTGTCATGCCAAAACAGCCCAGTCACCATAATTATGCTCAAATATTTTTCTGTATTGATATGGAATGTTTTGGGAATTTAAAGGCTTTCCTATCTTAAAGTATCTGAGATTTGCTGCTACCTCCTAATTCATGTTTGTACAACTGCAAGTTCAGTTGCATATGTCTCAACATTAAAGTTAACCATGGGCTGTCTACTTGAGTATTTGTGCATCTGGATATGGAGATGTTTGCATTCATAAACATCTAAAGCAAGTGGGTAAATATTAATGAAGTGTGATTGAGTAATCACTTGACAAATGGAAAGAAAAGAGTAATATTAACAGCGCTACCCAGTAGGTATCACACGGTGTGATGAATATGGTGCGAAACTGATGAAGTTCAAGATCCTGTTTCAGTGAAACAAACACACTTTACTATAGTTGGTGGCAAGGAGAATGGTTCTGTTAAGTGCTGGCAACCGAAGTGAGACAAATCTGTCTGGGAACTTGCCATAAACTGTTTATGCGATTTTCAATTTTTAGAAACTTTTAATTTCTTGTGTTCTGTAGTAAAATGCTGGTATACATTTCTCACTGATGCAGGCTCCTCGATTTCTGTCTTGAAACTTCCTTAGAGGGGAGGGGGACAGTGAAGAAGAAAAAAAAAGAGAGGTTTCCAAGATGTTCTCAGTGTGTTATCAAATGAACAAAACACACAGAACATGGAAACCAGCCAGTCATTCATTCCATCGACAGATTTGCAGAGCTAAATTTGCTTCTGGAGAGCAGTTAGAAATTAAAACACACAGATGATGAGTGGTGCTGGCACCCAAACTGTGATCAAGAGGACGCTCTTGTCTGCAAAGATGTACCCTATCAGATTAATCATTATGTGTTAATTAATTTGAAATCAAAAGGATGTCTTCTGCTGTCTATATACAGGAAATTAATGGTGATAGCACTAATTAAATGTAATGGAAGTTACCTCTGTACTTCCCACATCTGGGGCCAAACTCTTCATTGCCCTCCATGTGTCATTTACAGTTCGGTTCCATTGTAACATCTTACCCTCATTGTGCCCTGCTCTAAATGGCTGTGCAAATGCAGCTACAGGTATTTTCTCACAGTTCTCGTGTAGCTGAAATTCTCAGACTGATAGGAATTAGAGAGGCCACAGCAAGTAGATGAGACTCAGGACTCTGTGTCGAAGTACTCAGGAACACCGTTCTGTGCATCCTCTGCACAAAGGAGATTGCTGACTTGTTCTTTCAGTCTTTTACTTACAGCTTTTTATTAGTCTCCAGTTTTCCTAAAAGGTAATAATAGAAAAGAAAACAGTGGATGTACCAACCCTGCTGTGCAATGACAAATGGCTAACTACAACTACAAATCTAAGTTATTTCAAAGGATGTCAAGAATCCTGGTTTATTTGTCCTGAAAACATTCACAAAAAGGACAGCGAAGAAATTTTCTCCCCACCCAATCATTAGTAGTTTTCTCTCTGGAGTCACATCTGGGCTGCTGTATTTGACAATGGCAAACAGACATTACTCCTTTTGGTTTTCAAGCCAGGACAGTTCACTGCAGCTCATCTTGGAGGAAGGGCTCTTTGCTCAGGAAGTGGTGGCAGTACCCTGGATGATGCAGATAAAGCATCTCAGCAGAGCTAAGTGGAGACATCTCTTCAGTGGCTATTGAGCTATGTCCTCCTTGAACCTTGACCCTTCCTTTACCCTTTCGGCATCAGACAAAAAAACCCTCCCAAATTCATTGCATAGAACAATATTTAATAGGTGTTCTCTTTCACCACCAAGTCCACTGATTCCAAACTATCTAAAAGCTGCTCTTGTGGGGCTAGATCCTATTTTCTTTCTCAGTGTTTTTGATGAACACTGGCTTCTATTTGTTATTGCATGCACCTCCTTCTCACCTCTTCTCATCACCTCAAGAACAGCTCTGCCTTGATGTGATTAATATTTGCATTGATGGCTGTGAGAACATTGCCCTAGTGGGTTGCTGAAGCAGTTTTCATGGTCTGAGGGGTAGCAGCTGGACAGCTATGTCAGCGGCATCATACCAAGCTCACTTTTGGTTGCAAATGCATCCGAAAATGTGGGCAAAACTTGATATCTGGAAGGTGTGGGAACAGCTTTAGTCATGTCAAAGGACTTCAGACTTTCTGTTACAGTGGCACTGAAAAGAAAAAAAAGAGCATGTTATTACACTCATCAATTTATAGGTCCCTGCTGGGCAAAGATCCTACAATTCAAATGGATACCATCAGAAAGAGGCAGTATTACTATATTTGCATTGCTTACAAGAAACTGAGGTGCAAAAGAAAGAGAAGACTTGCACATTCAGGAAGGAACCCATGTTTCCATTGTACCAGCCTCACCATATGATCAACAGTAGCGATCTCTATTAAGTATTAGGCTCTAAAATCAATGATGAAGCTTTTATGATAAATAAGGGCAGGGGATCTTTTTCTTTAGTTTTCAGACTTGCTTTGTGAGATGGCATCAGATCCAGGCCAACGGAGTTGCCATAGCTTTGAGATGGACAAAGAAGGAATTCTATTGTGCAGCAGAGCATTATGGACGTTCCTAGATGAAGATTTTCCAGCATCAAAAAGGGTAGAACACCACTGCTTGCTAAGACTGGAAAAAAAAATTCTGCGGTCTCAGCATCCCATGGTGACTGAGAGCAATATCAAGATTTTTTTTCTGTGCTAGTGTGCTTCTGGTGACACGCATTCATGCTTTGCTCTTAGTCACTAACTCAGTCTTCATTTTTATTTTCGATATTCCTTGCCCATGGAGATTCTGATGGAAACTGCACCTCTTTTTCCTATTCAAATATTAAATTTGCAGAAATCCATTGTTTCCCTAGGCCAGTTTATAAGTTTCAGGTACTTAAATCAATACTCAATATAACACTTGTGGTTGGGGTTTGCCTCCTTTCATTTTGTGGGATGGGTAAAAATCACTGTTTTCCAAAATCTGATCTTGTTTTCATCGAAACTTCACCTTTGCTCTATTGTTCTCATTTCTGCCTGGGTAGATGTACTACCAGTCAAGGTATTTTACTGAACACCTAGGATCATCTTGCAGCTGTTCCAGAGGTCTGTGTTTAGTCCAAGGCTAGGTTGCTTCTCCAGTTAGTGGAGAATATCATCTCTGAAGTGCTCCTTGTCTCTTTCTTCTAGTACAAGTAAACTGTCTTTGAGGTGCCTAACTCTTCACATTGACCATAAAGGGAATATAAAAGACTGGTTTAGAGAAAACATTCTGATTTACTTAATCTTCAGTGCACCAGTACTGAGCTTTCAGGGTTACAGCTAGGCAGAAATTAACAGTTCTAAGAGAATTCGGTAGCTCTGTAGTGTCGCAAAAAAACAGAGTAACCTTGCAGATCCACGTACACTGTATTCTGCACATCAGAATTAGATCTCTAAAGACTTCAGTGTAAAGACCTATGATTGTTGCAGTCTTTCCATCTCTTTTCACTGTGTTAATGAGTTTCACCATTGAATTGTGATAATGCAATGAAAATGCCTTCTGCTTTATCTTATGTTGAACCAAGCCATGTTACAGATAAGTGCTTCCTTCCTTCCTTCCTTCCTTCAAGCTGCCTTGAAGAGCAAGGCAGCTTCTTAACCTGATGGTCTCAGTGGCTTCAGTTGAACCTAAAGGAAAAGAAGCCTGCCTGTAGCATTTTTCAGTAATGAGCCATGTGCTTCTAAGCCATGTTTCTTACCTTCTGGTTGGAAAACTGAATGAAAAACAGGAGAGCTGGGATCTGATCCTGGCTCTGCTGCAGGCTTCCTGCATGGCCTTGGGAAAGCAAAGTTGATTGCTCGTGCTGCGCTTGCGCTGCTTGGTAAAATGAGGCAGTAATCCTCCCTCTGTACAAGAGTCTCTCTTATTACAAGCTATGCAGGAACTGTGCATCACGATGTATTCATGCAGGATCAGAAAAGCTAGTTTTCCTTTTTCATTAGGACTGCTCGATAGTCTAGGAATATGGATGACTGGCACACAATAGAGACAAATGAATAATTCAGGATTTTATTTTTCTTTCAAAATTTGGTTAAAAAAGGTCCTCAGCTTACTAATGGAAATTACAAGACCCTTCTCCTGTTATTTCTCATACATTCCAGGGTTCACCAAAAATGAAGCCATACAATGAGGTGGTTAATTGGTATAAACTGATCTGACAGTGCTCTATAAGTGACAGTACTGTACTCTTTCTCTTTAGAAAACACTCTCTAGAAGAAAATACTCATAACTGGTTGAATCATGTGGTTTACATGTTTGAACCACCTTATTATTTAATCATTCGTTACCTGTTTTCTCCATTAGGAAATATAATGTCTATAATATTAACATTTCCAGTAAGAAAATTGTGAGTCCTGAAAACGTAGAACAAAATATTTAACTTGGGCTGATTTCAACCAAAGAATGACCTTTTTGTTTTGTTGAAATACATCAAAATATTCTTTCAGTATTATTCCATCTGAACAGGCATGTCTTGCTTATATGCTCTGTTCAGTTCCATGGCATTCAATGGATACCCTGTATAATGATAACATTCCCCATCATGTGTCTAGATAGCTTTCTGATCCACCTGTCTGCTGTATCTTGGGAATTTTACAATGCTGGGTGCCCCAGGGGAGATGTAGCCTTTCTCATGAGTACTGTTAATAGCACAAACTGTGGTTATACATACCAACGACTCTGTGAGACAATGTGATACTATACAAAAATATAATGTAACCTTAAACTTACTTAAACCTGAATGTATTTTGTTCACCAAAACTCTGATTTCTTTAACTTTTTATCCTTCTTCAGGATAAAAATAAGGTCTGGAAGACTTATTTCACATGAACTTTTCAGTATGATTTCATGCATTTGCTGCTTAAGCATGTGCAGCTGAAGCATACTTGATTAGGAGTAGGATTGTACCAGAGAAGCAGTCCTGCTGGATTAGCTGATTTAATAAGATTCTTAATAAAATTTAAGTTCAGAAGCAACAGACTTTACTCATGCAGAATGCTAAACTCTCATGGTCTTTGGCTGAAACACAAATGCAAAATTTTAATCTCAACACTTGAGAGAGACTGATGTATGTTGAGGAAAAAGTAGAGGTGTTCACAGGCAGGAAAGAAGATAAGGCTATGGCTTTGTTTTTCTACCAGTCATCTCCACCCATCTCATCCATGCTCTGAGAGCCCTGTGCTGTGTCTGTCAATTGGGCTGCCTCCTAGACCTCGTCACTTCTCATGAAATAACAGCCATTCTTTTGGAGATTTAATTTCTTTCTCTTTTTTAATGGTTTTTATCTTGTTCTGTCTACAAGTGTGGATAAGCCTCAAGGGCAGGCAGGTCAAAGACAACATAATTTGTCATTTCTAATAAGGACTTCTAGCTACAAAATACACAGACCTCAGGGACGGGGTAGGGGCTATTGGGAAAGACTCATATTCATGGATAAGCTGTATATTCTTTTATAAGCTGTATATTTTTCATTTGAAGCCATAATGAGAAGATTCTCATGTAAGGTTTTCAAAAGCAAAGTCTTAAGTTCACCTTCTCCATTGGCATAATTTTCTTTTCTTCTGTTGAAAGAGTGGAGGTTTCTAAGATAGATTTGCACAGTGGTCTGGAAGTTATAGTACAAGAATTTGAGGTGACTGAAATTCTGGCTGACCTGAATGCAGAACTTCTCATTTGTTCCCACCTGTTTTCCTGATCTTCTGAATGTAGTGAATTAGAGATTATTTTTTAAGGAAATTAACGAGAAGACCCAAACACCTCACAGCTCCTCATATATTCCTGAAAATGTCCACATTTTTTGTGCTTTTCGGAGCTCAAAATATTATTTATCAGTGCGTCCAAATCTATACTTTTTTGTTTACTGGGTTCACAAGTAAAAGGTGCAATACAACAATATGTGATTTAATCTCGTCTCCTGTTAATCAGAGATTACTGAGGCTAAAATGTCTTGTCTTCCCTCAAGTATCACAGGCGACATTTTCCTTAGCAAAATATATTATTCATAAGAAAAGATATACTTAGATGTGCAATAAACAGAGCACCAATTAGCACCACAGTTGGTTTATAAAGTATTTTTGTTTGTTTGTTTGTTTGTTTGTTTGTTTTCATAAGGTTTTCTGACAGATTTCTAAAGGGCATTATTTCCCCCAAAGTATCTTCCAGTTTGGTAATGAGATTCAGTGTTTTTTGTGTCAGGAACAAAATAGTTGCACAGATCAGGAAACATAAATACCGTACCCTCCCCATTACAATTTCTGTGACCTCTTAAATACAGAGAAAACAATCTCTAGTATTTCAAAATGTCAAGCTCTCTAACAAGCAACTTCTCATGAGAGTCTTCTCATTAGAGAACGAAGTGAAGACTCTAACCATGAGTGAAACGGCCCATCTTGCGCTACCTGCAAGTGCAACATTTGTCCAAGTCACAAGGTAGACCTGGGCTCCTGGGCAGTTTCCAGTCATTTAATGTGTTGGATGGCTTAGCCTTAATGGTATATTGGTATGTTCTTGACACACAACAATACAGGATAATTCAACTTAATTTAACTTACAGCAAAGGATAGTTAAGGTGACATACTTAGGGTTTATCTGGTTTGAGAGTACAGCCACACCAGCTACTGCCTCTCACCCAAGTTGCGGTAATTTATCAGGTTCTGCCCATTTGATCATGAGTCTCAGCCCTTGATTTCTTTGGTGAACTACTGTTTCCTACGCCTCCTACAAACACCAGGTTTCTCATCACTGCTTTGTTTGCTTAACATCCTGGTCAATGTTCTCAGTGCTAGGTTTTTAATTTGACAGTACTTGTGTTCATTCAGTCCTGACAATGTGAGATACTGAGGAAATCACAGTGGCAGCCAGTTTGTGGTATAATGTTTTGTTGCAGAGAGGAATGCCTACCTACTGCTGGGGAAAAATTGTATTAACTCTCACTTTCAGATCTTATTTTTTACCTTCTTAAGCATTTTTATAGTGAATCTACAGCTTCTCTTAGCACATGAAGAGGAAATGGTATACAACAAGTAGCCGATTCTTATTCAAATTATGCTCAGCTCACTGCTAGAAAGTCTGGTTTATGCTACCACAGCAAATTACAGGATGTCGATAACCTTTATATTCTCAATTTGGATGGATATCCTCGCACTGAGTAAGCCAGAAAGAATTTGTGTAGAATTTATGAGCAGAAGAACAGTAGAGGATGTGAAAGGATGTTTTCTCCCTTTTTATTGACACTGTTTTGTTAAATAGGAAAGAAAACTTTAAAAGACAGGAAAAAAAATTCTTCTAGTGGAATATAGAAGGATATCTGCTGTGATCATAGGCAAATGCTACCCCAGTTTCAAGAAGAAGAACAACTGTGTTATTTCAGTGTTAGAGAAAGTGACAAGTACAGGCACTACATATTTACATCTGACTTATTCCCATTACATCATCAAGAAGTAATGAAATGTGCTAACTTGGAGTCCAGTAAATGATGTTAGCAGGTTTCGGACAAGTAGTTTCTCCTGCAGAAACCCTTGCAGTTGTCAAGCTTCTGTCTCAATTCTCTCAAACATGTTTAGAGCATGATGCAAAGCACAGAGAAATCAATGGTAAAGTACTTATGCAATTTCAATGAATTACACCTGCAAAACTGTTTTACACAAAAATTTGTACCAGCGTGTACTGGAATGAGAATTTAAAATAATATATTTTAATTGTATCTTTTTACTAAAAAGGCAGGGGTTAAAAGTTATTTCATCATATTTTCTGTATGTATATCTTCAATGGCTCTGCAGCAGATGGTGGAACCCAATTCATAGTACTTACTTTTAAATTGCAGGGTCTTAGAGTGTACTGCTACTGGTTTATGACATACAAAGGCACCTATTTTCTCCTTCTTTTTGACATATATTGCATTTATTTATGACTAGCATAGACTGTGAGTTGAGCTTCCCACAATCGTATTGTTCCACGACTTTGAAGCTCAGGCTAAAATGTTTCCTCATATTATGCAGTCTTTTGGTCTTTTCTCTAGCTTGACATGTTTCTGTTTTGAGGGAAAAACAATAAATTAATTTTATTTCTTCTTGTTTGCAGTTTCCTTGTCAGTACCAGAAATGGTACAATTAACTGTGCAAAGCTACAGGAGGTACGTATCAGACACCATAGAGATCTGTTATAAATTCTTTTTTCTTCCTTTTCTTTTTGACAAAAGGAGGAATTTTAAGGGTTTTTTTGGTATTTTTTCTTCTCTCAAACTGTTAGCAACAATGTTAGCTCAAAAATCTACATATCCCTTGAGGCTTGCTTTAGATGTGAGATGATTGATAACCTGCAATGATAAAAAAATTTTCAGTGCAAGGTTTCCACTTCATATAAACATTTGCTATTGATCTTGATAGGTACATGTAGGTAAAGTTAAGCTTGGGTGTAACAAAAGCATGTTCACTTACCTTTTAAGAAAGACCACTGTACTATAGGATGTTCTTTCTGCAGTGATCAGGCTCTGAAAAGAAGTTACTTCTCTGCTGATTAGTGGATACAAACACAATGAGAAGTGAAGCACAGAATTATTCTCAGGTGCCACTCCTGCTGCTGCAACTCATTGTGCCTTGTCTCTCCAAAACTTTATTAAGAGCAATTGTATCTTTTGAAGTAGGTGGCTAGAGAAACCATGCTCCCTAAAGGTTCCCCAAAGATTCACCATCTGTCAAAAGTGAGCCATTCTGCCACCTTTATAATTAGCATTTACTGTTACTTCACACCTACATTCTCACACCTACTGTAACATACTGTTCTTGAGAATATACGTATTGCCATGCTTTCATGCTGACTCTTCTTCTAGGACATTACTATTATGTATCATTATAAACCAAGAAAAATGCAGATGTTTACTCTAGGAAAAAATCATAATGACATCCCAGAGGAGAACATGAGTAAACAAATTTCATTGTTGCTTTTTTCAACCAGGTCCCTGCAAGAGTTTTCAGAAAGTCCACTTATGCTAAGATACAAGAGTCTCAACTCTTCCCACTCACTCGCAGGTGCACCCCAGAGGTTAGTTATTTCTGTCTTATCATCTAGGAATACAAGGTGTTAGCCCATTTAGAGATCAACCAATGTCAGTACGGTTTTGAATAAGCAGTTCAAGGTCTCGGTTTGTTAAAGGCATCTCCTCATTTATTTTAACAAGATCAAAATGACCGTCTTAATAACAGATGCCTGATCTCAAATGCACTTGTACCATTAAAAATAAATTAACAAAACCAGAACCAAAACCTAACCGAAACTGCAATGAACTTTAAATCCACTGGAAGATAAAAAACTTCAAGGTCTTATGGCGGCTGCAGTGCTTTATGTGTATTGTGTCAGGAGAGAAGTGAGCCTGCAGAGCTGTGAACTTATACTTTTTATTAATGTTCTTTTTGCTAAGCTATCTGGATCTCATGCCACCAAATTCTTCTGAGGGGAGGAGTGTGTTTTAATCTCTTAGCAATGTGACCAAAGATTACTACTTTCACTTAAGCAGTAGTCTCCACATGAGGGGAGAAGAGAAGAAAAGAAAAACACTGTTTAACAAAAATCAAGACTATATGATACCTTCTGCAAGAGAAAAGTGGTTTTAAGACAGTGATGTTAATAATCCTGACATTTTCACCACAGCATCACTGAATGGCTGGCACTCTGGGAAAAGGATCCAGTGGAGATTCTTCTTGATTTGGGGTTTGGTACAGAAGAACCTGATGTCTGCACTAAAATACCTCCTCGGTTCCTCAGTGGTGCTTCTGCAGCAAAAGGAATCAACATCCGAGTGTTTTTGGAAGCTCAGAAGCAACGAATGGACATTGAAAGGCCAAACCTTTATGGTAAGGAGAAATATTTTGGCAAAAGGAGAAATTTTGGCCATAAATAACATGGGGACTGAGTGAGCTGGGAAGAAGAGGCTTATGAAAGAAAATCCATGACAAAGGGTCTTGTATTCAGGTGGCACCAAGGATCCCCATGTACACCTTCATGGCAATGATACTTCCTAATGTGACTGAAATATAATTTACCCCTTCTCAGTTGCAGAGCTTCCAGCTTGTGCCATTTTAAGACATAACCGCCCATCCCCTCTAAGGCCCACCCCACCACCTGAGATTGTTGGTGTTGCAGAGTCCTATAGAATTGAGGATGTGTCCATTGGCTCAATCACTTCACTGGCAACACATTACTACCATCATCCAGTACCTGAGGGGAGCCTACAAAATAGCTGGGGAGGGACTATTTTTTACAAAGGCTTGTAGTGATAGGACAAGGACCAATGGGTATAAACTGGAGAGGGGCAGATTTAGACTAGACATAAAGAGGAATTTCTTCACCATGAGAGTGGTGAGGCAGTGGAACAGATTGCCCAGGGAACTTGTGGATGACCCATTCCTGGAGGTGTTCAAGGTCAGGTTAGATGGGGCGCTGGGCAGCCTGATCGAGTTGGACGTGTCCCTGCCCATTGCAGGAGGGTTGGAATTAGATGATCTTTAAGGTACCTTCCAACCCAAAGTATTCCATGATTCTATGATTCTATGATTGGTGCTGTAAGTCAATACAGAAGACTTTTAATTCAGCCAGGCCAGATGTGGACTCATATTCCCTTTTACATTTGGTGGACACAGGACCTCTCTCACAGGGAAATGGGCAAAACAGATGACAAGATCTTAAATTCTTGTGACTATAGCTGCTCAAGCATATGCATCAGACCTATAAGTCCCATACAAAAACCTAACAGTTTTCTGGTGCAAATATGCCCTAAGATGTAGATGAGGATTGTATTTTAAGTACAATAAAATTGCACCGTTTTAAGCACACAGCCTTGATTTTTATTCATTTAGACAGTTTTAGTTTTCATGTTGTGTGTTTTGCAGTTGAGAAATGAATACAAGGTCCTCACCCTAAAGATATATCTGCATTAAAATAGCATTGTTAATTTGCTGGTATATCACCCATCTGAAAAGTCCAATTTTGACATCATTTCCCCTCATGTTTGCTGCACAGGATAGCCAGATGGCTCTTGAAATCTTCTGTTTACTTGAGATGTTCAGTGAAGCAGGATCTCTCACATAGCCCATGCATTTCCATTTAGAATTGCACCAAGGAAGCAGTATGGACGGAATGAGAATTGAAACAGAAATGTCAGTGCCCTTTGGAAAATATGTATTTCTCTCCCTCTCTCTTTTTTTTTTTTTTTTTGTAGCAAGCCCCATGCACACTTTCAATATTTACAGCAAACTGACACATCAAACAGGTTTCTCAGCTCTCTCTTTCTTCTTTCTCTCTCTGTAACTCCTCTGAGAGAGAAGGAGAGAGCGATCAGAGATAAATCGGTATGAATGGATGGTGGATGGAGACCTCAGGGAAGAAGCTAGAGAACTAGGAGGGAATGAAAGCAGAGAAAAAGCGTCTGAGGGAAGGAGTTTTCACGGTGAAGACAGGCAGTGGTAAGCCAAGGAGGGAATGTAATGACTTGTCCTGCAGTCATCCTCAATGGGAGCAGTCAGTACATGTTAATAGCTTATCTGTATGGGGGAGTTGCTGTGAAGTACGATAAAATTTGAATTTCTGTTTCGGTGGGTGTGATGTCCATCAAAACATGTTATCTTTCTTTTGACAGTTTGGGAGGGGGTTTTCACACCATCTGCTTAGGCCTCCTATGTATATGTCTGTGCTGGGAACATTTAATTGAGAGAGGTGGGATTCATTCTTCAGAGTCACTTTTACCCCTTCTCTTTTCATGACTACGTGTTTCCAAATATGCAGTGATTAAACTCAGCCTGGTTCACTGCACCAAATTATAGGCATTTAGCAGAAGCACCATCTAAGGAGGCTTTATCACTGTAGAGTCTTTCTATATCCATAGACAGGGGAGAGAATCAGGCAACTCCTGTAGGTGATCATTTAGCCTCCACTTTAAACATCTCCCAAAAGAAGCCAGTCTGTCTCAGTGACCACATAGGTAATCTTGCACAAGTACCTACCTACAGCTGATGCTGCAGAAGATGACTTACAGCTAAAAAGGGGTGTATCTGGTCTAGTGTACAAACTCCTGAGGAATATATTTAAATAGCATTTGTTTGCAAACTGATTTTTTTCCCAGTCTTGTCAACCTTAGGTTGTCTAATGAATTTGCAGTGAGGCATGGTAAGAAGGAGGAGGTGCAAATTCAAATTTACTAGAACTGAAAATGGATTGCCTCTCTGGAGCTGGATATGGTTTTGTAGTGGACAGTTATGGTTGGACTCAATGATCTCAAAGCTCTTTTCCAGTCAAATGATTCTATGATTCTGAGGTACTCTTTGTTCCTTCAGTACTAACACTACACCTATATTTTCTGGCATCTAGTGAGCCTGCTCTTCTAAAGCGGAAGCTTGCATTACCTTTAATGGCAATGAGGAGAACAGGTGCTTTTAAAGGCCTTCAGGAGGAGGGTATTTTTCTGGATCTTAAGTAGAAGTTTCGGGTCTAGAGATGTTTCATACTTCTGTATGAGCAATTTAGAGAATACCAGTTCCCTTACTGTCACAGGACTGCTTCACCAGGGCACTAAAATGAAAGTGCCGCAATGAGACAGACCATGAGCTGCCTCTAGAGATTTCAAGACTGTGTTGAAACTCTGTTCCCAGACGTGTACTGGGTGAATTCAGTTATTGCTACCCTGTTTTGTTTCTTATTACTGAACCGTTTCAACACAAATACAGACTGATTCCCTCTCATTTGTCTCTAGCCATAGAAAAGGAAGAAATCATTTAATTTGTGTTACTGAATGTGAGAGATTATCTCATTGTCAATTTATTTTCTCCTACTCTCTGAGTCAGAAGAAGAAGTTAATTGATTCAGTATGATGTGTTACTCTGAGAAAGAGAGAGACAATGAGGAGGATTATAGGTAAAATATGGAAGACAGCAAAACGGGAGGAAAAAAGGAGAGGGAGGTGAGAGAGATCAAGGACTTCCATAGTAGTCATCCCTCTCCACTTCCATATTTCATTCTTTTCCTAGTGTAGTCCTTTCCTGTTTATGGTTCGCTCTTCCTTGCTTATGATGAAAATTGTTCTCTAGGCTTGCTTGACTGCTAATCTGACCTTTTAAAAAGATTATGGATAGTTATAGAGCTATTTGTTTATTGTCTCCTTGCTTGGTGCTGGTTCCCCAGCATTATCAGAAAGAGCTTTTTAAAAGTTCAGATCACAAAAATAAGGTATATTTTAAAAAATGTCAGGTACCTCATTGATTTCTCAACCAGATCCAAAAGAAAAGCTTATCCCCATTATTTGCCAGTGGTGAAAATGTTACTGACCTAAATACAAGGGATATTTCACTTCTTAACTGGAGAAACAAAGTTGACAATGAGAAGTAATTGTATTTCTCAATATGTTCTTCCTTAAGTTCTTTAAAATCTTCAGTTTTCTGAACACCTTAGTTTAGAAATGTTGACAAGTTTCAATCTAATGCTTAATTACAAAAACGAAAGAGCATCATATTTCAGTACCACCTTTCTCTACTGCCTTATCTAAATCTACTCCTGATTTGGTGTCTTATTTCTGTGGATTTTTCACACTTGTTTCTGTCTGTCTCAGCTGCTGCAAGCCGCTCATTGGAGCTGCAGTTCAAGAATCACTCTCCTCTGTGAGATGATTGTATTAGGTAGACACCATTTCCCATGATACACAGTTGTCCTGCGGTCACCACATATCAGTTAGGAGAGAGGAGATGTATGGCAGCCCTAGAAGAGAACTAGATGTATGCACCCCTAGAGGAGAACTGAAATGTAGATTGCTAAATGCACTCTCTGAAGTACAACTTTGATTCAAGCAAAGACAGTATTGTGAAGACTCAAGCTGAAACAACCTAAAATAAGTAAAATATTTTCATATATGAAAAGTAGACAATGCTGAAATTTCATTTTTACTTTTCCTGACTAAAAAAACGAGCAATTTCGGATGTCTTGATTTTCTCACTGAAAATTTTGATGATTTTTCCAAATTCTGCCATTTGTTGTGAAAAAAAGGTGTTGAAAATTTCTTGCCGGCTCTGGAAATGTTCTGTGTTCCTTCATTCCATTGTGGGCTTACTGGAGACTTTCCAAATGTTTCATGTCAGCCTCTGTAATACCATATTTAAGGAAGAAGGAACAAAATTGTGAGCTTTCCCTCCTAAATTATAAAATGGTTTATCATAGAGTCTTGAGAAGCTCTACAAAAGATAAGGACTTCATCAAAGATTCTTGTTTACAGCACAGCCATTTCCTGTTTCGACTGAAGTTTCTAGTGAAAATGAATCTGCGTTTGTGTCCTTTAATGTCTTGTCTGTGCTACAGTTTTAGCCTATTTTGTAGGAGGCTGTAGCTCCTTGTCTATTTGAGGTGCAATCCCTGAGGAGCACACCTAGAAACTGAAGGGACTGCTTGCCCAGAAAGACATAGTTATGAAGCAAGGCTGTCCCTGATATAATTTCTTCATGAGCCATGTATTTATTACATTGCGCATGTGTGAGGATATTTTTTATTGGTTCATCTATCATTTCTCTCATTGTTTGATCTTTTCTTTAGATATTTCAAAGTCTTAGAAATAATTTACAAAAGCTCATTGGTGTGGGAAAAACTGTTTCAATTTGTAGCAAGTTTGATTGTGGTTCAAATCAGGAGGAGGATTGGACTGCTGTGCCACTGTCAGTCAAAAGAGATTAGCACTTGGCATTTTTATGACCTGACATAGTGGGAGCCAGATGAAATACTGAGGAGAAAATGTGCTTTAAATGGAGAGCATGTGGTAGCACAGTGGATGTACAAACCCAAAAATTATATACACCTCAAACTTATGCAAATGGAAACTATACAACACTGTGTTATGTGTTTGCTGATAGATCAGGTAACTCCTTGAAATAGCATCAGACAAAACCTTTGACCATGTATCAAAAAAGTGGCAGCAGCGTTAAAAATCAGGCAAAGTCTGGTGGAAAAAATAAAGGAGTATTTGTGAGATATGGTAACTCTCAGGAATTATTTTCATGGGATTGGTCCCTGATGCAAAGAACCAACTGAGATTCATGTTAAATATCCCTTGTTGTCTAATTGTCAGTGAAAGCAGTATTACCAACAGCCCGCATGCAGACTGCATGCAGCAAGTTTGGCTGCTCTCTAAGAGAAATGGCAGCCAAGAACATTAGCATTTTGCCATCTACTGTCCTCAATATATCTCTCAAGGAAGGAGGAGTCCTGGTGATGTACTCGTTGGCTCAGGGTAGGTACAGACACAATGTGGAAGAAAATGTGTTGTACTTCCTTGTATAAATAAATTCATGGTGCTGTAGTGATGGAAATACTGAGAATCCTTTAGAGAAAACATTATTTGCTTCTTTTTAGATGTTATGCCATGTTAAAAATGACCCTGAAATTACAGGAGGATAGTACAATGAAAAAAATCTAGGAACCTTTATACATCAGCTATGAGTTTCTGGGAGATAAGTGTTTTGCTTTGTGCTGCTATGAAAAGAAGAACATAGCTTCCATGGTCAATTAGTATCAGTTAGTGGCTATATGCATTTTGCAGTAATACTGGATAGCTGCCAGCTGTAAACATTGGAGATCAGATTTTAATAACTTTATTCCCATGAATTTTAATAAGTCCTCAGAAATGGCATCCAAGTCTGGCCCAGCCAACCAGAGAATTTCAGGCTGGGTTCTGTAACCTTTATTCACAGAGAACAGTATTCAGCTGCACTTGACCCAACAAATTCAACATTGCGTAAGTGTTTGTGTAATATTAAGAACTATGCAATGACGTCTGTATGTAGCCTGAATGGACCCTCTGGAAGCAAGTGGAAAAAATTAGCCACTTTTGAATGTGGTACTTAGTATGTTTCTAGGCAATGACAAGTTTGAACAATCATTGTATCTGATTATTTCAAATTATATTATCTAATAACCATGTTGCAATTTCATTCTGCCAAACTTAAGAATGTTTTCAACAGCTGGAAGTACTTGACCATGTAACGTGTGCCCTCTCACCTTTGCTGACCGACGTCAACACCCAACAGACCAAATCACAGGACGCTGGCAGGGATGACATGAGTCTCTTGGATGCAGCAAAAAGCAGACTTGCAGTCACACAAGCAAAGTGGAGAAGAATAGGTCAGCTCCTGAAAAGGTCTTCTAAACAGACAATGCTGTTGAAACAAAGCTTGCTGGCACCTGGGGAAGCCAACTTACCCAGCAAGAAAGAGCAACCCTGTTCTTGTGCAGATAGTAATGAGGGAGGAACAGTCCAAGCGGGATTTTCTGTACCTGTTATGTTGGGCTGTCTGACCCAGGAGAAAACCCTGAGAGACGAAAGTGCCTTGGCATATCCCACATTCCAGCGTTCACCGAGTCCATCGGGAAAAACCTGGGCTTCATTGCATCTAGTTGCAAAACAGCCCCACCTTTCTCCTGCGTGTGAGGTACCTGCCAAAAACAGGCCAAGAAAGGAGCCACCTTTGCTTGTGGCCTACACACTCAAAAAAGTGGCTAACCTAAACTGCAAGCTGCCAGATTCATCTGAAATGGAAGAGGTGAGGTGGATTTTGTGTATTGCTTGCTAGCAATGTATTTTCATCCATATTTGCAGTATGAGTTTGGATTCTTATTTTCAGGATGGCAGGTAGAGTAAATTACTTCAAACACCATGCAGCAGCATTATGGGGAAAAGCAGTAGGATTTACACTACTGATTAGGTTTCTGATTATTTTAAATTGTCTTTATGTTAGTATACTGTCAAAGAAGTTGGCACTGAAGTTACTGAGGTAGGATTCATTCAGCTAGTAATACAGTGTAAGATGCTAATGGGTTTTATGCACCACTAGGTTGGGTTTTTTTCATAGAAGGATGTTGCAGGAACACTAATACATATGGTAAGGGATATTTTTACAGATCTAGTCATTAACCAGGCCTGGGGTTTTTTTCATATCCTTTTTTATTCCCTCAAGCTGATTTTCTGGTATGTTCTTTCAGAAAGTTACATCACAAAATTAGCCTTGGTTTTATAGCAGCATTTGAAATTTTTTATCACTCTGTAAGC
Source organism: Phaenicophaeus curvirostris (assembly GCF_032191515.1). Lineage (NCBI taxonomy): Eukaryota > Metazoa > Chordata > Aves > Cuculiformes > Cuculidae > Phaenicophaeus > Phaenicophaeus curvirostris. Next base: position 37,672,006 of record NC_091397.1, on the reverse strand, counting down.
TGAGCAACCTAAAACCAGAATAACTCAGAACAGTAGCCTCTTCTCATATCCAGTCTTCAAAGTCCATGATACTCAGCCCTCTGTATGTTTTGGCAACAGTGGGTCATCAGTGGGCATTCAACACAAGGCAGCAGAGACCAAGATACTTGCTAATCCCTTTGTACATCTAGAGTTGTTGTGTGAGCAGCAGTGTCTTTGGCCATACTACTGCAGAAAAAGGGCTATGGTATGATACTCTCCAATCATACAGACTCCACTGAGACGTTAACAGGAATACTTTTCCCTTCAGCCATCCTTCAATAATGAGGAAAAGGAAGGAGTCCAAAAATTAGGCTCTAATGTAAGAATCAAAGAAAGGGGGAGAAATTGAATGGTTGGCAGCCCCCTGAAAACATACAGAGAATAGGAGAAAGGAAAGGAAGGGAAGGAGCAGTGACTGACTGGAAAAGGTGGGAGGCTTAAAAGTTTTCTGTTTTTGCGAGCATTAGAATAGGTCAGGTTAAGGTGTTGGTGTTCTTCTCAAGGAAAGGATATTTATATTTTTAAGTCCTTCCATTTTTTATTAAGTTCTTTTTCTAGAGGAGTTTATGCAGCGCCATGGCATGATGTTCTTCTTGATACTATGTAAAAGTCAAATGGGTCTTCATTCCTAGAGGAAAAAAATCTGACCTTACATACAGTCTTTGGCAAGAATTTGCCTCCATATAGTTACATTTCCTTGGGTTTCTTCTACTAAGGCTTTTTTATTTCTTCTTTTTTTCTTCCTAGGGACATATCTCTGAGGCTGTTCAAACAAGATTGCTAGCATATTTACATGTTGGGAACCTTTATGTATTGATTACTTTAAGCAAGGCTTGGAAAGGTTCTGAAACTAGAGCCTGGTGTATGACAAGGATAAATATTTTAAAGGGGAGACAACCAAAAAGGAATCATCTGGAAGTTTTTATGTTTTTATTTTGAAATGTCCAGACCTTTTTGGTTTTTTATCCTAACCCTCTTCATAATAAGACGTAAACTCACAATCATTAAAATCAATAAGAATTTTTCCCCCTCACTTTTTTTCTTTTCAGATTCAGAGTTTTGAGGATGAAATTCCATGCGGAAATGTTCCTGACACCACTTCTGGTGAGTGTTAAGAAACAGACAATTTGCCAGTTTTGTTCGAGGTACCTGCTTCTAAATTTTAACCTAGCAATGTGTTTTGTCCCTCTGCTCCCATCACCTCTGGCATTTGGATACAATATTCTAGACTTGATAGTCTAGATTATATGGCTTGGTAAATCATAGGGTTGTAAAATATACTGAGCTTGTCAGGGAAACAAGATGAGCGTAAATGAAAAGGGTACCTTATATGCACAGCTTTGAGTGTTTGGGGTCCCTGTCTGATCCTTTAAACAGACCTCTCTACTCTTCCAAGTGAGATTGAAGCTTTGCTCCTGCTCAGTGAGTAATTTGCCAGACTAAGATGACTCCTTACTTGCCATCTATCAGATTCCTAAAATATAAGTCGACCAGGGGATTGGAGATAGTGGCTCTGCAGCTATCCAACCAGGACTTTCCGGTGTTAGCATGACCTCTATCCCATCATCTGAATCTCTTATATCACATACACTATTAGCACATGAGCTGACATAATACTGAGTCATGCATCAGAAAATAAGTTATTTGAGGAGTCTATAAAAGGATTAAAAGCAAAGCTGCTAGACCAGATGTTATGCTGCCATTTGGGGCAATCTGAGTTTGGATCCCAAGAAGCATTTGCTGGCAGGGGTGGTGATATCGAAAGAATGGCTGTTCAGCTGCCAAAGCAGGGAGCATTTCGTCTTGCTCTCTAGTGACCTTTTCCAAGCAGTGCTTAGAGCAGGACTGGCAGTTTTGGTTGGGGTTTTTTGTTGTTTTTTTGTTTTTTTTTTAAATGGGGCAGAAATTTAATGTGAAAGAAGTAATAAGTAGCAAGAAGAAAATAGCAAGGGACAAAGGTGAAAGTTTGATGAGCTTTCACCTTTTGAGGACTGCTGTATATCACTTTTTTAGGAAGCCAGCACAAATAATTAAGCAACTCAACTACATACATAGGTATCTAAAAAAAATCAGATATCCATTGGTGCTGGTCATTCACAGATGCCATCGGCTGGAGTGACAGCTGGATTTGCAGGAGTAAAATTGTGTGCCTGTTGAAGGCAGTGACACAAGTTTCACTGACTTCAGTAAGGAGAGTGTTATTTGGTGTTTTGCTAGTTTTTTTTTTTTAAATGTAAATAGATTTAATACCTATGGTATTTAACTGCTCTTGCCACATCTTCTGGCAGGGTTGTATGTGTCCAGTCTGTCAGTGCATGACCCCAATGATTTTAGAGGTTTAGTATCAGGTCCTTGTTGCCATTCAGATTGTATAATTTGTCACCTGAATTACATGAGGTTATTTTTATTTTGTTTTCTGATGGATGTCCTCTTTGTAAGGGAGGACTTGGACACCGTTGAGATGGATTGTGGCCATGAGGAGATTGAGTGCCTGTGGGTTAAAATCAGAGGAACCCACCAGAAGGTAGATTTTGTGATGGGAGTCTGTTACAGACCACCCAGCCAAGGAGAAGCAGCTGATGAGCTCTTCTATAAACAGCTGGGGTTAATCTCTAGATTGATGCCTCTTGTTCTTGTGGGGGACTTCAATCTGCCTGATATCTGCTGGAAGTACAATAGAGCAGAAAGGAAGCAGTCTAGGAGGCTCCTGGAGTGTGTGGAAGACAACTTCCTTGCACAGCTGCTGAATGAACCAACAAGGGAGGATGCCCTCCTGGACCTGCTGTTTGTGAACAGAGAAGGCCTTGTAGGGGATGTGGCAGTAGGTGGATGCCTAGGACTAAGTGATCATGAGATGATAGGGTTTTCTGTTCTGGGTGAAGTGAAGAGGGTGGTTAGTAGGACAGTAGCATTAAATTTCCAGAGGGCAGACTTTGATCTCTGCAGAAGGCTGGTTGGCAAAGTCTCATGGGAGACAGTACTTAAGGGCAAGGGAGCCCATGAGGGCTGGGAGTTCTTCAGAAAGGAAATCCTAGCAGCTCAGGAGAAAGCCATCCCCATGTTCCAGAAAAAAAGCCGGCAAGGGAGAAAACCAGCTTGGTTGAACAGAGAGATCTTGAGTGATATCAAGAAGAAGAGAAATGTTTATGGGCTCTGGAAGAGAGGACAGGCCTCTTGGGTGGACTACAGGAGGGAAGTGAGATTGTGTAGAGAAAAGATCAGAAGGGCTAAGGCTCAACTAGAAATCAGATTGGCAAAGTCTGTGAAAGATAACAAAATATCCTTCTATAAATATATAAATAATAAAAGGAGGACTCGGGAGACCATAAAGTCCCTATTGGACGCAGAAGGAACAACAGTGACAGGGGATGAGGAAAAGGCTGACGTACTTAATGCCTTCTTTGTCTCAGTCTTTAATTGTAAAGAAAGTTGTTCCGTCTGTGTACAAACCCAGGAGCTAGAGGAGCAACATGAGGCTCCCATGATCCAAGAGGAGGTGGTCAGAGCCTTGCTAGCCCAACTAGAAACCCACAAGTCTATGGGGCTGGATGGGATTCATCCAAGGGTATTGAAGGAGCTGGCGGATGTGCTGGCCAAACCCCTTTCCATCATCTTCCAACAGTCCTGGAAGACTGGGGAAGTTCCACTGGACTGGAGGCTGGCTGATGTTGTGCCCATCTACAAAAAGGGTCGCAGGGAGGATCCAGGGAACTACAGGCCTGTCAGTCTGACCTCAGTGCCAGGGAAAGTCATGGAGCAGGTGATCTTGAGTGCTATCATGAAGCACATGCAGGAGAACCGGGTGATCAGGCCCAGTCAACATGGGTTCACAAAAGGCAGGTCTTGCCAAACTAACCTGATCACCTTCTATGACAAAGTGACTCGGCTGCTGGATGAGGGAAAGGCTGTGGATGTGGTCTTCCTGGACTTCAGCAAAGCCTTTGACACAGTTTCTCACAGCATTCTGCTTGAGAAACTGTCAGCCTCTGGGCTGGACGGGCGCACACTCTCCTGGGTGGAAAACTGGTTGGATGGCCGGGCCCAGAGAGTGGTGGTAAATGGCGTTAAATCCAGCTGGAGGCCAGTGACAAGTGGGGTTCCCCAGGGCTCAGTGCTGGGTCCAGCCCTGTTCAATGTCTTTATCAATGACCTGGATGAAGGCATCGAGTGCACCCTTAGCAAGTTTGCGGACGACACTAAGCTGGGTGGAAGTGTCGATCTGCTGGAGGGTAGGGAGGCTCTGCAAAGGGATCTGAACAGGCTGGACCGCTGGGCAGAGTCCAATGGCATGAGGTTTAACAAGGCCAAATGCCGGGTCCTGCACTTGGGGCACAACAACCTTGTGCAGTTCTACAGACTAGGAGAAGTCTGTCTAGAAAGCTGCCTGGAGGAGAGGGACCTGGGGGTGTTGGTTGACAGCGACTGAACATGAGCCAGCAGTGTGCCCAGGTGGCCAAGAAGGCCAATGGCATCTTGGCTTGTATCAGAAACGGCGTGACCAGCAGGTCCAGGGAGGTTATTCTCCCTCTGTACTCGGCACTGGTGAGACCGCTCCTTGAGTACTGTGTTCAGTTCTGGGCCCCTCACCACAAGAAGGATGTTGAGGTTCTGGAGCGAGTCCAGAGAAGAGCAACAAAGCTGGTGAAGGGGCTGGAGAACAAGTCTTATGAGGAGCGGCTGAGAGAGCTGGGGTTGTTTAGCCTGGAGAAGAGGAGGCTGAGGGGAGACCTCATTGCTCTCTGCAGCTACCTGAAAGGAGGTTGTAGAGAGGAGGTTGCTGGCCTCTTCTCCCAAGTGACAGGGGACAGGACAAGAGGGAATGGCCTCAAGCTCTGCCAGGGGAGATTTCGGCTGGACATTAGGAGGAAATTCTTCACAGAAAGGGTCATTGGGCACTGGAACAGGCTGCCCAGGGATGTGGTTGATTCACCTTCCCTGGAGGTGTTTAAGGCACGGGTGGACGTGGTGCTAAGGAGCATGGTTTAGTGTTTGATAGGAATGGTTGGACTCGATGATCCGGTGGGTCTCTTCCAACCTGGTTTTTCTATGGTTCTATGATTCTATGATTCTTGATCTCCATGAGTGAAAACGAGCCCCCATACTAGCAGCTTTGCTCACAGCAATATCTATACAAAAACCAGCAATTCCCCAGGACCTGTCCTGTGAAAAGCACTATTTGGATGCACATGCAGTGAGAAATGAAAAAAAAGAGGATATGGACATAGCCCAGTGGGGAAAAAAATTAAAAATGCAATAACATGTTCACAAATGCATTTTTTCTTTCTTTGTCCACCCCTGAAAAATGACTGTGCTATTTAATGATGAAAGGCATTAGTTACAGAATTTACCAGATTGTATATATATATTGATCACAATGTAAGGGGGGGAAAAACCCTATGTCCTCAGTACTCTTTTGAGACATGGGAATAAGCATGTATTTAGTAGTAATTTTGTGACAGAAAATGCTGAAAGTAATTATTTGTTTTTAATTCTGGTTAGGCTGTCATCCAGTTAAGTGATTAATCAAAATCATACAAGTAAGCTGCACTTATGTAAGATTTACGCCTTTGCATAAGCATAATAGTATTTTAGAGTTTTGATTGAACACTGTAATCTCTCTGTGTGGTTTTGTTTGTTTTTTTTTTTTTTTTAGTTTCACTGATGCTTGGCCTAAGTTTAAAGGGTTTTTTTTTTTACAGGCTTGTTTAATACTTTTTCTCTTTTTCCCACTGTTCTTAAATGTCATACCCCTCCATACCCATGGGAGTTTCATTGTGACTTCAGCTTGCTGTGCATCATGGAAACAGTCTAAAAATTACCAGTTCCAAGTGTAATATTGCTAGTGCTGAATAATCATAGCTCTTTAAAAGGTTTCTGCCATATTTAGCAGAATACGGTAGAATTCAGCAGAACGGCTTAGACCCATAAGTAGGGGTCCTCAAAGTAGGAGTAGTGAGGAATAGGAGCCTAAGAAAGGAAAACAGCAGCTCCCAGGAGAACATCCCTGAATTTAGATTCCAAATTCCCTGCGGCACAGGCTGCCTATTTTTCAAGGCTCATGCAGAGCTTGATGCCATAAAGGCCCGCTCTCATTTGGTTGTGTGCTCTGTTGGAAAGAATGTGAGTGATGATGAAGATGTGAGAGCCTGATATGACCCTGCTGAAATGGGAGCTCACCTGAGTGGGGAAGTGTGAGGAGCCCACTATGAGAAGAAATAGAGATAGATAGGAACAGACTGCTTTGCCTAGATGGAGCATATTAGAGACGGGTGACTTATGGAAGTACTTGTCCCAGTGGTATTGTCCCTTGGCTCTGTAGCCTGGCCTCAATTTTAGTCCAATTGCTTAATTTTCTGCGCTCCCCGTGAAAGCCAATTCCCTGGCTGCTGTGTGTCTTCTTTATATTTCTCCATAATGTAGATTCTGGCTGTTTAACTGCAGTAGGCTTTATGATAAGGCTTTTTTTCCCTCTCTCTTGGCAGAATGCTGAGACTTAATTTTAAAAGGCGCTCAAACCCCCTAAACATCCCTGAATGACTTACAGGGAAAGCTGAGTGTTTTCTAGCTCTGTTTTAAAAAATATTACAATCTTTTTTATTAGGCAATTTTATCATTGTTATAAATAAGTAATTGTACTGGGGAGAAGGGATAATCCTTATTTAATTAAATTCATCTATACTCCCAGGTTGGCAGCAACCAGACATATGTGAGACTAATACCCACAGCCTGCCTGTATGCATGTGCAATTAAAAATTCACTCTACAGTAGCACTGGCAGTTTAGTGTTGCTTTTGGCATTTACAAATTCTTTTATTTTGTGACTTTTTTTTTACCATACACATATGCTGGAGCAGATGTTGCTTATTTGTTGTTTATTCAAATCTGTAGGCTCTGGCAGCTAACTCCATTGTTCTGTAATGAAGCTTTATTCACTGTCCTGTATTAGGACCCAGCAAATGCATGACAGACAGAGTTAGCTCTCAGCAGGAACTACAGTTATTGTCCTTACTTATTGGCTGTTTATATTCTAAAGCTCACAGTTGAGAAAGCTGGCTGGGCAGGGTAAGGAGCTGGGGATGCTGTGTGCAGAGGAAAATTACTTGACTCCACTCACTGTATCTTTGCCCTGATGAGGTGCAGGCTTGCATGTAAACTCATCCATTGCACGGATTTCATATTCAGCACTTGAAAAATAGAGCTATTGTTCCCCTCTATCCCCTCTTCTGCCTTGTTCTCTCCCTGCCCCCCTCACCCCTGCTGTTCCTTCCTTTTTCAATTAGCCTTTGTAAAGCACTGGGTTTAACTAAAGGATGTTTCAATGTTGCTCACCCCTGTTAACTCAGCACGTGCCTGAAAATTCATTAGCAGCAACATCTATTAGGAGGCATTGGAACTCAGTGTTATTTTGGTGTGTGTGGTAGTTTCCCACTTCCCCTTGCTCCTTATGTACTTCCCTCTCCCTCTGAGGGGTAGCTGCACACCCAAAAGGCAGGAATTCCTGCATGGTGCTGACCCAAGCGAACACACTGCTCACGGGTCCTTAAGCGCCAACAGAAAGGCATTATTAGCCTGTTGGAAAAGCCCTTGGTAGCCCATGAGGCAATCAATCAGGGAAGTAACCACCTCCATCTGGCTTGCTGTGACATGGTAGCTCGCTACTGAAGTGCTTGTGATTCATCTTGTCCCAACAAGTGGTGCCAGGGATCGCATACACCCAGTTTTTGCGGCAGCTGGGAACGTCCTAGCTTCCCCACATGCTGAGCTAACACATTAGCTCCTGTGACTTATCAAGTAGCAATTCTTTCAATTATCACACCTTCACTCCTCCTACTCACCAACTCCTCTGATGGTTTGGCACCATGGGAATATTCACAGAATGCAATTGGTATTTCTTTTAATTGACTGAATGCCAAGAATGTGAATCCTGTTTATTATCCATTATCCATTGTAACGTCTGCCTGCAATTGAAGGAGTAATGTCTTCAACAGTGCAAGAAGAAAAGGCATGTATATTTCATGTGCTTCAGAGTACAGCATTTTCTCTGTACTTTCTCTAGTTTTAGTATTAAGAAGTGAACAGATATTTCATATTTCATATTTACTGTAGTGCCTAAATAATACTGGTTTTATTAATGTATAATGCAGTGACTTTTAGTTTTAAGCACCAGTTAAAGGAAAAGGAAAAGGGATGGCCGAAGGGAAGATTTGCTAAAACTTCAAGCATAATCAGGAGCTGAACTTAAGAATGTCCTACAACTACTCTTTTGTCGATGCTGCCTGACATTTATATTAAACTTTGGCATTGGTTAATGATCACATACAATCTCCAAATATGAGTTCTATTTCCATAAAACATGATGAATTATAGATCTGTAATACATAGGTCCCTCTTTACAACAGTTTTGTCTTCTGCAGGTGAGCTGGCACAAAGGAGACTTCCACCATTTTTAGCTCCTTTGGGTTGCCTCCATTTGTTTTATGATGCCTCAGCCCTTATTTTTCCCATCTTCTGCACATGAACCATGTAAAGACCTTCTTACTCTTTTCCGCTCCTTACTTAAGGGAACTGTAAGTCTAAATAAGAGGAAGTGGTATCATTTTAATGCATTTTGTAGCCTGGAGAAGTCAGGAGGGAAAGTCCTGTGGTCCCAGGAAGAAGCAGAGACTGAGAGAAAAGAGTGAAGTGAAAAGCAAAGTTGTGAAATGATGAATCTCCAAACCTTCCTGCATCTTTAACCTGTCCAGAATTGTCTGGTTGCCTCAGAGAAGTCCTCCTAGGAAGGGAATGTATGATGCTTCTCATGCACATGCATATGTCTGACTTCAGCAGTGGAGGTAAAGATGGAAACCCAGAAGGTAGTGATGCTGTGTTCAGCCGCACAGAAACTGAATGGACAGCAAAGAAAGGAAGCCTGGCAGACTTTTGAAATGGCTTCCAGGAAGTTGTGCTGCCCACTAGTAGTATCAGGACACCCTGCCCATGGTCCTCAGCTCTAAGCAGCTGTCCTAGGATCTTTGGAGGGTTGTATATTTTTCAGTGAATATATTTCTAAAAGTCATTGCACAATTATAACATTTCTTTGCATGTATGTGTCATATTTTAAGTCCAACTGCAGCAGGCTGATTCATCCTAGTGGAAAAGGATATGCACACACCACATCCTTTAGGCAGATGGCCCAGTGAAAGTTATAAAACCTGCTGTTTAAATCTTAGCAGAAGGAAAATAATACAATACCTTAGGTATCCAGAAGGACAATCAAATACTTTGACTACCAGAATACTTAAGAGACATCAATTTCAATTAACAGTGATAGCCTTTCAGACAAGAAAACTTCTGAAATGAAATCTAGTTGTACTAAAGGTCTAATACTTCCTCTTCTGCCTTTTCTTTTCACACTCTCAACAGAACATAGGAGGATCAGAGCCTTTCCTGTGCAGTCACACAATACCATGTTGCTATACTAGTTGCTTCAGTTGACAGCCTGACCCTTTGAACCTTGCTGCAAAATTCAAATCCCAACTGCACTTCCATCCAGCCCAGATGGATGGATGGATGGATAGAGGCAGCTTTATGAAGGATGTACATACTTCTGATAGCACCACATTGCTTTGCCATGGCTGCTATGAGAGTGTCACTGTCAGTGACACCTGTGAGAAGGGGACTTTTGATGTTATGCTGGGTGTATTTTTATACTCTGGAGAACTCCAGTTTCTTTACAGATGAGAAACTTGATTCATGTTCCATAGATCTACATACTTGTCAACTACTGGCTGATACATAGCATTTCTCCTTGGGAAAATACCACTGACAGAGAAAGGTAAGCTTATTAAGCCTTATGCTTTTAGACACCCTGAACACAATTTAATGGCTATTACCATGGAAATAGAGCCATTATAATTGACTGTTGATCTCTATAAGGTAACACTCAAAAGCCACGTACTTGTTCTGGCCTGTCAATTGCTTTGGGCACTGCTGACCAGGCAGAAGTTGCAGGATCTAGCGAAAACATAAAGGCTTTTCACTGATTTTTCTCAAAGATCTCTGTGAGGGTTGATGGAAACCATCCTCCCTTTTGTGAGGTGTTCTCAGTTGCAGAGAGCCCTACAACACTCCCTGCAATTGCTTATTTTTTATTCATTATCTCTGTGCAGCTGCTGCTGGGAGAAGTTGTGATGTAACGTGATCTACAGTGTAGGCTGATGACATTCAGCTCTACCTCTCATTTTCATCAGAAGCAGACACAACCATCACCCGTCTCTCCCGACATTTGGCAGCAGCACGAATCTGAATTAATGACAGTTGGCTGAAGCTCAGTTGAAATAAGATAGAAGTGATACTGACTCTCAAGGAAAAGGAGGAGGAGGACCTGGCAAAGTTTGAAGCTGTTTCATCAGCTGAGGAAAGATAAAAGACCATTGTCAAATTGACTACAATTTCAAGTTTTGTCTGGATTCATCACAACTCTTAACCTCCCAGAATGAAGAAACATCATTTATCACAGAGAACTGCCCACAGTGTTCTCTCTTTTCCTGTCAAATTCACCTCTTAGATTACTCATTTATACTTTTATCATTTCTAGGGCAATGTGTTCTTGTGTAGGACAGGCGGGAGACAACAGTAAGCTCTGACTTGCAGAAAAGGCAGACGTCTTGTTCCCAAGCACAGTAGTTTGCAGGGGGTGTCTGTTGCTCTCAGAGATTCATGATGTTGATCTGTACTACCAAACCTGGCATAACCTTTTTTCTCCAGCAACCTTACATACTTTCTGTAGTTCCAGCTAACCTATTAAAGAGAGTTTCCAGAGTCATGGACCAACTTGTCTCGGAGATATCCTTGAAAGGGGCAAAGGTGAAGACTTCTGGATGGTGAACTTCTGTCACCAGAGCCCACAGATGTTAATTCTGACCCTCTCTAGAGGGGCAGAAGGTGGTTCACTAGTGCAAGAAAATGGCATCATTTTTAGTGATGTACAAGGCAGAGAACGTGCTTCTTCCCTTGCCCATATTCATCTTTGATTTGGGTAGAGAGGAGAGGAAATGGACATTCAATGAAAAAAATGGTTTCATCTTTCTTTAATGAATAGCTTAACAGAATATCATAAGGTAATTCAGTTTTTCTCCAGAGCTTCCTTCTACATTGGAGCTCAAGACAACCTGTAATGTGAGTGAGCGACAGAAAGAGCCAACCCACCCACCCACCAGCCCCAGGAATTTCACAAAGGAGTATATTTATACCTGCTGTTGCATTACTGACTGTAGTGTGCAGCAGATTTGCTTAAGCTAGTTTTAAATCAGTAAATATGTGCACCAGCTTTAAAGCATACTAGCATCTAGTGCAGGAACCAGTGACTGTCTAGCCACAGCATCAGGGAGCTGACAATACGCCCTCTCACTCTGCTTTTCGGACAGGTTCTGCAACCTGGGCAGTGCTCCAGGCTGCTGTGCTCTGCCTGCTGGCTGTGCTGTGCTACAAGCATGCTAGACGTAAGCATACTATACACTGAATCTTAAGCCAAAAACTTGGTGCAAAACTGTTCTTTTCCTCCAGTGTTTTCAAGGAGGACTAAAATTGAATGTTCTGACGACAGATGTAGATTTGCTGCCTAGCTATTGCTGTCATGCTTGGGATTCACACAGTTTGTGTATTTAATTCTCTATGACCTTGTTCCCTCAAGTGTTTATAGCTGATATCTGGAGAGCATCTGGGCCAATGTCCTCCTAGGGAAACATGGGCACCCAGAGCTCTGTGGGTAGCTGGGCCCAGGGCGAGGAGTGGGAGGCTGCACAGGAGGACATGAAGCATGGTGTGTGCATTCCTAGTGCCCCTGGAGCTATGCACGTGTCTCCTGATAATTATGGCTGTGACAGGCAGACCCCGTAGATAACCGTGTAAAGAACTGCAAGGCTCAACATGAAGATGAAGCAAAATATCAGTAGCTGTCATATAGCATATGTTCCCATCACCTTTCATTCCCCCTGGCCCTGTCTCACCTTCTCAGGGTACAGCATACATCGCATGTGAGGTCGTTGCAGTCATATGGGCTGCAGAGCTTTCCCTCCTTGTTCACAATGACTCTGGCTTCACCTCCCCAAAAAGAAAAGTATACCTGAGGTCCTCCATGTGACAGTGGTACCAAAAGTGATGGGGAGAAGAACACTGCAGACTGGGTGAAAGCTGGAGTAACTGGGTATCGACAAGCAGAAGGAAATAACTCACAGAAGTTAGATTTTGTTCACCTTTTAAGATGATATAGACTCACCTTCTGAATATGTATCATTCTGTTCTATTCATACAGCATCTACCAGCATGATGGAGCACAATTAATGATAGAAATTGCCTTGTGTAGAGCTTTTTTTTTTTCTAATATGTTTTCACCCAGTCACACCGGGTTAGATGTCTGGCATGAAATTCCCCTTCAATTCAAAGGGAGCAAGGTCTAGACAAATTTCTTAGCTATGCTAGTTTTGGAATCAGAGCTTTTGCTGCATCTGGTGCATTTTTTGGCACATTGTTTGCTTTCAAGTAATATGTCTGCTTATAAGATCGTTTATCTAATTTCTGCTATAATGTCATTGGAAAATAAAATGTTCAGGACATCGATAAAAACTGTGGTTTGTGCTGGCCTTCGGAAACGGTTTGTGGTTATGTGCTGCTGCCATCTGGTGATTGTTCTCCTGAAAAGCAGCACAAAACTCAGCTGCAACTGTACGGAGAGGGGTCAGCGCTGCAGCACTGCTCCAGCAACAGGCAGTTTGGCACTTCACTCTCTTACAGGCAAGTTGTAGAACTCTGTATTGCGTTTGGCTAGAAAGTAAATATAAAGTAGAACTTTCGCAGCTTAGTTTGGTTATTCATCACCATTTCTGCAGCATGAAAAGGGAATCAGGGTTACAGAAGTGCAGGAATATAGAAAGAAAAGACTAAGAGTAGAATTTTCCTTTGGGATTTCAGTGGCACTAAAGGAAATGTTCATGTTCATAGTCAACAGACAGTAATCAGTACAGTTGCCTGTGGGGGAGCTACCTCTTAGACTAAGGAAAGAAATCACGGTATGCCAGGAATAAAGCAGATTTCATGGAACACTACCATAGGATCAAATTTTGCCATATACATGGGAACGGATACGAATAACAATGTTTCTTTTCCTTAACCACTTCAAGTTGTACAAAATAATTTCTTCTGATACATTAACGCTGAGTGAGCTTCAGAAAGTCCAGTGTTCTGGATAATGTCACTAAAAATAGGATTCTTTTTTGGCTTATGCAGAACACATCTTCAGGTGAGTTTTAATAGTTCTTAATGGCCATATAGTAGAATGTGACACTTAAAACTGATGGTACCTATCCTCTCTGAGTAGCAAGAGAGAGGAGTAAGCTGCAGTTCTCCCATCACAGGTCTGGACCATCTGTAGCTGCGTCATGTACTTGATGTATTCCTCCAGCACAAAGTCAGCTCATCCTGCAATATCATTCTGTACAATGCCATAGGCCAGGCAGTGTTGTTAACACACAGATTTACCAATCTGCAGAGCAGGTACTGTGAGATGCTGTCCCGATCCAATATCGGGGAGGGTTCTTAAACGATCCCAAGAGTGAGTGTACCTTCTGGGTATGATTTTAGCATTATTCACCCATAGTAGGAAATTGAATGAGCCATGTTCCACTATCATCCCAGGTGGCGTCACCAGTTTCGCTATAATTGCTTATGATTTGTGCTGGAGTGAGTGGTGTAGAGGTCCACGGCCAGCTTGATAACCCTAGAGGTCCTCCACAAACCCAACACTAACTAAGATTAAAGGTTTGACTTACAGCTTTTGCTAACAAAACAAATTCATTATCCTTAAAGAGTCATATGGGTTGGGGGAAGGTGGGAGAATTGGTTTCCCTCCACTCTTACAGATAAATCCCCAAAATAATATAATAAGAATTAACATACACATCTTAACCAAAATACCCTAAAATCTGCGTCTCCTTCACTTCTTCTGTGGGTGCATCTGTGTCGCTTGCTTCCTCCTGAAAGTGAAACAAAGATCAAATCCCCCTCTTGGGTTAGAAAGAGGGAACAATCCACCTGGTGTGAATCTTATGAGTTTTTCCACAGGCATCTTTTGCCTTCCAGGTGTACCTATTAAGAGGTGTGTCCAACACCAGTGGCACTTTGCCCACTGTGGGAAGTTCGACCAAGACAGGTTGTCCTAGAAAATGAGATCGATTGCTGAGGTGATCGGGACCATGCAGGGCTGGCACAATTGTTGGAGGTTTTGGACAGAATGCAGTGGTCTTTGGACATCCATTTGCTCCCCAGTGACTGTCGACGCTGGTCACTGCATCCCACATTTGCTCAGCCCATCCTGGCTTATGTAGTTTGAGGAAGCGTTTTAGTAGACCATTTGTTCGTTCCACAATTCCATTTGCTTGTGGGTAATATGGAGTGTGAAAAACCCATGAAATTCCCTCCTGGGCTGCTCACTCTTGGACCACTTTGGCTGTGAAGTGTGAGCCACTGTCTTATTGGATTGACTGTGGTTTGGGGAAAATTCCAAACCACTCTCTCAGAGCTTTTATTGTGTTTTCTCCTGTTGCCTTAGCACATGCTTTAGCTTGCACTAGCCCAGATACTATCCCTACACCTACCAGTATATAGTACTTTCCTTCTGACTTCCAGAAGGGACCCATATAATCAATGTCAGGCCTCCCACAGGCCTTTTCCCTCTCATAAGTGCAGGGGGTCACCCTCCAGAGGGTGTCTGTCCAAACGGACGTGGCACTGTTCACAGGAAGATATACAAGTTTTACATTCTTCCCTGGTAACTGGCCAACCTTGGGCTTGTGCCTCACAATAGTGGTCCTTAACCCCTGAATGTTTCCTTTTTACATGTAGCCATTCTAATAAACTTTCCCAATTTTCTGCTGTCTGAGTGCTTTGTAGGGGAGCCAGGTGGGATAGTTCATCCGCCTCAGCATTCCATCAGCTCACTGGGGTATCATCCTGTTGATGAGATGCTACCCATGCTACTGCAAATTCTCCCTGTTTGGCAATGGTAAGGATATCCTGCCATTTTTCCTTTGGCCATACAGGTATTCTGTTGACCTCCTATTAATTTTGTTCCCAGAAAGGAAGCCATTCAGTACAACCTTTGAACACAGCATAAGAGTCAGTATAGATATAGACAGAAGAGATAGATTGAGCCTCGTGTTGGAAAACGCTCCACACGGCAATTAGTTCTTCTACTTGAGTGCTACCTTCTCCCTCAGTAATGGTTTGTTCTTTGGTGTCTACCCGAAGTGCCACAGCTTGGTATTTCCAAATTTTTTCCTCTTTCTTTGATGAGGAATCTGTAAACCAGACATTTTGCAATTGTCCAGAAAATGAAGGAACTACTTGTATTACAGGCAAAAGCTCGGGTGTTTCCCTATCCGGGTCTACCTCATCTTGTATATTTAACACTTTCGTGGCTCCTTCAGTTACAGAAAAAGTCTCACAATAGTGTTCTATTTGTGCATACCATTTTCCCACAGAGGCTCTCTTGGCAACCCCATCAGGGGGTGGAGTTCCTCACAAAACAGCTTTGACTACTTTAAATGGGCCTCTCAGAACTATAGGTTGTCACTGCATGGTGCGTTCGGCTTCTCTCAGAGCTAGACTAACAACAAATAGGCCCTTTTCCCAAGCTGTATATTTCTTTTTCAGCATCTTTAAAACGACGAGAATAAAAACCAACGGGCCTGACAGGACCCTCTGGGCCCTTTTGCCATAAATGGATTGACAGTCCAGTCCTGGTGAACCCCCATTCAATTTGAACGGGAACTGTTGGGTCAATTGGACCCAGGACTTGATAGGCAGCCACTTCAAAAGCCAACAACTGTAAAGCCTCATCATGGACCTGAGTCCATTCCCACTGAGCTCTCTTTCTCAATGAGTCATACAGGGGCCTGGCAATAATTGGGAAGTCAGGAATATGTTTCCTCCAAAACACAAGCAACCCTAGTGCATGCTGTAAGTCTTTCTTTGGCTTTGGTACCTTAATTTGATCAGAAGAGGAGAGACTATCTGGTGGGATACACGTCATGCCTCCCTTCCTCCAAATTCCTAAAAAATTTACCTCAGTTGAAGGGGTTTGTATTTTTTCAGGTGGAATTGTCAACCCTATACTTTCTAGATGAGTTTCTCTAACTTCCTCTACCTGATTCCCTCCTATGAGTACATCGTCTATATATTGATAAATTTTCACCTCTGCTTTTCTTGGGATTGTTTCCAGCTCCTGTGCTAGAGCATGGTGAGCTAGCATGGGGGAGTGCTTCTATCCGTGAGGGAGTCGTGTAAAGGTGTACTGCAGTCCTTCTTAGGTGAAGGCAAAGTGATCCTGGCCCTCAGGTTGTAAAGGGACCATAAAAACGTATCTTTGACACCAATTGTTGCTGTGACAGGGTGTGATTGTTCCTGAATGGTTGCTATCAATTCAGCAATGTTTGGTACAGCAGCTGTTAGTGGACCTGTATTGGCATTGAGTCTCCTGTAATCTATTGTCAATCTCCACTTGCCATTTGGTTTTTGGACCAGCCATACTGGAGAGTTGAAAGGGGAGTGAGTGCAAACTACAGTCCATTGTTTTTTCAAATCTTCCAGAACTGGTGTAATTCCCTCCCTTGCTCCTAGAGGCAGTGGGTAGGGTTTAACATTTGTCAATTTGGAGGGAGGTAGGGTAGGTGCCACTTGCAATAAACGCACCTCTGTGCCTGATGTTTCAGCCAATTGCCTGATCTGGGAAACACCAAAAGACCATGAGTTTCCCTGGGTGTCCCGCCACTGCCTGCCCTTCAAAACATCTATACCTAAAAGATTCATCTGGAAAGATCCTATGGCCACCATAGTGATGACAGGGGTTTCTTCTCCTGGTAACCATAGTGTCACTGGAGTCATGGGCACAGACTGTGTTTTGCCCAAAGCATTTAAAACAATTAGATTTCTGGATGGGATCGGGATTCCACATTGTTCTGCTTCAGTTCATGTTAGTGCGGTAATTTGTGCCTGAGTATCAATCAAAAATGTTACCAGTCTTTTCCTTGGTCCTACAGCAACAGTAATCAATAGGTCCCCTTTGTACTGCAGGTGAGTTGTCTTAGAAACCTCCATCCTCTGCCCTCCCTCTCATCTCCAGGAGGGATGGAGGGTCTAGTTTCCCACCTCCTTCTTTTCCCCAGTTGGCTCCTCCCCAGGGTCTATCAAGGGTGGAGCACTAGAGATTGGTTTGGAAGTGACCCTTTGTCCAGACCATTTCTGCACAAGTTGTTCTAATTTTTGAGTCAAGAATCCATCCATCAAGTCCCGAGGAATGCCTTTCTGAAGCCCTAGTTGCCACAGTCCCTGTCAAGTTAGGGGTCTCTCTCTCTCAGAATTGTGACATCGGTGAAGTGGAAAAGTCTTATTCTAAGTCCTTCAGGCTTCTTTTTCCTTTACAAAATATCTGATTAAATTGTGGCTGCTGTGTGTTGCTTTGTCCAGTGTATGTAGCAGATAAATAGTTTTAGAAACATTTATCCACACCGATATGGATATGTCTGGCAACATTCGGTTAGCTACAAGAATATCTAAAATTCAAACAGCATTGCAAGGTTGCAATTGGCCATTCTGCTTTTTCTTATGACAGGATAAGCAGATCAGATTTTAATTTGTGAATTTAAAATTCAAATTTGCACAAATGTTCTTGCATTTGAAGTTTTTGTGCCTATGCTTCCCCTTGCATTCAAATAATGTAGAAAAACAAATACTGAGGTATATTCATCAATGTTAATGTGATTCAAAAGTCATGCAAACAATATGCTATTATTTATAAGCAGTACAGTAGCTCTCATGGCATCTTTTGCAGTTTGCAAATATTCTCCAGGCTGGAAACTAGAAAGAGGTTGTGCTATTAGCAGCCAAATTCACAGAAAACCAGCTGCAGTGTCTTCAGAGGAATGCAGAACTGTACTCCAGCGCTAATTTTTTTTACTAATTAGGGAATATTCTTTCATTAGTGGTGAACCTAGGAGCCCAATAGTTTCAGAAAGCTCCTGCACTGACAGTTGCTGGAAATGGAAGTCACTGTATCTGCATGCAAATAAGGGGAGAGAAAAAGTCTTAATGAAATTGGATTGATCAACTAAAAGGCTGGAAAGCTGTCATACCTTTGGGATTTTGAAGGCATGTACTTTCTTATCTGATACAAAATGAAGCAGAAACCTGATTAGTGAGTTCCTCTAGCCTATTTTTTATTTAAAATTCAGGCAGAAGAGAAATGGGATGCAGGAGCTAAATTCTCCCAGTTCAATTAGCACAAAAAGGCGAAGAGCCAAGGTTTTCCTCACTGAGGTCTTCAGGGGGAATTCTCAGATTTCCTCTTTCCAGCATAGCCAGATGTATTCTCTGTACAGGGCCCAGAGTTGTAATTTTTAGTTCATAGTTGAATACTGGTCTGCGCCTCTACTTCTTCTCCAAACATACTTTATCTTTCCTTGGTGTGATAGTCTGCATGCATTCGTAAAGTCTCTACAGGTTTGGGTGTCTCCACACACTAGGAGAACTGAGTAGAGCTACATGAATAATGGATATTTTGGTTCAGTAGCTGAACCAAATTATAGGAGAAAAATGCAGTTCAGGTAGGTTAGAAAGGAAAACATGTTTTGCTTAATGTTCAGGTGATTTAATCAATTTTTTTCTCACCTTTCTTCTTCAAATTAAACAACGCGGTCGCTTTCAGAAGAGAAAAGAAACGCATTTAAAGGAGAATGGTGAAAGCATTTTAAAAATGTCAAAATAAGCTATGAAAATTTTGGCCAACTTGTATCTCTCCGAAAAGAAATCTTCCAATTGCTGGAAGACTTTAGGTTATAAAATGCAAGGAATTGTTGCTGTGAAGAAGTGCTGTCCCCAAGATGACCTTGCCCACTGCTGAAAGGGCTTTAGATGCTAGTTCATTCTGAGACAAACCACCACCAGCATCCAGCATGGACATTTTCAGAAACCTGGTGGGTAAAGGGATTTGTCCTAGGAGATTTAGCAAAGAGCTGTTTCAGACTCCTGCAAAGAGTAAATCTCCTGGTGGAAATTCAGGCTATGGGTCTCCTTGCTGAGTATTTGAGCCTGCCAAGAAAAACTGTACTATTACCATTGGCAAACTACTGAAAATTTCACAAAGAAAGAACTCTACTCCTTCTCAGGACAGCATCATGTATGATCTGTTTTGCAGTCTCACTTAATCCCTATTTGGGACCCTAAGGGGAAATTGATAGATTAGCCCACTCCTCACCCAAAACAGTTTCCCTGGTATGCAAATATTGCCTTCCATTTATGCAAACATTACTTGGCTCTAGCATACAGATATTAAACTAAACTATTATTT
This sequence comes from Phaenicophaeus curvirostris, assembly GCF_032191515.1. Taxonomy (NCBI): domain Eukaryota; kingdom Metazoa; phylum Chordata; class Aves; order Cuculiformes; family Cuculidae; genus Phaenicophaeus; species Phaenicophaeus curvirostris. The sequence continues at coordinate 37,652,605 of NC_091397.1, read as the reverse complement.
ACATAGGCTGAAACTGAGCTGCCTCAGATTGAAAAGGCTATCATGTTTAATCTAGTTTCAGCATGAACCCAGCATGCAGCACGACCTGCCTTCCCAATCCAGCCCTGCTCCACATTTCTCCTAGGAGCATGTAGTTCAGCTTGAAGTCCTTGTGGGAGCACTTGGAAAAGCTCTTCATACCATTTTTACCTCATGTTGAGTTGGAGGCCCATATTCATTTTTATTAAGTCTTTTTTTCAAATTCAGACTTCCGCTGAAATCAAAAATTTGACTGGCTTTGAATAAAGTGTTACAGAGTCAGAAAAACATTTCATCTTTTTAGAACTCCTTATCTTCACCTGCCTACTATCAACAGGGCCTGGCACACTAGGTAGGATCTTGTAAGTCAGTGTGGGATGTAATGATTAAATTAGGCATCTGAACGTAGCTGGAAAAGAACTGCAGCTCAGACCCTTAGAGGCACTGCTTTGCACTTGCTATATGGGGAATTTAAGTCTTTACGCTATGGGTATTACTTCATTCCACATCTAATACACAGGTAGGTGCAAATTAGATGCCTAACTCGGATGAAGGTGATTAATTGGTCAGAGGACAGGAAATCACAGTAACAAGCACAGCTGAACTGTGCTTAACATGGTTCTCCTTCTACTATACTTTTCTTTCCTTTTAGAAGCTTTGATTTTGCTAACATAAAAACTATAGAAACTGGATTTATGCTCAGAATGGTCATTAGGTCCTGTTACTTTACTATTTAAAATACACAGACAGACAGCCTTTCAGAGTGTTGTTTTATGTACACAACTTTCATGTTTAGTCAATGAGAACTAAGGTAGCAAAGCATGCATCACACCTCCTTCCAGGGCATGTCCAGGGAGACACATGGAGGTCTTTCTGTAGCCTAACTGTAGTGATATTAACTTGGTTCTACAGTCATTTCATCCAGTCTTTAATATCTCACCTTGTGCCTAAAGATCAGCCCAGAGTCCACTACCACATGCTTTCCATAGTTCTCTAGCTAGTGTATGAGAATAAATGTGGGTGGGAAGATGGTGTGGTTGCAATACACAAACTGACTGTGCTGCTAGAACAGATGCATCACATTTGTTGTAATAAATGGGTCAAACCTGGCCACAGCCACTTAGTTTTTGCCAGATCAGAAGATGAATTCTCACAGCTTTTACTCCTCCATTAAAAGCCATGGGGTTTTTCCCTACACGTAATTTCTAGTAGCATGCCAGCTAGTTTGGTATTCTGCATATCTCAAGAGAAAAACAGGCAACTTAAAACGCTAGATACTTGGATAATGTAGTCTTCTAACTCTGCAAACTTTAAAGCTTGAAGGTCAGTTGTTATGATTGTAGGATACAATTAAGTATTTGAGGCTCAAGTAATTTGAGTCTCAAACTGGTTGGAATTACAGGAGCTGAAACATTTCAGCTTTTCAAAATTTTCCTAAGCCTTTCTTTCTTCGTTCTTATGTATGGAAAACTATATACCAGACTGACACACTGGAAGCAACAGCTGGTAAAGATGCAAAGGGTAATTGAAGCAGCTTTAAAAAAAGTTTAGTGAATCTACAGAGCAGTCTCCCTGGGGGAGAAGCTGAGCCATGATGTTGTTTGTGGGAAGCTGCAAGAATGAGTTTTGAGACCACACACAAAACAGGCAATTTTCAGCAACATCACTGCAGATTTTGTAATGCGAGAGATGAGAACCACTTATTTCTAATCTGAAACAGAAAAGTGACTGACTGATGTGCTGCCGATGATACCAGCATTGATAATGCAAGCAATTAATCTAAAAATTATAAAATATGATAATTATAAAAACCTGATTTAAAAATATATCAGGTTTTTATTTGACAAATAGACTGTGTGATCTTAATTAATTGATGCCCAAGATACATTAAATAAAGCCCACAGTCTGTTGATGTGTGAAAACATAATTCCTAGGCTTCTTTTTATTTTTTTTTCATTTCATACAAAAGAGAATTAATAACTCAGGTCTCAAAACTGCTAGGTGAATTTTTACGTTTTCATGGATATAGCCAGAAGATAAAAGGTGTCGGGCTTTGGAAGCCATCATGTATTCAAGGAACAAGAGAGGTTTCAGCCTCTACTCCTTGCTTCCACTTGCAGGCTCCTTAGGCTTGCTCACCCACCTCCACTTCTGAGCCATCTGAGAATGAGGATATTATTTAAGGATGAAGGTTATCTGAAAGTGAAAGTTATCCGAAGGCTTAGAAATATTTAGATGTACAGGATAACCAAGGGTTTACTCTCAATCATTTGTACTTTTAAAGTAGGTCAGCTTTTATTTGTTAAATCAGGTAGATAAAGTTGTATAATTTAACTGCTAAAATTGTGGTAGGAATTGATTTAGCCAGATGATGTGGTTGCTAGATCAGACTACTTCTCCAGAATAAGTCTAGAATATCTTCCTCTTGCCTTTTTATCTTGCCATGCAACTCTAGGTCATCTCTGTTACAATGATTTTCTGTCCTCAGACCAAAAAAACAAAGGTGATACAAGGTGTCTCAAAGTAGAGACAAACTGGTCTAGAGAGAGACTAGAGCGGCTCCTTTTTCCTGCAGGAGTCACCTACTTGAAGCCATCGAAACTATGCAGGTGTGAATGAGACTTGGTCTGAGCTAATTCTAACTAACAAAAGTTAGCATTTTTAGCACAAAAAAACATGTAGTCAACTGTTTTATATGTTATTTACATGGTATAAGTTGTGTGAATATATAAAAATCTGAAATATTCAGTTGATGATTACACTGGTGAATAAGTCAACACTTAATAACATCAGCAGTAGCTATCACAAACACGTTCTGGTTAAAAAAATATGGTTCTGGTTAAAAAAAATATGGTTGAAGCAATATTTCAGATTTCTGACCAGGATTAAGAATATTACTTCAAATGTACATTACTTCAAACGTACATTTGAAGTGCCCCACCTAGCTCTATATTCAATTTGGCCTGGTACTGCTTTCTGCCTGCCTTTCTTATTTTCCTATCCTGTTTTCCCCAGCAGAGATGATGGTGACAAGAACAAGCAGCTGCCAGTCAGACAGCAGTGGGTTCATGGAGGAGCTGCCAGAACATGTAGTTTTACAAGTAAGAAATGAGCAATAGTTGTTAGTAGGTCTACAAAAACTCTGTAACCCTGGCACAAGTAACAATAATAAAAAAACCCCAAACACAGAGCCATGAAAGCTTCATGAAAACAAATTCATCCTCTTACAAAACCTCACAAGGCAAGGAGCTTTCTCAGAACTTTGTACAACTATTCCACCACTCTAATGGGAGATTTGTACAAGCCATTAGAGAAGAAATATTAAAAGAATCTTTGATTATTTGCTTCACTGGATATTTAAAGATGCTCAAAGATGTATTTAAACATGCCCCTGGTCCCAGCGGTGCCAAGGGTAAAATAGTGGTGGGTAAAACAGTGTGATAGAACAAGTGTAATATTTCTATTCCTCCTTTTTTTTCCTCTTCTTTTTTTTTTTTCTTCAGAATGCATCTTTGTCAGGAAAGATTAATTTTATTTCTGATATTCACAATCAAGAAACAGCTCTGTCACACAGGACAGAGTTTCTGATGTTAAATCAAGATTTTCAACAAAAGCCAAATGATTCTGTTGCTAAGGTCCTCTTCACAGTACCTGTATCAACAGAAGCGGGCGGTCACCAGAGAGAAGAGACACATCTGCTGCTGACTGCAGAAAACAGAGAGTATGAGGCCTGTAATTCTGAACCACAGAGTTTTGTACAAGAATTGCTATGTGCCATGGACAGGAAAGAGGATAAAACTGGAAGAAAGCAACTGAAAGAAGAGGAGTGCATAAAAGAATGTAATCCCTTTTTTCAGAGTGGTACTCAGGAGGAAGGAGATTCTAGCTTCTCAAAATTTGATTGTCATTTCTATTTTAGAACAGGACTCAAAAAGTTAAATGTACCCTTCACGGAACTGATTGATATAAACCCTGAAGTCATCCGTGAGAGCAAAGTCAGAGGTGAAGATGAAGGTGAGAGGTGCCTGACTGAAAAGTGCAGAGTTGCATGTTGTGAAAGTGCCCATGAAGGTCATACAAAATGCATTAAAGAACTATGGTGGGATGAGGAAATGGCCAGCAAAGATGATGCCCTGCTTGTAGTGAATGAGGTGACAAATGGACAGAAGTTCTACAAAACAAATGGTGGTACAAAAAGTACAATATGCTGCTCCAAGGCAAGCCTCCCAGGCACTGCACAATGCAGCTCAACAGCACAAAGCAAGAGCAGTGCCACTTCAGGCTGTTCTCTACGAGTATCTTGGAGGCATCCATCCTGCCTAGTGAAAGGGCCTGGACTAGATTCGTCTGAAGATCAAGAAACTGATAGTGTACAGGGGATATTAGATGCTACCAAATCGGAACAGGAACACACTGTCTACAACAATGAAATAACTTCTGCTTCTCCAAAATCTGTTACCGTTCAGATGTCTTCAGGGCTGGATTTTACTTCAAGGGTGAAGAGTACAGGGCAAAAAGCTCCTTTCAGTGAGACCCTTGCTAGGGAAGATCCTATGAACTTCTCAGAGGGTGATTCTCTCACACGATCAGACCCAGAGACTTTGAAGGACAATGTTAAGCAGACCACTGAAGCCTCCACCCAAACTGACATCCATGCCAGGATGCCCGAGGGGACACCACTGCTTCAGCCATCCCATACTCACCTGGTCAAATCAGCCTCTCTTGACACTGTGTCTTGTGGCAAATACGGGTCACACTACTGGGATGAAGCCTCTGGCACCAGGGGTGCACATGGCAGTCACTGCTGCTGCTGCTGCCATAGCTGCTGCTCATGGACCTTTCCCTTGGCTGTCTCTCCCCAGTGCCCTGCGTGTTGCTGCTCAAATAATGCTGCCACTGAGCTGCAGCTCTTGAAAACACCGATGGTCTTACAGCACACTGCAATGCATAATCATGCTTCGGTGAGCAGGTTTCTTTATATACATGGACAGCTGACACAGTTACGAGCTAAATGTACACGCTCCCTTTCCCTTTCCCTTTCCCTTTCCCTTTCCCTTTCCCTTTCCCTTTCCCTTTCCCTTTCCCTTTCCCTTTCCCTTTCCCTTTCCCTCTCCCTCTCCCTCTCCCTCTCCCTCTTCCTCTTCAGTGAGACATATCTTGTGAATACAACTGAGGAAATGTATGGGGAAAGCAGCACTTCCTCCTGGACAAAAATGGCAAACCTATCTGTGCATCTTCAGTTGTGTTGGGCTGCTTCTTTTAGTAACTTATGTAGCTCAGTTCAGTCTTAAAATCGTTAGTGGGAACTGGGTGATATAGTTTACAGGTCAGATGAGAAGCTGAGATATCAGGATGAGTTTCAGTGAGTTCTTGTGAATCAGCTGAATTGTGGTAACTGAGTGACTTATTGGACTGCAGATAATGCAAGATGATATGATTTTGTGTAATGTGCTTTAACTGAGAACTCATTTAGGTTATATTTCTTAGTGTTTATTAAAGACTAACTGTGAACACCCAGATAGATACCATAAGCCAAAGTGCTCTAAATTAAAATGAATTGTCACTCCTTAGAGCCTCAAGCAATTTTTCCGTGGTAGAATAAGCTTGCATTACATCAGAAGTCCTGCTAAGATGAATATTTGCAATAAATATACTAATAGTAAAAAGCCACCAGGTACTTTATTTCACTTTTTTGAGAATTGATGAAAGTTCCCAAAAGTTGTAAAAGACTCAGAGTGTGTTGGGGAAGAAAGCTTTAGCATCATGAGAAAAATGTGGAAGGAGCAGCCTACCTCCTGCTAGTTTGTAGGCATTTCTGGTTTTCCTCTTCTCTTTGCTCTTCATAATGAAATGAAATGTGAAGTTTTGTACAAATTAAAGAAGAAAATGATTAGATAAAAGTTCCAGATAGAAAAACTGGTGAACTTTATGTTGCCACATCATTGAATATATAAATCTGCAATGTCTTGTCTTTGAACAGTGCATTGAAGAGTATATATACATCTTTTGTCAGCTATCTTGCTGTTGCCACAAGATGGCAGTGAGTCAGTACCTTATGGTGGACAAGGAAGCATATTGTCTACTATTTTATCACTCTTTTAAGGGGGGTAATAGTGATTTTTCTTCTCTAGTTTGTGGACAGGGAATGAAGGAGGAACAGACTTTTCATCAAACTGTTATCCAAGATTTGTTCTTAGGGATGTGACTAGACACTCAAGTCACGTTGCAATAAGAGAGTGAATTAACTGAATATTAGTCACTCTGCAGAGAATACAGCTGTGCCTACTTTATTCTTTGCATTGAAGGAGAGGTTTTTTTTAATTGAGTTTATGTGTGGCGAATGCAGCCACCACAAAGCAACTGATAGAAGATTTACCCTGTTTACATGCACCTTACCTTAAACAAAGTCTTGCGTTAGAGTAGTCCTGGAATAGTCTGTTCCCCACCCCCCCGCCTGCCCCCATATTCCTTCCAAGACTTAAGTCTATGTGAAATTGTGCTCTACAGTACGTCCAAAGAGTCAGTGTCAGGGGAGCTGCCCATACCTCATCCACAAGGGCTGACAGAAATTCTTACCAAACCTACACACATTATGCCTCTTGTGTCTTTTCAATGCTCCTTTCTATATTTTGTTAGCCTTGAGGAAGCAACTAGAAATTCATCTGTGGCCCACTGACTTCTTCCTAGTCACCTGAATGACAGGAGAGCTTCCAGTTGATTTGGGTATATGTTTTTGATGGTTAGAACTCCTCCCTCTGCTCAGATTTCACAGTGTTTGGGAGAAATCATTATTACTATGTGGACACTGCTCACCTGTGCCCCACAAACTCCCATTTAGAAACAAGAGAACTGTCTGAGGAACAAGATTAAAATTTGAGGTTGGGGACAAATGGGCCTTCAGCCAACACTTAACCTGTAGTTGCTCATACCACACCTGACTGCCTCAGTAGGCTGCAATTGCTTCCCTGACCCACAGCATCAAAAGCATCAGTTGTGCTCCATATGGAGTGGAGACTTAGGAGAACTCATCTCCACTGCAGTCATAGGACTAGCCCTATTAAACCGCTATTAGTCTCTAATTAGCCCTTTCTGGTGCAATCCCATAGCTATTGGTGCTAGATTTTTTAAATTCACTGTTATGGCACCAGTTTTCCCTGGGTCACACACATCAGGATTGTCCCTGACATACTAGCTGCATTGAAATGGAGATTGAGAATGGGGTTTCTCAAATGCATAGGGAGCAACTTTTACCCTCTAGCTGAGGCTGATTCTCCAGCAGGAATGGTTTCCTCAGGATTCAGCCTTGCTGGAACTGAGGGATGCATTCATGCTCATAGACATACAGGGATCATCAAAGGACATGATTGCAGGAATCCAAAGAAACTGGGCACTTCTATGATTTGCAAACATGCCTCTTGTTCCCTATCAGTTACAGTGGTCAACAGTGGAGTGTAGATTTCTAAACTGTCTTTCAGATTTCTAAACATGGAGTGCAGATTTCTAAACATGGCTTTCAAGACAACAAAATCTACCAAGATGGGAACATGCCAAACATCTTCTTGCACTCAGAGTAGTTTCAACATAATAGGGGACCATGCTTTCAGAAGGCAGATAACATTATCTCCAAAATCATTTGGATGATGCTGATGACATTACTTCCCTGAACAAGGTGTGAAATTCAATGAAAACTTTTTAATGTGGCTAGAAACTTAGTTCTTTCCATGTCACTGGTGTACTGCCATTGTATTAGTCCTGTGCTACAGAAACTCATCCTGTTCAAACATAATGTCTGATGAGAGCACAATAACATCAGAATTTAGCACATTGCATCAGATCTTTGATCAAAGTCCTTTTCCTCTTCAGTAGCAAAAAATAAATTCTCATTGGCTTAAGTAGTGCCAACAATTAATCCTACATTCTTTAGGAGAAAATGAGGTGACTGGACTTTCATGGCACCTGCTCACAAAGTCCCTGCTGTGTGTAAAAGGAGGGTCCATGCCGTTCAGGCTGTTTGCTTCAAATGCATTAAACATCAAAGTACTCAAAGAAAAGTAGTAAAGTGTGGTGTCTTCTTACTTTTCTGTGTAGTGTACCCTCTATGAAACAGAAGCTATGAAGATCTCCTGCCGTTGCTTCCAGGAGAAGCTGGATGAGATTGAACAGCACCTAACTGAACAGCAGGTGCTGTTTTCCAGTGCTATGCCAGATGAAGGAAGGTAACGGCAGCCCAACACACTTACCTAAATCCAAAGCTAACATCAACAACAGCTAATGGGCATATGCAAAACGTATGGTTACCATATGGTCACATGTTACCAGAGCACTTCTGGTTAGTGAGGTACAGCTGTGGGCATCCCACAGGTGGGGGAGAAATATATTGTGATGTGATTTTTGCTCAGAGGAAAGTCTGCCTTTTCCCCACACTATTGGGGGCTCTTAAACAGGAGCACATTGAATGGAATGTTTGCTTCATTGAGGCAGGCTAGATTTTTAGTGCAAAACTACTATATTTTAATAGCAATAGAATCACAGGAGCAGATTTCAGTCAGCTAGAGCTCAGTGTCCCAGGTGAGTCCTGGGTTCAGTGAAGGAGGTGGGAGCGATCTCTGACAAACCAGTCCCTTTAGGCCATGTACTTAGTGCTCATATCATAGTGGGATAATGATATAGGAAAAATTGAACTAGCTCTTCACGGCCTCAGCCCAAGTTCATGGGGACTACTGAGAAGCAACAGGTTCACAAAAAGTTACTAGAGGGTTCCAGTCTTGAGTAGCCTGAAAGTAGGGCATTTAGTCAGTCTTTGTGCTGGTGATAAATTAGAAGTGATAAACCTGCCTGAACTCAAGCTGGCTATGCAACTACAATGTGTTTGATCTTGCAACTGGAATAATCCAAGAAATGAGTGGCAACCAGACAAAGGCTGTTATTTATTATTTGGTAAGGTATCATGTGATCATGGGTAAAACCAAGACTGCAACAGAGGGAGATACTGGCATTATTCTGGGGCTGAGGAAGAGGAGGGTGTTCACTGCTCACTTGAGTGTGCTTTCACTGCTGTCTCCACAGGGAGGAAGTCAGACACCTGCAACTCTTAAGGCAAGCCGTTCGTCAGGAGGTTGCAGAACTGGAATTTTGGCTGAATGATCAAGCCTGCCAGGTCAGGGAGAGCATCCTTATGGTATGTTGCACAAGCCACTGCTCTGGGTTGCATGGGAAGAGTTTAAAGTCTGTTCTACTATTCAGAGTTCAAAGTGTTAACTCTGAGGTACATCTGAGTAAATCTTTCAGTGCCTAGAGTAAGAGAATTTCTGGTAACAGTCTTATGGTTTACATCTTTGACTCTCTTTCTCTTTGACTAAGCTGCTTGAGCAAAACCACCCAGGAAAAGTGTCAATACTTATAGAAGTGACTTTACTCTTCTCCGCTCTATAAAGGTCCTGTGATTTCCAGAATAAGCAGTTAGTGTACTGAATTACTGATAAATGTTTACTGCTCTGATTCTTTTCTGGAACAGCTCTCTGTTTGATAAGGAAAGGTAAAGAAAATTTGGTCAAGGGATCAGTTACTTGTATTTAATTTAACTGACAAACTCAGTTTAGAGTGTCAAGACTGCAAGATTGAAGACTGAATGTCACAGACTTAAGTCCACTTGGATGTTCTCCACTAAACAATTAAATCTATCTGTTTGATAAAATGTTCTTTCTGCCTTTCCCCTCCTCTTTATAGCAACATCTCCTTTGCCAGATATTGCATGTCTTCTTCGGACCAAGCAGAACAAGTAGGCATGCTTCGTATACTCTTGTGTATGCTGCTTGATTCTTTTTATTATATTTTTATTACTGCAATATGCTTTTCCTTCTATTTTCTCTGCAGCAGCTGGACCAATTACTAGTAGAACAATCCCATCTGTTTTCCGAGCTTGGACTCTCTGATCAGAAAAGACAAAGAAAAGCCCAGAATAAACAAGCATTGCCAGATGCTACTGACACTGTGCATCCTCAAAGTGAATGCTCAAAATTGGTGCTCCAAAGATCTCCTAGCAAAAGCAGCTCACTTTCTGCCCTGCAGTCAGGGCCACCCTCAATGCACTTTCCTACTAGGACAACACCTGAGCCAAATTTAGCGGAGTCTGACCCACAGGAGCTCTCTACCAGTAAAAAGGAAATAAAAGGACCTCCCCAAGCAAAACTGGACTTTAAAGCATTTTTACACAATGTAAGAAAATGTTTCAGTCTCACCCTCAAGGTTTTAAGTGGAAGGCATTGCTGACCTGCAATATCTTTTTACTATTCTTTCTCTCATTGCCACAGCCTAGGTCAGGATGTTTTTTCCACTAAGCCATGTGTTCATTCTAAGGGGTGGAGCCTATGTTTCAGGGCACCTTCAGTCTGCATAAGCAACATGGGTAGAACTGGGATTGAACCTGCCTTGATATTTCTCAGTGAGCTTTGGCAATGATCTAAATGCTCCAGACAGAAGAACATTTAAATACATGGATGGTATTTGCCTGGGTTGTTTGAACTTTGAATGCAACTGTTTAACTAATTAGTACATTCAACCCTCTCCCACTACGTGAAATTAGTAATTTACGACTTCAATCTGCAGAGACCACTTTCCAGTTTTACAGGGGTAGCCAGGGCACTGAACTGGAAGGTTTGGGGTGGTTTTTTTTGAAGAAATTCAAAGTCAGCATTTCTGACTGATCTGATGTCACAATATAACCACAAAAAATTGTTTTCCTGTCTTTCTAAGTATAAAATATGCCTAGAAAAACACTTAGATAGCTGCCTTATCATTTAATAGTCTCTTCTACCTAAACATGTGCCCCAGTTTTTTAAAGGTCTGATCGTGCTCTTAAATGAACAATTAGGGTTAAATTTTACATAAACTTCATCTCAACACCAGAGGAGGAAATGCTTTCTTGATTTGTGTTGATACTACCACAGATATTATCAAACAGGTTCAGGTTCTTTAGCACACAGTTAAAATAATGCAAACAATAGGCAGTGAGGAGAAAAGTACTCAAATATTTGAGATCATATTTTGCCATCTATTGCTCCCATTTCCTTTTAAGACTAGTCTTGATCATTCTCTCAACATACAAGGAAAGTAACATTTTTTTCCCTTTTTTTCCAGTTGAAGAAATCTTTCTGAAATTCTTTAGGTAATGATTCAGCAGAAGGAAAAGATGGAAAGAGAACACACTGATGGATTTCGGTTTTAATAATAGTGTACTCTTTCCTGAAATGTATGGTATATCACAAAACCAAATGAACACAACATTGCACTGTGGAAGGTTCTGATTGCAGCAGTTTCATTTGCTCCGAGATGACTGAGCAGAAAAGCAGACATATTTAAAGGGTGTTTCAAAGAGAGGTACTGTGCATTTTGCTATTCTGTGATTACAAAACTTACTACATTCCTATTGACAATCACATGGGATAGGGCTGTTCTTTGCAAAGTCATTTAAAAGGAATAGGAGAGGGCTTATTTTGGAGAAGAAACTTAAGAACTTGCAGACAGCCCAGGAGGTACTACTAGAAAGTATTCTCCTTACAGCCAGTTATTTTAACACAGTCCTTCAACCAATATTAATCCTCAAGCCTAAACTACTTTGTATAATCCTAGCCATTTTCTAGCTTTTAACTTGCTACTAACTTGCCTCTGACTAATTTTATCAGCCTTATACTACTACCAGTATCAAACCAGAAGCTTACTGACAGTGTATAATATGTTAAATACCCACTCTGTCTAACTATTACTGTGGATAGTCTCCTGGATGCCTTCATCCTTTCAATATTTGCTTCACATAAATCCAATTAAAACCAAAATGAGATTAGAAACACAAGATTTTCTACATTATAAACCTTGGATCAGAATCCTGATCAGTTTTCTGGGAAGTATGCAAAGCCTGGGTTCATGCGAAAAAAAAGCCATGAGAAAAGACCTCTCAGCTTTGGATCATAGCAAACTAGTTCATTTTTGGAGCAGTTCAGTTTGTACTACTGCTTTCAATTTAGCACTTCACAGACTGTGAGATGTCCTACTGGCTTGTTTGTTTAATGCTCTAGAGGGATCTTAGGTGTCGTTTAGGCTCTGGTGTTGCAAATCACAGCTCTGCAAAGGTGCAAATAGAGGTAGCATTTGCACATGTTTAAGGAGAAAATGGAATCATACATGCTGAGCAGCCTCCAGGCTCCCTGTACCTCCACGTTTTCACAGATGTTCAGGGTAATAAAATGACTGGGGGAGTGAGGTACATGGCATAGGAACTGACAAGATCCTCCATAGCCTGCTGGGCCATGCATTTTACTGGTTGAAATTTGCCCCTTTCTTGAGACCCCACATGGGATTTGTACACAACTTCCACACTATGAAGTGTTTAAGATTTCTGGTTGTGACAGTATCTTTAGGCAGCATGTGAACAAGACCAAAGCATCCTTCACCTACGTTTTGGTGGAACAAGCAATAAATTCGGCTTAGTGTTTTCTCCCTCCACTGGCTTGTGAACTTACAGCTGTTGTACCTCAGTCTTGGGAGGAAGGCAAATGGAAAGCCTGATGAAGCATAAACAATGATGCCAGTGCTGAAGATCTCCTGGGAGACAGGAGAGCTAAGAAGATTCTTTTACTCGCCCACACCAGGGCTGTGATTCTTCCCTTGAAACAAGTTTTTTGCAAGTGTCACTGCAGCAAGATGCATAAAAGCTCTGTAGGTATGCGATGCTGCAACTATGGTCTGGCCATCCGCATGTACAGAAGACGTTATTGGCAGATGGCACCTAGTCTTGATTAGAAAGATCATGGAGGACTTCTGGTGCCATTTGAATACTACCATTTGTGTTCTTGATCAAGATTGAATCTTACTCCCGCTAACAAAACTTTCTGATTTGTATCTTGTCTAGATTGGTATGTGCAGTCCAGTTCTTCATTTCAATTTAATTATAAAATCATATTATGCAAGCTATGGATGGGATAATGTTCCCCCATATGCAACACTTAGGCACTCACAAATATTGTTATCATTAACCTGTTTGCATTTATAGCTAGATAACCTTCCAAGTTTTCAATGTTTTAACAGCTAAGCTGTAACCTTTCAGCAATAAAAAACATACTAAGCAAAGGCAATGGGAAAATCTTCTGACTTACCCTAGAGCAAAATGAGTGATATTTCACTTCAAAACTCCTCCAAGGGTGTTACGAAGATGGGTGGACTATGCCTCATAATTCTGCTGTTGAGGATGAGAGAGAAAAGAAAATACACAGTAATTTTGTGATCAAGAAAGTCCAGGGGTAGCCCTGGTGAGCATGGGATCCAGCTGTGCACCCACTTAACCTCACAGTGTTACCAATATTTTAAACTCTGTCATTTGTTTCCCTTTAGGGCAGTCACAAGCAAATATGGTGGGAAATCTTAATCATAACTCCACAGAATTAATGAAAATAGTAACACATCTGATCGGTATCATGATTGCCCTAGCTAGCTAAAACCATGCAAATTAGCTTGCAGATTCACAAGGCAACGTGTCATTTTTTTGAGAAAGGCTAGATTAATAGTGAAAAGCATTAGTGTTAGGCAGTTTGCAAGCTTGAAATCTGAAGAAAACTGGCCCTGTATATGAACAAAAGACTGTTTTCTTCTGTGTTCCACCTCACCAAAACTGAAATGGCTTTGTTTCACAGGACTATTGAGGCCCCACAAAGGTCCATGCAATGTAGATCAGACCTGCTATGGGGAAAAAGTAAGGTAAATAAGGTGTAGGTAGGCCTCATGTTTTTTCCCTCCACTATCCAGTGCTCTTTCAGCATCTCTTGCTTGCAGAAACCTAAAACTGCAGCCTGAAATTCTTGTAACTCTCTTTTAAGGACTCAGCACTTCTTTTGCTCTGATCACAGAGCAATGTGCAGCCTCATCAAAGCAGGATCGAGGAAAGACCAGGGTTGGGCAGCAAGGCGAAACAAATTAAAAAATGGTTCCCTAACAAAGACAAAAATTTCAAAAACTAATGGTTGGGTTTGCCCAACCTAGTTCAGTAGCAATTTGTGTCACTTGGTTCTTGCTTTTGATATTGTCTTTTGCATTCATTGGTTTTCCCTTATGCCCCATAAATCTTTAAACCCTGAAGCTAAGAGGCTGCATTTGCACCAGCTTGAATATTGATTTTGCTAGAGAGTATAAAATCTAGAGAGATAATAAGGAAATCCATCTAAGGTACCCTGCCAACGGCTCCCATTAGTTGCTTTACCAGGCATCAATTCAATAAACCCTCGAGAGCAGCACATGAATAAACATCAGAGCATCCCTAGCATGTTAATGCATCAGTTGCCTAATTGTCAATGCTACCACGGACTTCAAGAGAAGTAGTATATTAGGAATTCAGCCCCTCCCAACTTCAAGTACAAAGAAAGTTTGACACTGGCTTAGAAGAAGGCAGGGCTCAGGAGAGGATGTGTGACAGCCAAATAACATGGCCATAGTGGCTTTCAACGTGGCACTGACCCTCCTGCTGGATGCACAGCCCAAATCTATGCAGTCCCAATATCACATTCCAGCACATGGTGATGAGGTGCCCCAGGTCAGGCCCATGGCTTTCCCTGTGCAGGACTGGAATTTGTGTCTGAAAAAAAAAAAAAATAAGAAAAAAGAAAGGTGTAACATTTTGGCCTCCAGCAATAGGAATAAACTGGTCCTGACCTGCTAGATACAAATTACTTTCTCCTCTGGGGCTGCCAGCGAACCCACGTGGCAGGAACCTGGGGTCTTATTCTGGGCTTTACCATGTGTTTTCTCTGTGACCAGGGCCTTTTTCTTTACCCCATGGGGACTCTTATTCCTGGCACAGCTTCTTTCTGTCTTATCTAATGAGGTTTTAAATTCCTCACAGGGAAGTTATTCTCTCCTAATGTGTTCATACGGTGCCTAGCACAATAGGGGCCTAATATCAGTTGGGACCTCTACTTGCTGCTGCAATAATAATTTTATGAGCAGACTTTCATTAAGATCCATTGCTACTTAAGAAACAGCTGCAGTGTCACTTTATAAGGCTGTTGACTGTTTTAACTCCCTCTGCTCCAGAAACAAGGTTTTGATCTTCCTTGTAGAAATGGATATGGGTAAAACAGGCTGAAGCACAAACAAAGAGGCAATTTTGCTATCAAATGTGAAAAGGCAGAATCAGAACATCTGAGACTTCCAGGAATTACAATGATATGAAACGGTACTTTTCACCTTGCTGGAGAGGTGCATTTGAATTAATCCATCTTCATTTAATTCTTTTCTATTGTCTTTCAAATGGCCACATCACTCACTCAATTAGCACAGATCACAGCTAGTAAGAGGGACACAGGTGTGTCCCATTGAGCCTATTCAAGTTTTATATGGGAAACATTCATTAGTATGACAAACAATGCAGAACACTGGCAGCCTTTTCCTGATTTTTTTTCCTTCCCTGCCATTAAAATACAGAAGAAGCCTGTTAGGACATTAGACTTTCTATTAATGATAGTCACAGAAATAGTGAGGAGGCAAGAAGTAGGAGAGACCAAAAGTCAGGAGCTAAGAAGAGTTTTTTTTCCCTCACCTCTTCTCCTATGGGAGTGTGAGGACTCCCTGGGGTCTCACCTAAAGATATTGGTACATGTATCTCTAGCATGTCACTGGCAAGCTCTGGCCCTGTCACCTGCAAAAGCCTTCTGCAAATACACAGACAGGAAAAATATTCCTGCTCTTCTGTGCTCTCTACTTAGCCAACAGTATCCGGGAATAGCTTTAGTAAGTATTTATTAGAAGAACTTTAGGTAGAGCACACATATGTCAAGGGTGGCAGGCTGCTAGGGGTCCCAAAAAGGAGCAAGATGATGGTCCTGGGTGATGAAGATAAGTATGGTGCCCGCCTTGACATTTCCATATTCCGGTGTATTTCAATTTTACTGTTTGAATTCTTGGAAGATCGCTCTAGGTGAGCTCCCAGTCTGTGAAGTTACAGTAGGATACACTGATACTGAAAATCACTTTTTGTATCAACACCTTTTATAACCTACAGAGCTTCCTTTCCAAAAGACAACTCAAGTCAAGCTGCTGTAGACCTACAATGAAACAAGGTGCGTTGGGGGGAGAGAAGTCTGTAGTTAAATATTCTCTTGCTGCTGAATTAGATTTTTAAAGGTTGCCTGAATTTTCAGAGGTTTTTCTAAGATACTGACGGAGAGAGAAATTATGGGGAGTAGGAAATAGTTACAGTCACTTATGAAAAAAAGAGAAAAAACTAATTACTTTAAAATTAGGATCTATTGTATCAATGACACTCTTGTAATGTCCTGCATAAGGGCTCTACTGCCCTTATTTTTTTATCTACAAGGAATAGCAATAATGAGAAAATTTTACTTTTGTTATATCAGGAGAGCTGTTCCAGATCTAGGGTTGCTCTATTCAGAGCAGAGCATGTTGGAAACAGCATGGCCTGGACTCCTTGTATCCTTGTCCCATTTAACAATTATGGAAGTGGAACCAAGGTCACCCAAGTCATCCCAGACCAGGCTAAGCAAATGCAAGAGGTGCTTTTCTCAGTTTTGGCCTAGTGAGCTAACCCAAAGAGGAGAGAGAGTGTGTGTTTGTGGCTGGGTGCAGAGGGGAGCTTGAGTGAGATATACGGGGAAATTTGGAGCAGCTGGTGCCAAAGAAATCTCATTATAAGAGCTGATGCAATAGCCTAGTGGTGTCAGCAGGTTGTATTCATCTGTTGCCCAGCAAGTCCATCCTCACGGACGGACACTGGGTATCAATTGCTGCAAAAGCACAATGGGCTGACTGCCACCCAGGCAGGAGGTGAATGAAGGGGCTTGTGGCCAGCACTGGGGAAATGTTGTAGCTATGGATGGGACAAGGGAATCTGAAAATAAGGGGCAGATGCAGAAAAAAAAGAGCAACAGTCAAGTAAGTATAGTGAAAACAAGGGATCTGAAATGAAAGACCTGAAACTAGACAAAGGAAGGATGAAGCAGAAGTTAATTTATGCATCGATTCATCTGTTTAAAGGTAGCCTGAAGGTATTAATCTGATACAGAGAGTTCCTTCAATGAAATATATAACTTGACTTACACCTCACTCAAAAACCTGAGGAAATAAATTCACTTGTTGCTCTTCCCAAGAACACTTATAGGCATTTCAGGGTCACAGACGAGTAAAGGGGTAAAAGACCACAGTCAGGTTAAGATAAAGCAGAAGAACAGTCAGTTTAAGGCTATTGCGGTCCTTGATATAGCACCCAGTGATTAAGAAGGTAAGAAATGAGCTGCAGGGCCATACTACCTGTTACAGGACTCTGTCTTTGACAGAGAAACCAGGATATGTTTTTGGGGGAGAGCCTGG
Organism: Phaenicophaeus curvirostris; assembly: GCF_032191515.1. Lineage (NCBI taxonomy): Eukaryota > Metazoa > Chordata > Aves > Cuculiformes > Cuculidae > Phaenicophaeus > Phaenicophaeus curvirostris. Next base: position 37,635,220 of record NC_091397.1, on the reverse strand, counting down.
TTTTTTTTTGCAGGCTGCTCTCCTTGTGTGTCCACAGAAGCCACAACAGTTAGATATGGGACATTACAATGGATGTTTCTGCCTGTTCCTGTTAGCATCAGTTAATGTTACAAAATCAGAGGAAGACAGGTTGAGCAAGACCTTGAGATCATCTAATCCAACATCCCACTCAGAGGGATTATTATTCCTTCTTTTCCATTAACATATCTAATCCTTTTCATACCCTCCTACCATGAACTTCAACTATTATCTATGGAAACAAAAAGTTCAGATATTCACTCCTTGCTGTGCAAACTATCTTGTTTTATTGGTTTTAAGCTCATCTCCTGCTTCTGATGTTTCTAGCTCTGGAACTGCAGGTTTTGATGCAAAGGTGGCCTGCTTTTGCCTTTTCTACCACTCTCCTGATTCTATAAGCATAAAGAGCCTAATATCTCTGAACTGAAGTCTTCCAGCCCCTTTTGTCGTTTCTTTCCAGGAAGTACCTCCATTCCCTTAGTCTTTTCCACCCAGACCTAGCTGAATGCCAACAGAAGTTTCTGAATTTTCAACTTTGTACATTTCCTTCTGATGTTATTAGAAATTCCAGGACATTTTTTCTCTTCCCTTCCAATTTACAAAATCAGCTTTATTATAGCTACTCATTTCTGCTGCCATTCTCCAAGCTCACTGGAAAGAGCTGACACTGAAGCTTTTGTCCTCTTCTTTCTGAATTACTCTAGAATAAAGCTAATAAGCAGAATCATCATAGTCTGCAAACAAGTGCTCTGCCTCAGACTCTTTTCCATCTTCTGAGTCGTTCCTTAGAGTTCAACTCTTACCAAATCCAAGACTTTACTCAATTATAAATATTCCTCTATTGACACTGGAAGGGTTATGGGCAATATGCAGTCTCTTCTCTTTATCCAAGTGGAAAATAAATATCCAAGGAAGAAGGAGGAGACATGGGACTGACAAAAGATAAGAACTAGAATGAAGACAGGAGGACGAAGAAGAAAGAGAAGAACAGTGAAAAAAAGGACTGATCAGAAAGAGGAACACAGAGTCAAATGTATAAGTGGCTTCAAAAAAGGAAAAGCAGAAAGTCTGAGGTCCCTGTGCTAGGGGCCATGCTCATGTGCCAGAACAGCTGTTGGGAAAGGGTGTTCTGTCTTTCTTGAGAATCTACAAGAAAGGCAGGAAAGGTCGTCGATACTACTTTCTCACCCAATGAAGCCCCTGGAACTCATTACAGCCATCTATCCATGGTGAGGAAAAGTCAACAATGGCACTAGAGGAGTATCAGGTCAGAATGAGTTTGCAGATCCTGGCTAGGACTGGCAGATGGATACATGATTCTCCCTATGTGCTGTATGACTATGTAGACACTTTTTTGCTAGTGTTTCCCCTTTAGTTCATAGTTCTACTTCTTTACTGTTTTATTCTTTATTTCTGCTACGGGAGCGGCGTTGATTTTTTTATGTAATATTGTCTCAGATTCAGTCACTTCTGTGCTCTGTATTGCAGCCAGTCTGGCAGGTAAAGCTTTAGAGTCCACAAAGAGAATCTCAGAGAGTCTCAGCGGGAATATTTAAGCAAGTAGATGTGTTGGTCTTCTGCTAGGCAGGTAGCAGTGTGAGGATGCAGCAAATTCAATACAAGAGGGATAATGTTAACACAGTTAAGCATGAATTTAGACGTGTCACTGCTAATCCCTAGATTAACAAGAGGGAAGGAAATGTGTCAAAATAATAAAGTACCTATTAAAAAGGCTGTAGAGACAGACACTGATCCATAGTTAGCACCGACAGATGACAGAACATCGTCAGTGAAGCGTGAGCTGTCATCTGGCAGCGCTCACTTTTGCAGAAACCAGATGAGTTAGTGACTTATGTCAGGCTCACTGGGGATTTCCAGACATTGAAAGAAAGAAATAAGGAAAGGAAATTTGGAAGAAAAATAAAATAATATATATATTTTAAAATACCTTAATTTGGGGTCTTTAGACCTTTCTCATTTTGTTCTCTGAGTCCACAGGGTGAAATTTTTGTCCTAGTCACTGAAGCCCTTTGGAGGAATAAGTGAATTATTCTCTTTAGATCATACAAGGAAAAAGGATAAAGGCCTTATAGGAAGCCAGGTAGGAACTCCAAAAGTCTAGGGCAGCTGGAGAGACTCAGAGGCTATGTAAAACACAGAGCTGCTCAGGCACTAATCCCATGTTGCTGAATTAATTTATTAGCTAACAGCATGCATGTGAAACTCTGGCTATTGTTACTTCTTAATGTTTGTCAGTGGTTATGTTTTCCAGAGGAGAAAGGAGGGTCTATAATCTGTTTTTTAAAGATGCCCTGGGATGAGTCCACTATCTACCCTGTTGGGATTGTGGGAGAGCTTTGCTACAGCCCAGGGCAGCAGAAGGCAGACAGTGTTTGTGGTCAGTGCCTTGGCTCTGCCTGCCTTCTGGATGGCATGCTTGGCACCAGCAAGAGCTCAGAATTTATTAAAGGGAAAGAAAAAAAGTGCGAAGGTGTTTGTATTTTTTTTAATTGCCTTATGGTTTTGAGTCTCGTTCAAGATTTTCACTATAAGCAGGAGGTCTAGGAACTTAGCTGGATGTATCACTCTCTGGCATATAGTATTAGTGTTATACATGCTTGGGCATAAATTCCATGGTTAAGTGAAAGGGAATCTATCCATCTCTCTTTAGTATGGCTTAAGAAATACCAGCTTGCTATCCTCTGAAGCTGTCTCTTCCCACTAATTCACTATTCACTAAGATAGCATCACATTTCAATGAAAGAAAAGGGTTTTTTTTTTTCCCAGTCTCCTATGAAAAGTTTTAGGAGTTTTGTTACTTCTCCTTTCTGAGCATCTGTAAGCAAGTCTACCTGTACTGTTCAGAAGAAGGTTATGTGTCTCTTTGTGTTTTAAGGTATAAACTTGATATCTGATTATTTTTATGGCTTGGACTCTTAATTACACCACTCCAAGAGAAACATTTCAAGGATAAAGATTAATTACTTTTAATGTTGCTTCATATTTGTTATGTTGCAGATAATGTTTGCTTTAAATAAGTGGAAACAGGTGTGAAACAATTGATTAAATTAGATTAAACAAGCAAGTAGGGAATGAAATGCACATGGCTATTTTCAAGGAGAAATATTGTAAACACCGTTTAAGCAGCTGGAAATCAATAACCACACAAAACTATTCCCTTTTCCCAGTTTTATTAGATGGAGGAAACACTGATATTTTCAATCACAACATTATCATTTATACCTTGCTGAGGTATAAATAAGAGGTGGCCATAACCAGGGCAGCCATGACAAGGATGCAGCCAGCTGGATTTTCTTATCTAGGCCTTTCTCAAATCTTGTAGAGGGCCAATAAGCATGATTTAGCACCGTTTTCACACTGCCTCTTAATTCTCTGAAACGAGTATGTCTTGTCTAAAAAGAATTATTTTCAGAACTAAGTAGCAAAAAATAATCCTCCATTCCCCTTCTGACTAAAATTAAGCCCTTTTATATAAAATAAAGGACTTCAACACCTTCCTGGTGCTACATTACCATGCAAGACTATTGTAAATTTTGTACATACATGAATAAAAAAGCCTTAGGAAGGGGACACATGTATTTGCAAAATTCTCCAAAGCAGAGAGATAATTTCTGTCTTTAGAGAGTTTCCATTAGGACTGACCTTCTTGGTCAACAGATGTGCTTCATGCAGGAGCACAGACAAGTTTTTGACTTTTTCATCTGAAATCAGCTTGGTGGCTTTAACTACTACTGCTAGCAGAAGCTAACACAGCTGAGTTAGGGCAAGAAGCTTCTTTCCAGTCTGTCTTGTAAAATCCTGTGTGTGGCTATTTACAAAGCTCCTAGCAGCGATCCATAGATATGATTTTCCAGATCTCCCAACACTGGATAAGGAAGGGATTTCCCTTTCCCCAATAGAACAATGTCTGTGCTGGCTGAGGATGGGGGCGAATGGGTTCTGCTGCTCAGAAATGGGTGGCCAGCCCTACTCAGCATTTGCGTTCACAAAACCTGTCTCTGAAGTCTGTTGTAGATCATTAAAAATAATAACTTAAAAAATAGCATGCATGGAGGGGAGAGAGATACAGTGATCTCTTTTTTTTCTCTATGCACCCTGACAATGGAAGCAAAACAGGTTTGCTCTCCAGTCCATGAAAACCATTTACAGCTGATCCTGAACCAAGCCTGGATGTATTTTAGGGACAGGTGCATGGTGTCTCACAGGGTCTAGATGGATGCAAACCATCTGTTCCACTTGACATAAATAAGAAAGCATTGGAACACGGACTGGACTGTGCTCACACTTCCCTCATCACATCTTCCTACCACCATGATCTCCTTCCCTTTCTACTGTAACAGGGAGACTGTAAAAATCCCAGTCCTGAGGAGGAGGATTTGGAGGGGAAGCAGAGGGATCTGAGGGGAAAGGAGGGCCTTCTGTCTCCTGGTTTTAGAGGTCTGCATCAGTAGCTTTTACTTTGGGCTAAGTGAAAGATTGGATTTACTATTACTGAAGCACCTTCTGTGGGCCCCACACTACTGCTTTCACAACGTCTACGGTCCTCCTTCCACATGTATAAGAGCATTCGTGACAGCAGCTGTAGAAAGTGAACACCTCGCTATTACTTTTCCACAAGATCCTCATGGAGGCTTGCTTGCAGCTGGAAATTTGTGGTATTTGATTTAAATATGCATCACACCTTTGGTGGATAAAAGTTTATGTAATGAAAAGAGGATTCAGTTCAAGTTGTTTTCAAAGCCTCCTTGCTGGAAGATTTCTCTGCCTTTTCTGTCATGTTTTATGTTAATAATTTCCTGGCTCTGCTGAACAAAAATAAATCCTCTGTGGTCTCACTGGACTGTTATAATAGAGAGGCAGCTCTCGCCTGCCTTTTCAAAATTTCCTGATATTACCAATTATTGTTCTGATATTTCATCACTATTAAGTAGGAAACCTACAAATGAATGGGCTTTTGATTAAATTACATTCAAAGAGGCACTTCATGGCTGCACACGGCTTGAATTGAAACAATCTTTTTTACTGTAAATTAAATAGATACTGACCACTGATTACCAGCTTCACAAATGTTCCTCTCTATGACATTATCTTGGCATTGTTTTCTTTACATAATGGAAGAGGTCTCTCTTCACTATAATATTACTTAAAAAAAGTTCTTTTCCTAATGCCTTTTCAGCCTAAATAGTCATGGTGAAAGTGAGTATCTGCGTGATTGCCCCCAGAAGAAGAAAAGTTGTTCCGTTCATACTGGTGATGTCAAAACTCCATGTGTAACAATAATTGTATTGCTTTAGTTGATTAACCAAGAACATTTTCTGTGTATTGTGGTAATGCACCTTATTCTAGTGGCTGCTTCATTAGAAACATCATTTGCATTTGTGAGACAATGGAGAGTTTCACCTCCTGAGGTCTGGACTCCATTGAAGTCACTCTTCTGGGAGAGTTTACAGTTTTTATGTTGTGTTGGGAAATTAACTTTGTGCCATCTTGGCCCCATTAAACCAGTTGGAGTTTTGCCTTGGACTGAAGTAAAATTAAGTTTTTTGTGCAGTCTGTAATAATTGAACTGGAAATTATAGGAGCACAATCTTCCTTCTGCCCTATTAATGAGCTTAACAACTTGCTAGGAGCAAGCTTCTGCAGATAAGGACTCCATTCAAGTATTTACGCAGATCCCACATAAAGCAAAGCTTGTATGCCTCTAATGAATGAAATGTAATGTACCCATGCTGGGTTCAGCATTCAGCAGCTTGCTGCTAGACCTTCATTTGGGCTCAAAACTGTTGAAGTTGTAGTAATAATGGATAAAATGCTAAGAACTAACACACCTTTTTGGTATTAGAATTGTAAGCTTGAATTGTAGGCACTGAAACTATGAGGTGCTGAGGGGCATGGTTTAGTGATTGATAAGTATGGTTGGACTCAATGATCCTGTGGGTCTTTTCCAACCTCGTGATTCTGTAATTCTGTGATTCTGTGAATTTTATACATGCTTTTGATGGAAGTAGAACTGCTTCTACTAATCTCATCCAGCATATCTTTCTTCCTTTCTTCCCTTTCTTTTCTTTCTTCCATTTCTTTCCTTCCTTCCTATTTTTCCTTTCTTTCCTTTCTTTTCCTTGAAATATTTTGTGCTATCTTTTTTGTACTATCACCTGTAATGGAAGAGATTGTCCCAGTCAGAGGACACCATCCTGCCCTGAATAACAGGCAGTAACCTGTTTAGGAGCCAAACAAGCACACCTTCTTCATTTCACTTCACTTCACTTTGTTCTATGGGCTGAACTAGCAATCTGAAAAATGAGGGATGGAGGTTGAAGACACTGGCAAAACCCCTGCATGTCTGCTGCTGGTGGTGCAGCACCACTACTATCTGAGCAATCTGGGATTTCTCAGGATCCACTATGGGATGCAAAATCCTGTTGTTTCCCCACAGCCCTTAGCACAGGTATGCTCCTCAGGAGGCAGGACCACAAACCCAGCAGCTGTCAGTCAGCTGCAAAATATTCTTGTACTGTGCTGAAGGCCAGAGCGCACTTGCTCTGACTCCTTCTCTCAGCAACACAGCACAGAAATGCTTTACATGGAGCTTTTGAGCAACTGTTGAAGACAGAGGCATTCACACAAGTGAACTAGGAGGAGGTGTTTTTATTTGCTTCATTGATCAATACAATATAGGTCTCTTTAGCATCTCATTATAGTTGTTTAATTGTTTCACTAAAAATGTTTTCTCAAAAAAACCCCAACAGAACACCAAATCAGTATAAGAAGTTATAATGTTCATAACACATCTATCTACTTATATATTATGTGGATATTGAAAAACCACAAAACCAACTGCTTTTTTCAAGAGTATATCCTGATAAGAAAACTGCAGTCCTCAGCCTGCCATCATCACATGATGGCCATCAGGGCTCTGACTGGGCCAGACAGTTGACCAGGCAAAGGTTTACATTAGACATTTGTCAACAATAACACCCAGAAGGAAGTGCCAAACATAGAATCACAGAATCATAGAATCATAGAATCATAGAATCATAGAATCATAGAATCATCAGGTTGGAAAAGACCCATTGGATCATTGAGTCCAACTATTCCTATCAAACACATGTGGCATGTTGAAGGCTGCTTCCTTTAACTCTCATTCTCTGCCTTCTTTAGCCATTTATTTATTGGCCATTTCTCATCTTCTGAATTTTTCAGGACTGTAAGTACTGAAAATTAAATTTATTTTCCTTTACAAAGTTAAAAGAAAAATAAATAAACACACCAAAACCTCCAGGTGTGGGAAGATATGTTCTTATCTCTTCCTGCAGAGAGGTGGTGTTGACAAATGCCAGAGATGCAGCTCACAGCTTGCCATTGGCTGAGCAAAGCTGAATAAGTCAGACTGTATGTCCATGTAACCCCCTTGAGCCAGCAATAAACCAGAATTTTGTCAGCACAGTGGTGCATTCTTATTGCATGGTAGGGCAGTAACTAGCAAGGAGTTTGCCGTGCTGCTATAACACAAAGAATAAAGAGTGAGAAAGACTTTTTTAAGCTGCTCACAGCAAACTGGAAATTCTCAGGGAAGTTGGGAAGAGGCAGTATTTACCTTCTGTGACTTCTTTTAACACCCACCCATGCAGATCCTTTCGCTCCTTGCTTATCATAGAATCATAGAATGGTTTAGGTTGGAAGGGACCTTAAAGATCATCTAATTACAACTCCCCTGCCATGAGCAGGGACACCTCCCACCAGACCAGGATGCTCAAGGCCCTGTCCAACCTGGCCTTGAACACCTCCAGGGATGGGGCAGCCACAGCTTCCCTGAGCAGCCTTTGCCAGTGCCTTACCAACCTAACCATGAAGAAATTCCTCCTTATGTCTAGCCTAACCTCCGTATGTCTATTCTTTGTTTCTTGCTCTGAACTGAAAGACTTGTGGTCTGGTTTCAATCAAACCTAGTTTATTCCTCTTTTAATAAAGTGTTTATTAGGTAACACCTGCCAGAGTATCCTTTGTCAGGCAAGTTCATGGATATTGTCTCAGATGTCTACATCTCTCTGCCACCCTGCTGTGAGGCACAGACAGGCCCAGGGAGAGCCCAAGTTTGCTAATGAGTATCTGTCTCTAGTCTGAGAGATAAGCACGTGTTGTAGGCAGTGGGATTTCTCATATCCATGCTTGTAACTTCTAGTCAGAGAAGTTTTCTTCCCAGATTTTCAGTCTAGTAAAACAAAGCAGCTAGCATGGAGTGGGTTAGAAAGATCAAACACAGTGCTGTTTTAGAAGCTGTTGAATACTCTAAGGTGTAAGTGCAGAAAGGCTGTGATGATATTTGGAAATGTAATGCTTGGATGCACACTTAGAAATGCTATGATCTTGTCAAGTACATAGTATTTTAGCAGAAAGACCCTCCGTTTCAATATATGGGGAAGATACTGATTCTGCACGTAATCTAACTAGGCTGAGAAGTTAGAGGGCAGTGGGTTGGGAAGGGAAAAAGAGAAACTTCTCTCAGAGAGGAAGGGCAGCTTTCATTTCACCCCAGCTCCCACCTTACTCCTTGCTGCATGAGGGATGCATTTAAGCAGCAGCACATTGCATGGGCCAGAGGTCATATGCTAGTCTTTTGTCCCAGGTCTCCCTGGAATATAGTTTTCCAGTACCATCTGCCATTTGCTGGATTTTTACATCTGTCTTTCCCTAAAAGTAAACCCCCCTGACAGAAGTCCCCTGACATGAGAATCAATGAAAACTGTGTGCTGGAGCCTTTAGGAGCACCAAATTCTGAAACTTCTCTCCCTCATTTAAAGCTATGTCATTTTCTTTCCTTCTGTTTTTCTTGGCATACTCTTCCTGAAGTAAACAGGAAGACCTGGTTATAGACTAGATGCATAAAAGATATTAAATTATCTATCTACATTTAAAAGTACAAGTTAATCTACAATCATTTTCATGTCATCTTAGTGTGATACTTTTTCCTTACGGCCGTGCACAAGGAATCTTGGTGTAATACACCAACTCTTCACAGGGAAACTCCCTTTGCTACTCTAAGTGGGGTTGTTCTCCTCCAGCCTCCTAGGACTTGATTGCAATCTCCTTAATCTTTGCAAGGGCCATAGGAAGGATGCTTCAATGAGAGCCATCTGTCAGGATAGACACAAATCCCAGACTCCTCTGGGCCTTAGAGACTATTCCAGCCTCAAAGGTTTCACTCAGCAGTACAACAAACACAGATGGTTTCCCTCTTGAACCCAGGACAAATGTGCTCTCTTTCAGGATGTGGAAATGATTTTCTTCAAATAAACCTTCTGTTTAAAAATGTGAGCTTTCTCTGTGTTTGGGTCTGTGATAAATGCAATTTATGCCCCTATATGCCTATTCTCTTATATATATAAGGGAAAATGTAAGGTTTATAATTATTTGTCTGAAAAGTTAGACTCATTGAGTGCAGGTTTAAATCTATTGCACTTTTAACCTCCACAACTTAAAGGGAAACCACAAAACCAAGTGTTGACTGTACAACAAGCAATCTGATAAAGAAAAAACCCAACACTGCTCATTGATTTATTGATTGAACTGCTCTGGCTGCAAAATAACTTATTTAATCAACCATAGTCTGCTTTATACCTGTGGCAGCATTTATAGAATGACTAAATGAATGAATTTCTTCTTAAAATTCCTTGATTTATCATCTGTAAATTAACTTTGGGCATGCACATGCATAGAATAGTTTGGGTTGGAAGGGACTGTAAAAATCATCTAGTTCCAACCCATGCAGCAATTTAGAAGCTGGCATAAACCTGGACCAAACATTCTGCACCATGCAGTGTACTCTCACACAGAAATAAGCAGTACAGGCTGAAGCTGGACTTAAACACACAGGGATGATGTAAACCCTGGGTTTGCTTGTCTGGAGGGAGTATTATCATGGATGTAACCACATGTTACTGCATAGAAAGTCTGCTTGAGGCTGGATCATGAAAAGATTTCGGAAGCCTAAAACCTCTTAAAATTAAATCCCCCTTTAGTTCCACCTCATCAGCACTTCTTATTTCATCTGAAAATAGTGCCAGGGGTGAAAGTCAAATCTGAACAGACTGTAATGTAAGCAGCTGAATACAAAACCCTACAGAACCACATGAAAGATTTCCATGTATACTTTTGATTGCATACTAGTTTTTTTAACATCTTTCATGGTCTTCTGCAGTAAATAGGGAATATGCAGAGGCAACAACTACATCATCTTTAGAATGGGCCTCCTGGTATTTATAGTCATGCTCATCCTCACTTCTTCGAAGAGCGGGTTTTGTATGGGAACGTACTGTGATATGACTCACCTGATGGTCTCCAGTGTCTTGTTCCTCTCCTATGCTGTGCAGTCACATCTCCTTCCCAGTACACTCATTCTTGCCTCTGCAGGCAGTATCAACGGCTCTGTTCAACACCTGTGCTTTGTAGGTAGCCCCCGTTACATATTTGGCACTTTTTCTGGATCATACTGATTATTAAAAAGACAGTGGTTTTTTAAAGAGGACCAGCATAGAAATCCATCACAGTAGAACTGTTTAAATGGTGGTAGAGGGGAGGGTAGAAAAGGAGAATTCAGGAGTATTTTAAATATCCCATGGAGTCTGAGGTTTGCTAGCCTCAGCGCTCAGCCAGGCTGAGAAATCTACTTGGAGTTATTCCCCTCTTATGGCCAAAGTGGGATTTTTATTTAATGTTAATACTTCTAAACAAGCAAACAACACCCCCACGTATTATGAATCAAGGCACAGTAATGGTCTCCTCCCACCAGGACTTCCTAAAAACCAACCCTCGAAACCCATCATACCAGTCCTATTCCATTTATCACATATGATCTGGCACCAACTGCACACTTGCTTATGCCTGACTGAGCATGGCAGCAGGAATCTGTAAGGAACAGAGCTTTTTCTGGCTTCTCTTTCAATAAATCCAGTAATTTAATTGGTTCGTATGGCACTGGCACTGCTGTGAGTGAGATCTGATTTTGATCTTCAGTTCGGACAGGTTCAAAGTGAGTTCACTGGGTGCAAAATTACAGCTGGGTAATGATCTTTACTAGTTACTGAAGTGCTGAAAAGCCAGCTGTGCTTGCCTTGCAAAACCAACTGTAGATCTACTATTGACCGGCAGGTATAACATCAAGAAGCACCATATATGTTTCAGGGAATCACACTTCAGTAAGCAAACTTTTCAGTATAGAAAAGGGAAACATGAAACAGGAAAAATGTATCAAAGGAAGGCCAAATTCTCACTGCCCTTTGGACATTTGAAAATTTGACACTTGAATTGCAAACCAAACCAGAAACAAATACAAAAATAACAAATTCATAGGTAGGTAATAGCTATATATACATATATGTATGCAAGTATGTACATGCATGTGTATACATATATATGTGTGTATGTGTTTGTGTATTCATCTATTTTTTATTAGATTGTCTCCCCATTTCCCGTCTGTCAAAGCTGCATCGCCTGTCTTCAGCCTGGAAACTTTTAGACATGTGCTTATCTTTAATTATGTGAGTAGTTACCCAAGCACTGATGGGAATACTTGCATACAATGGAAGAGGGTTAAAGTGCAGATTTATTATCAGGCTATTTTCCAGGCTGTGTTTGTGAAATAACTGAGCAGGAAGGATTAGAAGGCTGGAAGGAGTCCCAACCCTCCTACAAGCAGGACAACAACTGTAAACACTTAAAAGATCAGATCAGGGAGTAAATCCTCTATCACACTGGTAATGTGACAGTCCCTCTGGGAAGACTGGTATAAATCTGCTCCAGTAAATTTCTTCATGGCATCGTGCAGTACCTGTCAAATGTGAGAGGTCACTAGAGCTGAATATGTAATCTTGCTGAGCGTGATAGGCCATTTTCCTCATGAGTAAAGCTATCCTGTAATATTCCCAAAGTATCCTTGGGAAGTAGTGGCTAGAACAGGAAATTATTTTCTCATCTTTGGGGAATTTTTCCAGTACTATAAATGACTGACTGACTTTTTCAATCAGGACAATGAGAATATAAAAAGGCAATCTTGAGCTGAGTTTCAAAACATATTTCTTATTTATTTGTTTCATGACCTTATTTTTCAGAGGTCTCGTTCTGATTTTTCTGAGTTCACAGAAAAATATGAAATAATTTTTGCTTCCATATAGAAGGCTTTTTGGTATAAAAATAACGTGAGTTTTTTTAATATTATTTAAAGCTTACTGCAGCAGAGAGGTCTTGGCAATAATGAAAGTGAAATCGAAGTTATATAGAAATGGTCAACTCAACCCCCCAATATTTTTATGAGCAGAGTTTTCTGGTTTGGAGAGTTTTGGGTTGGTTTTTTTTCTTTTTCTTTTCGGTTAGAAATCTTACTCTTACCCAAAAATTTACTTATGTGCCTATGCTCCATATTTTCAGGAGTGACTTAAAAGTTTATGAGTTTCCTTTTGTGAATTTGTGCCTGTGACAACTAAATATGCACAACTTATACCCTATCGGATACTGAATGTGCTTGTCTCTCCCAGTCATTGATGGGGAAAGCTCACAGAGCTCCCCGGTGATGCCTTTAGAGCATTTAATGTACTTGGCATTTCTCAGAACTGTACCTGAAATGTACAGAATCTGAGGGTTCTCCACAGTTTGCCGGGGTGGGGATTAGACCTTTGCCTCTTTTGGCCTTCTGTACAATATAATATTTATGAAATAAACCTTTCCTAATTTAAAGTATGCAGTACACACCAGTGTTGAATTGCAGTCACTGAGTGGAAGAAAAGAGGAGGAGATAACAGCAGCTCTGAGTAATAACAGTTTTCAAAGATATTTTATTAAAAGGACATAGACAAAGGTATTTTTGTTGCAAATGAATACCAAGAAGGGCAGTTCATAGTCCCACCACTGAGTAGCGACTCTCCCAGAGCTTTTCCAACTTCGGACATGTTTGTATATTTTCACCTCGGTTGAAATAACAGCTCCATCCAAAGGTATGGGCTAAAATAGGAGAGACTGGTCTCTATTGGCAAACAACTGGCAGCCACAGAAGACTCTCTGCTTGCCCCTGTAAATACCATGCTTGTATAACTAGTTGTGGCCAGATACATACACAAACACTGCAGTCATTGCTGAACCTCAGTGCTGGAGACAGTGGCCATTGCTTCTAGTGCTTACGGTACTGCTCTGTGCCCTGCTTCTTCACTTTGCTTTTATCCTCAGCTCTCCCCTGGGTCACAGACGGCATCAGCTTTGCTCCCTCCCCTTGCCATTTTCCTTGTGCCTCTTGACACGGCAGCTGCCTCTTGCCTTTTGGCTCTCTCCGCTGAAGATTTCACATCCTCCCCTGCTTCTCTGAGAGCACCAGGGCCACCGCTTGTCCGCTTGGCAGGAAAGATGTCTTCACCTTGAGGTGCTGCCAGTCTACCCCATCTCGTTCCCTCTTTGGCCTCTGCAAGTCGCCGGAAAGGAAAGGGACAAGACTAAAGGTGGGGCAGGCGAGCGGTGATGCTGGTCCCCAGCCTCCCGGAGGACGCCTGAGTGCAGCGTTGCCATAACGACAGCTCCTGCTGCTCCCTAGATAAGGCAGGAGGGAGCATCATTCGTGGTCCCAGCTCGGAAAAGTCCCACTCCAGCGAGCCCCGACGCCGAATTGCACCCTCCTCACCGCCTTGCACCTCTTCGTAAGTACTGCAATCCCACACTTCCCTCTCGTCTGGGTGGCTTCTTGCTTTGCTCTTTTCCTCTTTTATTTTTCTTTATTCTTTTTCCCTTTAGCAGCCGCCACCACAGAAGGCAAATTGCCCATGTCACCCGTGGGGACTAGCAGGATAATCTGGGGTCCCCACTCTTTGGGGAGCAGTCTGGGAGGTGGTCCCACAAAGATAATGTTGGGGTATAACCACTCTGAGGCTGGAATGTAAGGATGGGATCACAGGGAGGAGAGTACTTTAGACAGAACAGCTACCACTAACTTTAACTGCTGAGACAGTTCACCAGCTGATAATACAAGCCAGCAGAGTAGGAACTGATATATCTTATCCCCCTACAAAGGGTTGGGACATGCAAGGGTTAGTTTGTACCTTAAGGAAATAATTAAGGAAGATTTTGTATTTTATATTATCTCCAAAGACAAAAACTTTGTGGCTAGAACCTGTGTAAATATATCTTACAGTTTTTTTCCATCAATCAAAGTTTAATTGGTGGTATTTTGGGCTTTTTGTTTACAAGTTTCTAAAAGTCAGTAGTTGGGCCACAGCACAACTACGGTTTTGAGCTAGTCCCCAAAAGCACGCTGTTTGTGAGAGGAAACACATGATTCTGTGGGATTTCTGCATCCATACAAGTTTTGGGTGGAGGAAGGCACCTGGATCAGACTTTGAAATACCTAAGTGTCTCCTAAGAATTTTTAAACGTGCTTTTGAAAAATAAAAATCATGCTAATCTGACATCAATGCCTGGAGAGAGCAGTCCAGGACCCGAATAACGGATGAAGAAACTCTCCCATAGCATGAAGCTGTCTTCTGTGCCCAGGATGACATCATTCCAATAGACTGACATTAAACGTACAGTAAAACTCATAATGAAAAGTTTGGAATGCAAAAGAAATGCAGCCAGACTGTCTACTTTTAGGGCATGTATTTTCTACTTTGAGGGTATCTATTTTGTACTTTGACTGCAGTAGATGGGTTGCCTATCTTTATTGACAAGATTTGCCCATGAAGCAGTTGTAATGAGGCTAGGATAGGATCAGGGTATGGGTGAAAATGCATATTTGCTGATAAAAGCACCAAGGCTGCCTGCTGAGTGCAGGTGGACAGAGCCAAGTGCAGCCAGATGTGGTAACGTTCTTCTTGGCCCCTGAGCTCTTTCAGATGCGCTCTGTGTTAGGAAGGTGGGTGCAAGATGATTACATCCAGATGATAGTATCTTATTCCTTTCTTACATGTTTGCAAATGACTTCGTGCAAATAAGGGGCCTACTTACACTATAGGATGCTGCAGGGGACATGTGACAGATGGAAGAACGGGTCTAGCTTTGTCTTCCACATACTTTTAGAGAGAGAAGAGAAGAGCAGGTAAAGACGCTGGGAGCCTGCCCCCCTCTTTGCCTATGTTCTCATTGCAACCAGACAGACAATGGTGAAGCAATTAAAAATACTTTTATAATAAAAACCTTTCAGGAGACTGTAAATGTGTGTGGTGGGAGGAAACGCACCTGTCTTAGAAGACACCCTGATGCCTGAGCAGAAGTTTGGGCAGCCGAGCAAAGTGCTACCCTCAGTGCAGGCTGGACTGTAGCTGTTGCAGGCCAACCTCTGCCTTGTGTCTGCATGGGGCAGTACACTGTGAAATATTCTCACTTGTTTCCATTTCCAGCTGCGTAGTGCATCAGTGGCAGCAAGGTCCAGCCTTGCCTGTGGGAATGTGGACAAGCATGTGCGCATGCTGTCCCACTGCAGGGTCCCAGTTGCCTCTGTTTATAATCTTGAGCTCTCCTTCTCTCAACTCATGGCAAAAGTATGTTCTTACAAAGTGTTCTGGATCTAGAAGATGATAGGTGCACAGTATCATACAGACTTCTTTGGCAACATTATTACAAGCCTACCAAAAAAAAAACTTATTAAATTCAGATTGCCTGCTACCCACCAACAATGATGCTCTCAAAAGTACTTCTACTTATGTAGCATTCTTGACAACATGCCAATGATTTGCATGTCCTAATGATTATGTCCTGATTGCATGTCCTGCAAACCAGTACATGCTTTTTCTTGGGGAATTTGTCAGTTGTGGAAATAAAACATTCCCCTAAAGAACAACAACCACAACAAAGAAAAAGAAAAATCTACATGCTTGTGGACAAAACCCTATGGTCTGCTGAAGTCCTCAGAAGCACAGTTTGTGAAGACCTTACAAAGGGTCACTTCAGGAGTTCTAAGTATTCAACATACAGGGATGTTACATGCAGACGTAACAGGTCATGCCCTTTATATACGATGGTGAGGACTATTGTCATTCTTGGATAAGAATTGCAGATCAGAAATTAATTTCTCCATCTTATAGGTAAGACTGATCAGCTACTGATGACTCGTTTGAGAACTTCATTGTCCTTTGAGACTGGGTACAAATATCATAGGGACCTAGTTTCCATGTAGCTGCGTAACACCTAGAACAATTCAATTCCCAGGAGAAGACAAGAAATGGAGATTTAACTTTCCCCTATCCAAAGACATTTCTGTGCACAGCTCAGGATCAAACAGGAGAAGTCTTGCTCTTTAGTCTTGTTCTCAAAGCTTTAATTTTTTTATCTGTCTTACAAGATGGCTTTTTCTCATGACATTTAATTTCAAGTCGGTTTAAATGTCTCATGATCAGATGGCCTCAAAAGATTTACATCATTTTGGTAGAAATATGTGACAGTAGCTTTCCTGAGTATGCTCTAAGCTCTAGCCTGATTACTTGTGACAAATATCATATATACTAAACCAACTGCACATTAAAACAGCAAACCAAAACTGGTTTGTCTGTCTCTAGGCAAAATATTTTTACCTAATTGAAGCCTGGAACTACTTGCATTGATGGACTTTTTGACAGACACACACAATTTAAGCAAAGAAAGAAATGCTATTATTGGCATGCATTTTTGTGTTTAGCAAGAAGTTGTATATCTCCTTTCTCTGGATAGCTTTATCTGGGCACATTAATGAAGACGATATGGCAATGCAGAATTCTGAAAAAAACCTTAGAGTGTTCTTTAAGCTACCTAGAAATCCAAAGCTGATATCCAGAAAGTGAAAAGTTCAGATACTTTTTATCTGAATCACCATCACTTACACTTGCATATGCACAAAGGAGTCCTGCCCTTATGTGACAATTACTCAGCATGAGAGCTCATCCACATGAGGCTGAAGTAGCTATTACTCACACCTGCACTTTTCAGTCTGCCTTTTCATTCCTTGCACTTCTCTCTCTGGGAGTAGAGCTATTGAATGCAGAATGCTGTTACAAGGAGCAAATGCAAAACTATGTAAGCAAAGCTAGAACTTGTCTCAACCTTTAGGGAAGCATTTAAGGTGACTCCACCAGCTCAGTCTTTTCCCAAAAGAAAGAGTCTCGAGGTGACTCCTTTAGGCACATATCTCTGCAGGGTGGAGGTGGTCCAGTCTATCTATCTGCATTGTACCAAAGCCTCAGGCTAAATGACTACTGAATCCTAATTCATATGGAAAAATCTATAAGCTTTTCAGGAAGTGTCTCCTGCTGAGTGTGATTTAGAGCTCCACAGTAACCATTATAGTTGCACAAAGGACGAATGTGGATCATTATGTCAAAAGATATAACAGATTGCAAGAAAAATCACCTTAGTCCATCACATAAATAGCAAGTATTACCTACCAAGACAACTGACAGCAGCAGAGAGCACAGATTGTGCAGGTGTGAAGGGTGCTAGGAAGAGCTGCACTTAACACATGAAAATCTGAGAACACACTTCCATTTGTAAAGGCATTCTAATGATTTCATGTAGTCCCCACAGCAGTATTCTTCTCGCATGAACCATTACTGGGGAACCTGTTTCTTTAGTGGCAGGAATTGATTTTAGTGGTTTGGAAAAGCACAATTACAATATACACATCCATCATCTCTCTTTGAACTAGAGTGTGTAATGTACGATGACAGGATGTGACAGCTGTCACAGGTTTGCACATTGTATGCAATGTATATAGACCCAAGATATCAAAACCATTATACATTTTGGTAACCTTTCTCTTTTTATTCTTTTGTCACACAGACTGGCACAGTATGCAGTGTGGAAACACTTTTGTAAGAAAGGCTGCAGGGCAAATTGTTTTAAAAAAGGGGAAGAGTGAAGGAAGTTAGGCTGTAAAGCCACATTTTAAAGGACTGAAGATGCCAGGGGCTTGGCATCTGTGACTATGAAAATATGAAGAAATCTCCAAGAGATTTATTTTGGAATACTATTTTTCAAACTACTATATTAAGAAAAAAATACTTAAGGAAGTCTCATAATCCACATATAGCTATCCTACATTAAGTCTCTTTACACAACTTTAGTTTTATTAGGTGAAATGACTCAATGAAACAACTTAGAGAAATTAAACCAAAGTTAATTGTATGTTATAAGGTACTTCCGGTCAGTATAACCTACTACTGATCTTACATTTAAATTTTAGTATCTATTCTCAGCTTTTTTTCCCTCATGAGCTGCTCAAAAAAGGGCCATATTGTCTGAAATGGCATGCCTGATTTTATTGCAAGCTTTCTAAACAGAGTACCCTTCAGAAAAGAACATTTTCACTACAATCATAATGTTTAGCCAGTGTGCCCTAATCAAATCTGATAAAATCAAATGGCATTGAAAGAAAAAACCTTTGTAAAGCCACAAAATGCTGTGAGAACTTTCGCATGGCCAGATGATAGGTTTTTGTTTTAAATAAAATTATGACTGCTTAATTTTGAAGCCATAGCTGTAGTCTATTTATGAAGTTGATGTGAATAAACAGAGCAACCATACCATGTAAAGGTGCATTCAAAGACTCCTTTATGCAGGTTCTTTCCAAGTGGAAGATTATTTTTTCTGTAAATGCAAATTAAATTTCCAGACAGCATAATCCTTTAGTAGGGATGTGAGACTGGACTGGAACATATTGCAGGAAACAGATGGGGGTCAAACTCCTTATCCAGGACTGATTTGGTAAGGTATTTAAGAATATGTAGAATTTTACAATTTTTTTATGAATTTTGAATACTGAAAGGTATGGGAGTTAATCTCATGCATAAAACATGAGTCAATGTCCCTGACCTTTATTAGTGACAGCCAGTGTTGCTCCGCTTACTTTGAAGTCACCAGTGAGCCAGTGAGACCTACAGAGGACATGTTTTTCCATCCCCTGAAGAATTAGCTCAGTGCATGATTATATGTGTGACCTTTCATATTTCATTTGGCAAATATTTGTGTCTGGATTTTGCTTGAGGGTTAATTGTTCTTTATATAGAAACAAGTCTAGTCACAGAAACAAAGTTAACTCCCCTACTATTCTGCTTAAAAAGCGACCACTGAAATTTACAGGGAAATAATACAGGTAATTTCTTTACCTCCAGTAAGACAAAAACAAACTCTGACAGTGCAGTCTCCTATTCCCCTATCTTCCTTGTCACTGTTCTTCTCTGACTGCATTTTCTTTCACCTTTCTCTTTTATTTATCTTTTCTTCTTCATTTCCCCTTCCTTCCTCTATTTTTCTCCCAGTTCCTGCTGTTTCTTTCTACTATCCATGTTGTCTTCTGTTTGTTTTTTTTTTCTCTTCCTCATTGCCTTCCCCCTCCCTACAACAAAGTCAAAGTTTGTGCTTGCTCTCCAAAAACGGAGAACAGAAGTTGTGAATAATAAACTACCACAGCTGTTGCTGGCTGAAAGAATATCCACATCACTCAGACTACACCTTCAGGTTGAAGGGTTTTTTTCCTTTAACATTGACATGTTGTTCTGCTAGGTCTAATTTCCTTCTTCCCGTAATGGCATCTGGGGTGGTCCCAGAGTGAGTCCATGATCAAATCATAGCTTGGGTGATGCTGGGAGAACTCAGGTAGGAGGCTGAGCTCCAGGACCCTCTGCAGTTGTGAGTAAAAGGGGATAAAACACCCAAAACAGCAATACAGTGAGACCTACAGAGCACACATGGTTAAGCAGCTTTGTGAAATGGGTTCCTATGCTCTTACCAAGGGGATGAGTAAGCCTACCTCATCCTGTCTGTGGGCACTGACCATTTTACAGAGGCAGCACTCACACCTGGGTCTTCACAAGTACCCAAGAAAACAATGGAGAAGAAATCAAGAACAAAACATCTTGTTTCCTAGTGTTTATTTTGTGTACGTGATTGTTAGCATTTTCTGTATGATCAAAGTCAGTATTCTTCTGTAGAGCCAATTAATTTCCTTTGCTAGCATGAGTTGTTTACAGCAAGCTAAGTGGAAAAAAAAGTTGTATATTGCCTGCGTAACAAAGGCAGTGAATAAATACATCTCTTAGCACATGTGAGACAAATCAGGCCAGCAGACTGCATGACAGAAAGCAGCTGGAAGACAAGAACTTCTAATGATCTGACTAGCAAGTGGATACATAACACCAAAATATTTGTTTTATGTCATGCTGCTGCTTTTTTTTTTTTTCCTTTGGTGTGTATTTGTGTGTAGTAGCTTCAAAAGGGGAGAAAAGCCCATTTCAATGATGTCTACAGAATGTGTTCAGCCACTTGATATCCCAGAAGACAGACTGGACAAGTGCGATTCACACTGTAACCATTTAGGTAAGTGTTTTTAGATGATGTCATTGCAGTAATTAGAGGGGTATTGTCTTCACATCAGGATTAGGACCTGTCCGGTTCCAGTTTTACCCCCTCTAGCAACACAACTGAGCCCTCATGAAACCCAATAGATTACACCTTCTGCTGACATTTCTAATACCAGATGGAAAGTCAAAGAGTGTTTTTCCTGCATATAAATATTAAACTGAAGCTTTAGAGCAAAGTTAATTAAAGAGAAGAAAGGAAAAAGAGACATTATTCTTTTCCCTGGTAGAAAAAGCAGATCAGTTTCTTTATTTATGCAACAATAAACTCAAAGGTAGGATATAGCTGAGCCTTCCCTGAATACGTATTGAACATACAATTTCAGTAAAATGTTTCAAACAGCCGCTTTGCCTCTGCTAGGGTGGCTTTCTAAATACTTCTCTCTATCAATCTTCTTTGTCAATTTATTTCTTCTCTTGAACCTATTTCATATGTAACTTTTGCGCTGAGAGCACCAGAGGCGTCTTTGCTCCATCACGCTCCTAAATACTAGACTTCATACTTCATAGATGAGCTTTTTGCATATTCATGGTCTTTGCCTCTTCTTCAAATGTTATTACTTCACTCCAGCCTTAAAAAATTGTCATGAAGATTTAGCAACCCTGAAACAAAAATTTGTTTGCTTGCTGTTACCCCTGTGATGACAGTAATGAAACAAAAATGCAATTTCCCTGGCTTGTCGAATAAGAGTGTCTTACTGCGAGCAAGCACAATTTTATAAACTTTGTTTATCTGGCCTGCAAGGAAGGTGTCCTAGTTCTGTCTCTGCCACACAGAGACAGAACGAGCCACAGGCATCGCTTTTACAACTGCTGGTATACCAAACACAATTGTTTCCTAAAATTACTTATTTAAATAAGCACAGAACAAGTCCCATTCTACCGTCAGGAAAATGAGGCAGTAAGAAGTTAAATGAGCTCATTAGGACCATACAGGAAGTCTGTAAGGGCCAGAAAAAGACCCCATCTCTTCCAGGGACTTCACCCAGAAGTCATCCTTCCCATGTCTACCTGCAGGCTTGCAAAGGTACAGCTGCCTCAAACAGTGTGAGAAAGCCTGAAAGTTCCATTGCACCAAAGTCTGCAGTCAGGGGTTGTATATGGGGGACCCAGATGAAGCCAAACAAGCAGCTTTTAAGAAATCAAAGCATTACTTTGTGTGATGATACTAATGACAGGGTTTCAGTATTTTTGGCTTACAAAAGCACCCAGGAATGCAGATCCTTCCAGAAAAACCATTCTGACCCTCTGAGTCATCTGAGTCAAGGTTTGTTTTAAGGGAAACCCAAAAATCCAATGTAATGTTATATAAATCAAAAGTGAATACCAGCTTTTCTGGCTCTGGAAATAAAGCCAGCTCTTGAAAAGTACAATATACTGGCTTGGTTCATCACTGCCACAGGCTAACGCCACACATGCACATGTTTCCTTCACAAAAGTGCCCTTGTAACTCTTGTAGACACAGCCCACACACTTAGCTCTGGACAAAACAGGGATGGCAATGGGACCTCTGCACACAATTATGCAGCCTTCCCTCTGCCATGTAACACAGCTGCCCACAACTTTCTCCCTCTGTTTTATGTCTAGCATCTAAAATGCAAAAGGACTACCTAAGTCACTTGACTCCCATACAGTATGGCACAGAGGCCTCTTGTGCTGACGTTCTATTTGAGGGACATTTCTCCACATGCATTTTGATTTGCTTGGATGAAAGCAGCATTATTAAAGCTTTTCTTTTCACCATCTGGTTTATTATTTTCCCTCTGTTTCAATTTCTATTTATTTTTCTTCCCCCTCCTTGCAGAAGATCTTTCAGAGCAGCTGATTAAGAGCTGTGACCTCAAAAAGAAACCAAGAAAAGGTAAAACCATCCCGGCTTCCCAAAACACTGAACAGGAGCAAAAAAAACCAAGAAGAAAAGATACACCAGCTTTGCACACCCCGCCACCTTTAACAGGTTAGAAATACATATCTTGACTTTAAAATCCCAATTCATTTGAGTGATCTGAGTGTGGGAAAAAGCCTGGAGACCCTCATTCACTTATGTCCCCTTGGATGTGGGCAAGAACACAGCTGCATTCTGTGTGCAGCTGGGAAGACAAGTGAACAGAGAGGCTGACTTTCTCAAAGGCCTATCCTGTTAGGTGAAGTGCTTTCTCATGCTGAGCTTCTCATCCACCAGTAACCCTGAAGTCCTTCTCTTCAGGGCTATTCTCAATCCATTCTCTCCCCAGCCAGTGACTGTGCTCGAGGTTGCCCCAGCTGAGGTGCAGGACCTCACACTTAGCCTTGTTGAAGTTCCTGAGGATAGCACAGGTCCACCTCTCAGGTCTGTCAAGGTCCCATTGGATGGTATCCCTTGCCTCCAGTGTGTCAACTGTGCCACACAGCTAGTGTCAGCAAACTTGCTGAGGGTGCCTTCAATCCCTCAGTTCATGTCTGTGACAAAGGTGTTAAACCACACCGATCCCAGCACCAACCCCTGATAATGCCACTTGTGACTGGCCGTCCCATGGACGTGAGCCATTCACCACAGATGTTTGAGTGTGATCATCCAGTCAATTCCTTATCCACTGAGTGGTCCATTCAATTTAGAGACAAGAATGTCACGTGGGACAGCATCAAATGCTTTGCAAATATCCATGTAGATGATGTCAGATACTCTCCCCTTATTCTGCTGGAACCTGATTGCCGAAGACCACCAAATTTGTCAGGCATTATTTGCCCTTAGTGAGGTGATGTTGGCTTTCACCAATCACCTCCTTATTTGCCACGTGCCTCAGCAGAGTTTCCTGGAGGCTCTGCTCCATGGGCTTGCCAGGCACACAGGTAAGATTGATGAGCCTGTAGTTCCCTTGGTTTTCCTTTTTAACCTTTTTTAAAAATGGGAGTTATGTTTCCCCCTTTCTAGT
Source organism: Phaenicophaeus curvirostris (assembly GCF_032191515.1). NCBI lineage: Eukaryota > Metazoa > Chordata > Aves > Cuculiformes > Cuculidae > Phaenicophaeus > Phaenicophaeus curvirostris. The sequence continues at coordinate 37,611,912 of NC_091397.1, read as the reverse complement.
TAATAAGGACTTCACTGTATTGCCATGACTTCTACAATATGAGGGATAGTGGCTTAGCCGCATAAAGTCTTCCTGTCTTTACATGATGTATGATCTGTATTTATATCTAGCTGTTGAGCCACAATAGATGCTCCAATTTGATCTGGTCTAAAATCAGAAAGGATCCATTTCAGCCCCTGCACTTTCTTCTGAAACTCATATCCAGTGTTCAGGGGGAGGCAGAATGCAGATGAGGCTGGAAGGAGACCAAAGAAACCCACAAGCTGGCTGCAGGTTGCTCCTCCTGGAAACTGTGGGATCCTCTTGCTTATGGGGACTCTGGAAAAGCGCAGTGTTTCAGGAAGCCAGAAACCACTGCAGCAACAAAGGTGCTCTTTGTAGGATGCTCTCTGCTGCTGCACATCTACAAACCTCTGAAGTTCAAGAGCCAAATTCCACCAACCTGCAGACGGGAAGAATGAGCAGGAGACTGCTACTGAAACCTGACAATCTTCCAAGATCAGCAGTGGGAATAAATGCTTGTTGCTTCTCTCTGCTAAGAAACCTTGTTGTGCTCTCCAGGAGCTGTGTTCTTGTATCAGCTATGTTGAGTTCTTCCTCCTATACTGCCCATACACAGAGGAATTAGTCCCCTGCATACCCACAGCAATTCACCAAGTCAAAAACAAGCAGCTGGGGTTTTCCAGTATTTGCAGTCCAGATATTGAACTGTTCAGCTTTCACATGTATCTTTTCCCTAGCAATTCTCTCTTAAAGAAGAGCAGCTCAGAGCTTGGAGATCTGCATTTTGCTCCCCTAGTAGCCATATCCTAAAGAAAACATTAGTTAAAACAGGCCATATCTGTGAGGTCACATTGAGGATTCATGTGATTAACCTAGTTTGATAAGATGTCTAAACTTCTGAAATAGAAGATAGCACCCATCTTTACCACCATTTCTGATGAGCTGTATCTTAGTCCATTAAGTACAACCAGAAGCCAGCAGGCCTGACAGCATCACTCTCTATAGTCTATGGGATATAGTTGACTTGGAGATAATGTACAAAATTGCAAAAGCTGAAGAGCAGGTACACCAAGCAGAGCAGATAATGCACTTCTGCAGCCTTAATCACATGCTTGCAAATGTCTGATGTGAACAAGACTGAAGCAGAATTATCTTTTTTTTCTTGCCTGCAGGCATTTTTTCAGACTTTTCTGATAATCTACTGCAAAGGTATGGTATCACAGAGAAGCCACGGAGAGAGAGAGTGAGCCCAGGCTCTCAGATCACTGAAACGGAGCAGAAAAAGCCTAGAAGGAAAGATACACCTGCAATACACATCCCACCCTTGATAATAGGTAAGAAACCTACTTAGGTAAAGGTGCTCCAAAGAGGAAGCTAAGAGTGGCTAGTGGTTGAGGTATGCCTGGGAGGAGGCTGGAAGAATGTTGCTTTGCCCAGTGTACTTAGTGGTTCCTAATGAACTGGACCTGTTTGGTCAAAGTATATAATAGCAGTGGTGACCATGGAAAGTCTTTTCTGTATTCCCTACTCACACTTTCAAGGCAGAAGGGAAGGAGAGTAACAAGACATCAAACCACTCGATTACCTCTTTCAAATGTCATCCTACCTTTATGAAAGGCCAACTACTGCTCTGCTTTTCAAATTGAGCATATGCAAGTTTGTAAGTCACCAGGACAGTCATAGCTCACACCTTCTCAAAAAACCTGGAGCAAAGCTGTCCTGATTAACCTCATGCACTGAGGAAACCAAGCTGCATTGAACTTCTTGTTAACAGCACCTTAAAGACAATCACGTTTCTGACATGATACACAGTGCAGCAGCTAATTTGCTTAGTGACAATATGAAGTCAGCCAGCCATGGTTCGAACGTGAGATACTTTGTTTGTTGACATTCCTCTGTTACAGAAAAGGCTTAATTCATTGCTATTTCTGAAGATCTTTGAAAATGTAAAGCACTGTTCAAATGTTAACTACTAGTGTGAGTTAGGGATGTAGACAGTTGTGCAAGTTTTTATGCTGTGCACCAGCCTTTTTCAGATCACAGGATAGAGCAAAACGTGAACAAATAATTGAACAAATGGATATTGAAAAGCAAACAAAGCCTAGATCCAAAACTAGTGCCAAAACTGGAAAACCCTTAAGAACATCTGGAAAACCTTAGAACCTGAATTCTGCAATTGAGCAATGGGGCACAGTAAATGAAGAGGTCCTGAGACAGACATTTTGGCCCTGAATGAGTAAGGAACAGCTCCAAACCTCAAGCACCTGAGTTTCAGATACATTTTGAATGGAATTTCTGGTGCACCTATTAACAACAGGGTGTGCAAAAGGCTACATCAGTCCAAACAGCCACCTGGTTTTGTAGATGTCTCCTTTCTTCATGAACCTGAGCCTTCATAACTAACTTAAACATGTTTTTTTTTTTTTTCATTTAATCAGTATGGGGCTTCTAAAAGCAGAGAGGAGGATGACTAAGTTTGTGAGATCATGATGAATACCAGTGCCTTTCATATTGCTCAGCCTAAAGAAAATAGATCTTTTATTTTGTCCCTGATCACAAGCATCCCAGTGGGTTGTGGCATCGGAGTTGCTGTGAGTGAGTTGCTGGAAATCTGGTCCAATCATTTGCTGGGAGAAATCAAACCTATCACACAACTTCTGAGCCCAACTGCAAATGCTCCAATTTGAAATATTTAATATAGAGCACTGAAAATGGACTCTTCATATAATTGTTGGAGGAAATTACCCAGAAAATTACCTGGAATTCCATATGGCAAATAAATGAGGTGGGAAAAAAAATCATCGTCTCTGGGGGATTGATTCAGAAACAGAGGCAAAAATTATCAACACATTTGTAATAAATATTAGTCCGGTGCATTATACTTGAAACATACCATTCCTGTGGACATTGAAGGAGAGATGAAACAATAATTTCATCAGTTCAAAAACACTCCCAAGAAAGTTGCATTTGGTCACTTGTAGCACCTTTGCAGATGCTGTATGTCCTTTGAATTTCAGGGTATATTCAGAGAAGGAGAATCCTAAAGCAAAACACTTGATTGAAATCAAAGCCAAAATATGTGACAGTGAAGCTGAGAGGCTTGACTCTTGTTCTAGTTTAAATAGAATTGAGAGCTAAGGGGATGCATCAGGGGCGAATTATTTCCTTGACATGTCTCAAAATTATCTGGTTGGATTAGCATCACTTATTCCTTCATGATTCGACCCTAGTTTAAGTAGCTTAAGTAGGCACTTAAGAGAGAATAATTGTAAGGATCTTCACCTCTTGCTTCCCATGAAGACTTTTTCTTTAACTTTTAATAATTTTCAAATCAAAAAGAAGATAATAAAGATTTTATGGTAACAGAAACACATTATATCCCCGAATCATTTGGTAATCAAAACACTCGAAAGAGAAGAGAAAGGCAAGGCAAGGCACAGCAAGGAATGTGGAAAACAAAAGGCAGTGACTTTCAAAAATATAACAAAAAATTCAAACTAGGGCATTTGCTGTTGGGAAATCGTAGAAACTAATGCAATTTTCAGTTGTTTTCAATTATAGTTCCAATGACACTTTCTTTCCTCCTGGTGAAGCCACCTCCCAGCACTCAGCACGGATTCAAAGCAGCCTGCTATATGCTGCTTTGCCCTGTGGACAGTTTTCCCAGATACTGTATTCTGGGTCCATTTTGTAGCAACTGACTGCCTGTGGCAAACTTATGCCTGTATCAGGGTCAAAGAAGCCTACGTGTTTGGATGCCTGAATTTCATTCCTTCCCTACTCTAAGGATGCATGTTTTCTTTTCAAGATACATACCAACATACAGCCTTCTGCTGGCTGAAATACACCAGTGGTCGCTCCATGACTTGCTATGAAAAAGTGACTTATTGTGACTGAAGGCTAGTCCAATATTTACTACTTGTTTACTTTCAGGGTTATCCCATCAGGCAGCAGACAGAGCACAAACAAACGGAGCTCTTGTGGAACTGCTATGCAAAATATAACCTGAATTATAGACTCAGAGACCTGAGAAGCCCTGGCAGGGCCATATGTGCTAAATGAATATAGACAGGCATTTCTGTCCCTATCTTTTTCTTATTGGTGTTGCTGCAGTAAGCAGCACACTCACTGCTGTGTGTTTCCCTTGTGACTTGCTAATGAGGATTGTCCCTGTTTCTAACATTTCCCCTTCATATCCCTCTCAAATGCCATTTCCAGATGCCAATTCAAAAAACTCCATTTAATTGTTTGTAGAAACAGAGCTTAATTGCTAGATTATCTTTTAAAGCAGCTGTCCACACAAACAGCTTTGTTGTTAATGTAGATAAAACTGTCAGCTGTGTTATCTCTCTCCATTTTTACCAGCTGGTTAAGAATGCTCTAGAACCCTTTCCTTCTTGGGTGGCCAGAGAGATATTCTATCACAAATAGAAGCAAGTCAATAAATAAAAGCATCAGTTTCACACCTTGCAAACACACCAGGGGGTTGGCAAATCAGGATCTGAATATTACTGTCTGCAGGAACCCACGGCTACCTGTTGACTGCAGAAGGAGACTAAGGAAATCAGTCCTTAACCAGCTTAAATGTTTAAGCCTGGCCACGACAAAACTCTCTCCTGCAAAGGCCTGACTTCTACATATATTCAGCCTTCAAACTCACACTGAGGTGGTGCAAATAACATTGTGCCACCTGTGTACAAAGGAGCCATGAGCAGAGCTCTCCTCCAGTGGCCGGTTTCCCTTCAGCCAGCCAACACCTTTACTTTCTGAAGGGATTAGACCAAACGATAAGATGTAATCGTATGTCTAATATTTATTTTTTTGCCCTCTCACATGACAGTAAATGATTCAAATCTGACCCAAAGCCCATACTCTGGGACACTCTATTGCCATCCCCACTTAGTGACATATTGAACTAACTGAAGCATTTCCGAGATCTCTTTCAGGCCTGTGGGTTTGGGCAAGAATGTAAATACATATGTAAATATGGGAATGTGGTTCCTGAAATGTGGCTGCTTAGGGTTCTATAATCAGGTCAGAGATAACTACTAAAACCACATTTCAAACCCTCACCCTCCCTCATGCCCTAGGATACTAGTTAAGGTAGCTCCGTTAGGGTAACACCAACTGCCCAGTGAAAAATATCTGAGTGACACAGGAGAATTGCAGCAGTTTAGTGCCACCTCTTGCCCTTTTCCAGTGCAAGGGGTGTAACTGGATATTGTCTGTAGGCAGTCAAGGGGATCTGGTGCCATCTTGGCAGTTTTCTGTTTTATAACCCAGAAGTAGCTTAGATCTAGATGGCACCTGGCAAAATGGTTGATTTAAGCCAAATTATTCTTCTGCCTGTTAGGAACCTGCTTGATCTTCCTAAGAGAAGTTCTCATGTCTCCATATATCTTTGAAGTCCTAATCTCTAGCTGAACACTGCAAATAGTTGAGAGTTCTGTTGGGAAAATATGGCTACATTGTATTTCTACATTGCTTTGATAAGTCAGATCTCTTGGCAGATATTAACAGAACAATCTACCAATCCCTGAAAGAGATCTGCTGGGTGAGCTGCATTTCATAAGATGCGCAGCTGGGAAAACAGGTAGGGAAGCCAGATGATTTACTTAAAGGGTAAACAGTGAAAGACTGACTTACAAATGTTCTCTAGTTCCTAATCCTGTTCACTCCTTTAAACCCAGAATTTCCAAACTGCCCTCAGTAAAGAACGCTTTCCCCACAAGTAATCAGTGGCATTAAAGCAAATTAAAAAAGCACAAACCTTTTTCTGTGTTATAGAAATAATTCTGTCTCAAGCATCCCATTTTTTATCCTCTTTCCACTGTTTTGCATTAAAATGCTGATTTTTAAAGGCATGTGGTTGTCCTTGAAGTTGCTGGTGGCCCATAGTCTGGGAAGTCAATAACCTGCAGCTCTGAGCTGTATCCTTCCTAAGTTTTGCATTCTGAACTCCGCTGGAAATCTTTCAGAGTTCATCAGTCACCAAAGTGATTCACTGATAACAATGCATCATTCTGCTACGGATTGTGCTAAGCGTCCAGCACACTACTGATGTGGATCCAACTAAGAGCTGGGGACCTCCACTTGGCTGCTACTTTCCAGCTGGCTCTAGCATCTGCTCTAAAAAGGCTAGTTTATGTGCTATAATCAAGCTATCAGAATTACATAAACATGCTTTCCCTTCATTGCTTAATAATTCAAATAAGAGACATGATCATATATCACAGTGCAGCTTTATGTGACTTACATTCCTGATTTCTTATTCCTGAATTTACCCAAAAGATAGGTTAGCTCTCATCAAATGTTTCATTGTATTCTCACGCTTTTAGCATGTCTTAGCTATGTTTTCCGAGTTTCTCAAATGCTCCGTGAAGAAAAAATAAAAACAATAATAAATCCCACCCTCCCCTAATAGCTACCCCAAAAAATCCCAAAACAAACAGGAAAAAAAATTGTCTGTATTTACCTTTGTTGTCTACATGAATAGAAGTCTGAGTGGGGATATTTACATGCATCTCCATAAAATGGCATAATTATTTGCAGCTAACAATGGTTAACTCAATTCCTGTTTGAACAAATGAATTCCTTTTTGTTTAAAAATAGTATTCTTCCATGCCTTTCAGTTTATCTCATGGTCCCACTGAAACCAGCTAGTTCACAAGACGTGCAGATAAATGAAACTGGATCTGACTTAAATGAAGGGCAGTATAGGTTAAGTTGATTAATTCGTCACCTCTTGAAAAAACTCCAAAGTTGAATAAAATCTTCCTGTGTGGTATTGCTCTATTTGCAGAGCTCATCAGGGCTGAAAGCCTTCTCTGTGAGAGGGCTTTCTATTCAGAAAACAGCAAAACATTTTGGTTTGACAGAATAGCTCAGCTGGTTAGCACAGACTGAGAGCAAACAGCAGGAGACCCAATTAGGGAGAGATTTCATTGATCATGACACAATGGAAACCCTCATCCTGTTTTTAGACTATGTTAGTCTCCACACCAAGGAATGTGGGCATAAAATATATCCCACAGGTCACTTGCAGTTTACTAGAAATAAGCAAAGCCAACACAATCTGTTAAAACAGGGATCAAGAACATTTTCTAATGTATTGTCCTCACTTCACTTGATTAATTTAATTTCCAATAAGGAGAGCGGTTACCATAATTGTAATATATTGATATTATATCTGTGAGGGATGAAATTACTGTTTTAAGTTAGAGGGAGAGAAATACAGATGGAGAGAAGGGGGGAGAGGCAGATATTTGTGGAAGGTAAGATCTATATCCTATCTATACAATAAAGAAGGTCTTTGGATGAAGGTAACACTTATACATGGAAAGATACTTCACATAGCGTACCTACAGCTGCTGAAAAGGTTTCTAGAATCCTCATGGTGTGCTTGAACTGTGAAATCAAATATCCATTCAATATCATGCCAAATTGCTCTTCAGTGCTTTCATGACAGGGATGAAGCTTTGTTTTTCTTCTAGGATGGATAGGCTTCAAAGCTTGCTAAGTTTCCAAACCTCCTTAACTTATACACTTCCTCAAAGTGTTTTAACATTGATCTCAATCTGGTTGTTTTTGCAATATATTGATAGTATATAACTTCGGTGGGGATGGTACCTGGCATGTGAGTATCTTAACATTTGTCTGTTTCGGTATCTGCAAAACCTAAATAATATTGCTCTTTACACAGATAAAACAAGCATGCATACAAGTGTTCACCTAAACTGACTCAGATACAAAGATTAATCACAATATTTACTTCATCACGCAAGCCCTTTCCCCTTTTTAGCTTCCCAAACCCTTTTAACAGATTCCCAGATGAAGCTTTAGTGCCTCTTTTTGCAGGTAGCAGAAATACACTGGATTTAAGAGTGCTCACTAAATTTAGCTAAAAATGCAGCATTCCACTTCTAAATATCTAAGTATCAGGAGTCTGATGCACCAAAAATTAATGAGGAGTAACTCTCATGATGTTGGAAAACTATGTTAAGATCAAGAGTTAGAGAGGGTAGAGAGGACTGAAAGAGTCTTCTTATCCTCATATTTTCTAAAGAGTTAATATTTTAAATCAACTAATTTCTCTCTTTCTCTCTCTCTTTTTTTTGGGTGTGTGTGTGTGTGTCCTTCTGTTTTTAAGGCACCAAGCTGTTTACAGAAGAGAAGCAAACAGTGATTATGGAAGATGAAGAAAAGGATGGAGACACAATCCCCAGTTAAGAATACAGTGATATTTCCAATAATGCAGTGTAAATAATTCTGGGTCATTCAAAGTGGCAGCACATATCAAAACCAGTTTCGTTTTATATATAACTTTCTCAAGCCTGCACTTGAATTTGAATTATCTTCAGGTGCTTATCTACATCTCATGAAATCGCTGCAAGCACCATAGGAGATGATGACAGAAATTTCACTTATACGTGGGACTGGAAGGATTCTCTTGGTTTTCTAAAAGCAGCTTCCCAGGATTTTTGTCAATCCACCTTTGATCAGATCTAGGTTTGTGCAGCATGGTGGTAAGGGTTAGCACAAAGGGCATCACCAGACCATCGCACCTGGGACTAGGTATCAAAGCAGTTGGTGGCATAGGGCCATAAAACATCAGCTATAATTATTCAAATTGCATTTTCTCCTGACAATTTACCTCATTCATCCAGCTTTCCTCTGCTGGAATAACACTGACTGCAGTGCAAATTCCCACTTGCAGAGCTGATGGGGTAGATGGAGAGAGTGGGAGGGCAGGAATCAATTCTAGAGTCCCTGAAATGCAAAACAAATACTTGCTCTGCCTGTATCTTCTCATGACTTGTATTTTTTAAGAGAAAAACGTAGATTTACTTACAGTTAAGGGTTGTCAACATAGACACATCAAACAGTATAGAGAGCAGAGCTCTCAGGAGAGAAACATATGGGAAGTGTGTGCTTGCCTGTTACACCAGGGTAGACTGTGGGGTTCTTTTCCTTTCAAAGATTTTATTCCTGGGTTGATGAAAGATAAACTAGTTGGATAGTTGATCCTTTTAATGCATACTTTTTCTATTGACATCTGCTTTTTAAACTGAGTCCTAGGCTGTCAGTTAGGAGGGGTTGTAAAGATTAAAAATCAGTGAGAGAGTAACAATTGAGTGAAAGGAAGTGTGTTTACTCAACGGCATATGCACACCGCAAGGTGGAATAGCCCCAACTTCTTTTTTAATAGCTTACCTCATCAATTCAATCAAGCATTGTTTATACAGTCAGCTACGGCCTTCAGCATTTTTACAAAGAGAGATGGATACTAGTAGGATATTAAACAAAATAGGTAGAACTGGGTAGTTTTTTTGCTTACCTTAATAGCTCTGTGTGCTATATGGAGCAGCACTGCCGTTTGGACCCTTAGGGACCTCAGTGGAAAGGTTGAAGATTATCTAGCCTGGCAGACTGAATTTAGTTATCTTTTTAACATCCTTAGGCAGACAGCTGTGAAACAGACTAATTTGGACTTCATTTGCCACAGTGACTGACCCAGCACCTTTCATGAGAATGCAGTTCATTTGCAGATATTCAGCTTTAAGATGTAATCAACAAGCTTATAATAAATAATCATGCATTAAAGTGTACAAGAGGCCAGCTATGTTATTAATGGGATGCCTGATACCTAGAAGTTGTACTATTTTTAATCCTTTTAATCTATTAGTGAGATGAGATCATGTGATCAATCAATCGTTCAAACAACAACTCTTATGTAGGGTACACAGTAAAGTATGTCACAGCAAGTACGTGACAAGAAATACATGCCATTTGAATCTAGCTTTACCAATGAAGTTGATTAATATCTTCAGTGTGCAATACAGCAAAAGTGGGAGGGTGAAATTTTGAAAATATTCAAATGAACATCAGCAATGAATTAGCTGTGAAAATGTACATGTTTATGCATGAAGACCCTTAACAACACAAGGCAGGAACACAAATAGAATGTGGCTGACTTCACTGCTCTGAAGATCATTTGTTTCCCAGCCTGGAGAATACTGACAGAGCTTAATATGAAAAAAAAGAGCACCCTTTAAGCCTAGCATTATATGTTTTTTGCCAAAGAGGAGTTACATTTCCCATGACATCTCTGATGGCACAGCAGCCTAATTTACCATCCGTACATAGAGCAACTTGAAGCCAAGCCATAGAAGTGCTGCAACGTACATCATTTGCTGCAGCTCATTTAATATTTTATATTCATAGCCTGGTAATTCAGTATTTACTCTTTTTCCACCCAGCAGTTACATGAGTGAATAAAAAGTAATTTTTCAATTGATCAATTAAGTAAACAGGAGTTTTTGCAGTGTTCCTAGGAAGTAGTGCAATGAATCATTTTTCAAAGATTTCACCTGCCTCATTGCACTCAGTGAAAGTGTTAAATGTTGCTGTATTTCAGAATAAGATAGGATTTTTTTTTTCAAATCAGATAAGCACTGCCCCTTTCCCCAAAACAAAGGCCTTAGGTGTTGCAGAACTGTGTGTGGACTGTGCAATGGTGTGATTATGGTTTATTTGCTTTATTTATTGTTGCTTAGGATCCAAATTACTCCTTTAAGACCAGATAGTGGTAAAACCACAGAAATTGTTCTCCTAGGCAAAGAGCTGGAATTGGTGTGTTCTAGGTCAGAAATGTTTTTGTACCTAGTGTCCCCGAAGGTCTCCTATGGCCATTACAGCAAAAACCAGAAGGAAATGGAAAGCACAGAAACAGTCTAAGCCTTTTCATAGCACTGTTAGGACCAGGGTACTCCAGACCAAAATCGCTTGCTATGTCTGCATGTAGGCATTGACTGCTTTAGGGCCTTAGTGGCTGGCTTGCATTCAGATATTGAGCTGGAACTGCATCTCACCCCAGAAGTCTTCACTGGGCAAAAGAACACAAGGCTTCAGGGAGGCAGCAGGGAAGAAGTGCTTCAGTCAGCAAATAAAAGACTGACTGCAGTAAGGAGGCTGAGGAGGTTGTTAATGGCTAATATTTTTGGATCGAATTTTCAATTAACCTCTAACTAGAAACTAAGAGTGAGGTCTCCATTTACAGTAGTACTGGGACAAAGGAATTTAATGGCCTTGCACTTTAGCAGCTTTCAACTAAGGACTGCAGGAAGCCCATCACCCATCTGAAGGGGATGTGATGGGTATTTACATAGTACTAAACATGAGGTCATAGGTTAGGAGCTTTTCCCAGCTAAACCACAGCAGAAAAATTCAAAGCAACAGTCATACGCTATCACTAACTCACACTATATTCGCAGATAAAGCAGCATTTGCATGCATTGAGTTTAACAACATTTACACTGAAATTTTGTCTGGTTGATATTTTGTCTTACTGATTGATAAACTGATAATTGTATAATGCTTTGACCACCTAAATTAGATATGTTTAGACATCACAACAAACAAGCTTCCTGCACATCCTATGCCATTCCTACCTTTGAGTTTATATTTTGCATGTATGACCTAAGAGTATTCTTGTATGTGAGACACTATCCAGCAACTGCAACTACAACGAAAGATCAAAAGTGTTTGTCAGTGAAACACATTAAAATTTTTGGCTTCTCAGTTATATAATACTTAGATAAGTATAAAAATATATTTTTCTGTTCCTTGCTTCCCCCCAAAGCCATATGCCTCTTAGAGTGAGATGGTGCAAGCAGAAACACCATTATTCTGGAAATGTTTTTCTACAAATAGAAAGAGTGAACATTAAAAGCCAGCTTCTACTCCATGATATTGGGTCCTGGTTTTGTGAGAGGACCCATATCAACCAGTCTGACCCAGGAGCTGTGAAGGGAAGCTTAATACATCCTCACATCTGACCTCCTGAAGAATCCTGAAAAGGCACAGATGGACAGATGGACAGGTGGCAAAATTAGAAAGCACATTCCAGAAATAAATAAACCTACTTCTGATGAACCACTTGTGATTATTCTTACAGTTGTGAAAATCCTGTAAAACGCAAGCTTTATAGCTGTGAGACACATTGGCATGACCTTTGGATTTTTTTCCAAGCTGTCAAGTCTTTTCCAAAGTTCAGAGTAGGTGTTAGGCCTCCAGGTGTTCTTAGGGTCTGAGACAAAGTTATACCTATACCAGGTTTGTTTTTCTGTATTCTCTGTTTAGCCTGGAGAAGAAAAAGCTTAAGGTGATATATTCAATGTATATAAATAATTGAAGGAAGGTGTAGAGAAGAGGGAGCCAGGGTCTTGCCAGTGGTAACTAATGACAGGACAAGAAGCAGTGGGCACAAACTGAAAAACATGAAACACCACTTACAAGTAAGAGAACCTGGTTATACTATGAAGTTATGGCACAAATAGCCCCGAGTAGTTGTGAAGTCTCCTTCCTTAGAGAAGCAGGAAGGAGGTAGGGACACGGCTGATACAGAACCAAAATCGCTTTATGAACCCAATTGTCTACCTCAAAACCTAAAGAATCATAGAATCATAGAATAACCAGGTTGGAAGAGACCCACCGGATCATTGAGTCCAACCATTCCTATCAAACACTAAACCATGCCCCTTAGCACCTCATCCACCAATCCCTTAAACACCTCCAGGGAAGGTGACTCAACCACCTCCCTGGGTAGCCTGTTCCAGTGCACAATGACCCTTTCTGTGAAAATTTTTTTCCTAATGTCCAGCCTAAACCTCCCCTGGTGGAGCTTGAGGCCATTCCCTCTTGTCCTGTCCCCTGTCACTTGGGAGAAGAGGCCAGGACCCTCCTCTCTACAACCTCCTTTCAGGTAGTTGTAGAGAGCAATGAGGTCTCCCCTCAGCCTCCTCTTCTCCAGGCTAAACAACCCCAGCTCTCTCAGCCGCTCCTCGTAAGACCTGCTCTCCAGCCCCCTCACCAGCTTTGTTGCTCTTCTCTGGACTCGCTCCAGAGCCTCAACATCCTTCTTGTGGTGAGGGGCCCAGAACTGAACACAGTACTCAAGGAGCGGTCTCACCAGTGCTGGGGACAGAGGGAGAATAACCTCCCTGGACCTGCTGGTCACACCATTTCTGATACAAGCCAAGATGCCATTGGCCTTCTTGGCCACCTGGGCACACTGCTGGCTCATGTTCAGTCGCTGTCAACCAACACCCCCAGGTCCCTCTCCTCCAGGCAGCTTTCTAGACAGACTTCTCCTAGTCTGTAGCACTGCACAAGGTTGTTGTGCCCCAAGTGCAGGACCCGGCATTTGGCCTTGTTAAACCTCATGTCATTTGACTCTGCCCAGCGGTCCAGCCTGTTCAGATCCCTTTGCAGAGCCTCCCGACCCTCCAGCAGATCGACACTTCCACCCAGCTTAGTGTCGTCCACAAACTTGCTAAGGGTGCACTCGATGCCTTCATCCAGGTCATTGATAAAGACATTGAACAGGGCTGGACCCAGCACCGAGCCCTGGGGAACCCCACTTGTCACTGGCCTCCAGCTGGATTTCGCACCATTTACCACCACTCTCTGGGCCTGGCCATCCAACCAGTTTTCCACCCAGGAGAGTGTGCGCCTGTCCAGGCCAGAGGCTGACAGTTTCTCAAGCAGAATGCTGTGAGAAACTGTGTCAAAGGCTTTGCTGAAGTACAGGAAGACCACATCCACAGCCTTTCCCTCATCCAGCAGCCGAGACTCTTCTTGTAGATGAGCACATCAGCCAGCCTCCAGTCCAGTGGAACTTCCCCAGTCTTCCAGGACTGTTGGAAGATGATGGAAAGGGGTTTGGCCAGCACATCCGCTAGCTCCTTCAATACCCTTGGATGAATCTCATCCGGCCCCATAGACTTGTGGGTGTCTAGTCGGGCTAGCAAGGCTCTGACCACCTCCTCTCGTATCATGGGAGCCTCATTATTCTCCTCTAGCTCCTGGGTTTGTACACCGCGACCTGGAGCACGGCGAAGAGGAGCGTGGCAAAGAGGTGCGGGGCAGTTTGAGCGGCAGTTCCAGAAGGCAGGGTGCAGAGAGGACCTAGGGACTAGACAGAAGACACCGAAGACCATGGTGGCCACCCGGCAGAAGGTTAAAGCTGCTCCGTGTGCTGCAGCAGGCAGGATGGATGCTGCCACTCAGACAGAGCCACAGTGTGTGCATGCAGCTACCCAGACCCTGGGCTGCATGCAGTGCCCCCCTCCCACTCCAGCTCGTGCCTCGGTTACTGGCACCACTTGTGAAAGCTGCACTCGAGTGGGGGAACTCCGTCTTATGGTGGAGGAGCTAAGGGAGGAGGTGAAGAGGCTGAGGACCATCAGGGAGTGTGAGAGAGAGATAGACCAGTGGAGCAGGGCCCTCTCACTAACTCAGCAGCCTGCTGGAGCTGGTGTGTCCAAACACTGTCCACCTGCAAACTGCATGGTTGGGGGAACAAGAGATGGGGAATGGCAGCAAGTTCCTGCCAGACGAAAAGAAAGAAGTGGAATCCTTTTCTAAAAAAAAATAAACAAACAACTGTTTCCCAAAAAACAGAGCACCAGACTTTCTTGCCATAGCAAAGTGAGCCAGTGATGAGAGCAAAGACTCAATTCACAAATGGATCAAAGAGAAAAAAAGGGCTAAATTTGCAAGTGTTGACAGACGCAATGAGTAAATCATAATGATTCTGAATGTCATCCTAAGTCATGTTATGATGAGATCATAAGACATTCCAAAAGTGACAGATTACCAAGACTTATTTTTATGTTTGCAGCAAGTGGTTATGGCAGAAATCATCAACGAACAAAAAAAAAGTTGAGTGCATCGTAAAGCCAGACCTCCCTCAGATAACACAGATTTCATTTTTGAACTTCATACTTGCAAAATTTCCCTTTGGTGTACACTAGATGTCAGAGTTGGACTAAGAGGATAAGCCTCTCCGCTCCATGACACAGCCCTGTGCATCTGATGGGATGCGATCGGCACAACTAGTTTTGTTTAGAAATTATTTTTGTGAAGCACCCACTATTTAGGAGGAACAGTCTGCATGAACATCGTCTCTCCTCAACTTTGTAGTATTTAATTTAGGCCTAAAACCACAGGCTT
Organism: Phaenicophaeus curvirostris; assembly: GCF_032191515.1. Taxonomy (NCBI): domain Eukaryota; kingdom Metazoa; phylum Chordata; class Aves; order Cuculiformes; family Cuculidae; genus Phaenicophaeus; species Phaenicophaeus curvirostris. The sequence continues at coordinate 37,596,894 of NC_091397.1, read as the reverse complement.
TGGATGAGAGAAGAGACATCCTGGGTTTTTTTTCTAACACCAATTAGTATCTACAAGCATTCTTCACCCTCCCCAGCTCCAGCAAAAAAAAAAATCTAAAACCTTCTCTGAACTGCTTGGGTGAACAAATACTTGGCACAGTACAGACTTGTCTGGAGAAAATTGAGAGAAAAGACGAACCTGGCTAGGATTACATCAAACTTCTAGGAGCCATATGTGCTTCTCATGACACCTCAGATAAGTAATTTTACTTCCCTGAGCCTTGACCACACAGCAGTAAAGTCAAGATGGCAACTTATCTCTTCTTTATTGCAAAGGACAGAGTGTGCACCAGGAGAGTAAAGACAAAAATCACTCCCTTTTGTGAGATACTATGACACAAAAACAATAACTCAAACAAATTGGTAGTAATAACAAAAGGTGAAAAAAAAAAGAGATTCCCCTTTTAATTTCTGCAAGTGACTCAGTAAGCCTGAACCAGTACTATCCCTTTGTCCAGAGAACAGTAACACAAGACACTGTCAGGCAAAGTGTTAACCAAAGGTGTCCTAATGGAAAGGAAATTTCACAGATAGAAAACTGGTTTGGAAAGGCAATATGATTTTGCCATTCCATACAGCCTATTCATGTAAAACATTTCATGGTATTATACAAGGAAAATACAATTCTCAGGGAATTCCTAGAATTGCATTTTGTAAATGGCAGGCTTTAAAGTGCATTGTACTTTGCACTTGATTTAGGCATTGACCCAGTCCAGTTGCTTGAGTCGCAAATTCTGATGATGGTTACAGTCAACACCACATAAAACACAGAGTAAAAGAGATAAAAATAACTGAAATAAGGTCATACCAGAGCACTCAGGGAGTGGAGATGTCTAGAAATCACCGTTGAAAGGTAACAGACCTCAGGATGAGTGTGCCCAGAACTGCAGTGCTCCTCTCTAAGGGAGCCAGGGGCACCTGGAACGCTGTAAACACCCTGGCCCTTTTCATGCAACAACCAGCCACGATTTTAATGTGACTGTCACATAGCAGTTCTACATGCACCAGATGGTGCACTTTTGATGTTGGACAAATTTGCACAGCAGTAGTGTATAAGAGCACGCAAATTCATGATCAGCAAACTTAAGAAAAAAAAAGTAAAATTATCATAGAATCATAGAATCACCAGGTTGGAAAAGACCCACCAGATCATCGAGTCCAACCATTCCTATCAAACACTAAACCATGCCCCTCAGCACCTCATCCACCCGTGCCTTACATACCTCCAGGGAAGGTGAATCAACCACCTCCCTGGGTAGCCTGTTCCAGTGCACAATGACCCTTTCTGTGAAAATTTTTTTCCTAATGTTCAGCCTGAACCTCCCCTGGTGGAGCTTGAGGCCATTCCCTCTTGTCCTGTCCCCTGTCACTTGGGAGAAGAGGCCAGCACCCTCCTCTCTACAACCTCCTTTCAGGTAGTTATAGAGAGCAATGAGGTCTTCCCTCAGCCTCCTCTTCTCCAGGCTAAACCACCCCAGTTCCTCAGCTGTTCCTCATAAGGCCTGTTCTCCAGCCCCTTCACCAGCTTCGTTGCTTTTCTCTGGACTCACTCCAGAGCCTCAACATCCTTCTTGTGGTGAGGGGCCCAGAACTGAACCTTCATTTTGAGTACTGTGTGCAGTGCTCATCCTCTGCTTTCAAAAAAAAGGTTTAAAAAAAACCCCAGATATAGAGAAGTGCAACAAGGAAGATGAAAAGTAGAGTAGGTTTTGTTGTGAGGAGAGTACAAAAAAGATAGAGTTGGAAGGGGCTTGGAAGGGGAGAGTTGCGGTGGCACATAAATCAGCAGAGGCCTGGGGAAAGAGGCTAGGGAGTTATTTGCCAGTGCTTGTCACAATGTATAATCAGGGGCAAGAAGAACCTCCTCAGCAGGGACATGCAGAGCTGTGAAACTCAGGCCCATGGGACACTGCACCGAAAGAACACATGGGATCAAACTCAGATAGGTTATGCCACACAAGACAATCAGTGTTGTTTAACATTCAGCAGAGTTTGTGCATAACACAATTTTAACAGTGTTGTATCTTCCTTTTTTCCACTGACTGAAGTAAGAGGATTCTTTGTACTCCAGCCTCCTACCTTCATCCTCCTGAATACCCAGAACTCTGACGGAAGGGCATTTGTTCTCAGTACAGCTAGGCAAGAAAAAACTTCCCTATGATGTCTGAAACAGGATTTATTACCTTACCCATGGCAGACAGAAGGTCACATTGATAACACCATAAGGAGCCGAAGAATCTAGGAGAGCATTGGTTTCTTGAATTTCACAGAACATAGAGGTATACAGTAACAGCCCAACATTTTAGAACTAAGGGAGCATATGTTGCAATAATAAGAAGGCTGTTAAGAACATTTCTAACAAAATGTCCATTATGCTTTTTAGCTAAATCATACACTTGCTTTTGTCTAGAGAAACAGCTGCTGTGCAATGCAGTAAGGCCTGTGCAATGGTTACACAATGTCCTCTATCTGCCATTCCCGAAGATGCCTATTTATCTCTTCTGCTATTTCCTATTCCAGCTCTGGGAAATATGTTGGATCTTCTTCATCCTTCCCCTCTGGTCAAGTAGCTTACACTTCACTGGATGTTCCTCTGATTTCTTGTAGAAAGCTGGGAAATAGTCTCCTGAGCTGTGAATGGGCCTCTTGAGGTGATGCAGCTGAGGCTTGATGGCTGATAAAGAAAGAACAATGGTTGTTACCATGCCTAGTATTCACTTGTTGATGGACAAGAAATGAATTCCTCAGAAGCTTCTTCCATCCCACTCAGCACAGCTGCCTATGCATCTGTGCAAAGGAGGGTTTCTCAGCCTGAGAGCCAGGACTCTTTTTGGATCAATAGGTAGTTACAGAGGGCTAGGAAAAATTTCAGGAAAAAAGAAAGATGTGAAAATATAATTCATAAATATAGATGTAAAGCTCTAGAATGAAACACAGGGCATATCCAAAATTGAAATTTGGGCAATTAAGCACTTCAGAATACTTGATCTTGAAATCAAGGCACCCAGAAGACTATGCATACACAGGAGCATTCTCAAGGTTAGGAAAAAACAACTTGGACAGAAGATGAAAGTGCCAGAAGTCTAAATAAAGAAGAAAATTTATACTTACCTATCCACATGTGGTAGTTAAACATGTCACTGTTTTCAAAATACCATTAAACAAGGTCATTTTCAGGCAATAAATCAGGATTGAGGAAGCATTTCCCATAATTCAGGAAGAGGTTGATCTGAGGGGTTTCATATGATTTTCCAGTAAACTACAGGCCATTGTGAAAGTCACAAGTGGGCTATATACTGTTCTCAACTTCTCAACTGTTTATTTTCAACTATGTCTTGCTTTCTTACATCTTTACATAGGTGGAATAAAAAATTAAACATGACTGTGACCAACACGTATTCTTCTTATGCTTAGTTATTATTTGCAAAATAACCCAGCAATAAGTCAATAACTAGCATGATAAGCACTTTAAAGGAAAAGTCATTGCTCTCAGCACGAATCCTAAGAAGCGAAAGATTCCCCTGTGTGTGCTAGCTAACATCAAACAGTCGTAATTTCATCTCATTAAAATCCTTGAGTGATTAATCATATTCTAAAACGTCTTGGTAAACAAACAAAAAAAACCATAAGGATTTCATAAACTTTAGAAATACACATCCATATTTCTGCATAGTCATAATCTTTCTTGTTCTCAACGAGACTAGATTGACATTCATTAAAAGCTTGAAAAATATCCAGGTGAGTTACTGTTCTTTCAGGCATTTCACTTTTCAGATTAATTCAATTTTCTGTACTCAGCATGGATTCAGCCAAACACTATTGTTTTTTTCATTGCTCAGCATGGTGGAATGTTTATTGTTAAATGGAATTTTACTGGAGTGGTTGCCAGCAGAGATGACTTGGCTAACAAGTTTAAGGGGGGTTATCCAGAACACTGACAGTGCGTTTATCATCCTCATACAGGAGTTTACAAAGGGGATCCGTGACATTTCATTTCTTCAGGCTTTAGTTATTTAGAGTTAATGGGAAAAGATACTCTCTCAGGATTCTAGAGCTCTATTCCCAGATTTCTCATTGACTTCTTGTATGGCCTAGATTTAACATTCACATAAGAATGAGAATACTTTCCCCAGAGGGTTTTTGTGGGCTTCAACAGGATATGATTCTCAGGAGTCACACGCATGGAGCGATGTAAATTTCTAGTCTTGATGCCAGCACAAATTTCCTTTCCTTTTTTTTTCAAATTAGGGAAAATAATTATTTTTTAAGATCATAGATATCATCAAGACAATGAAAGCAGAGAATAGGTATTTGGACAGGGCCAGTGTAGACTAGAATAGTTACACAAGTCATATCATTCAGAGAGATTATCTGTGTGGTATTTAGACACTGATTTATCAAGGAGGCCAAGTGCATTAGCTACTTTGTTTCCTCTGGCTAGCAGAATGTACAACCCAGCATCTTACAGAAGAGCAGCTGGCTAGGAAGGTATCCACCTAGTATTTCTTCTTATCCTTGCTTTGATACTACTCTTCTTTAATTCTTGAGAGAGGTCAAGACTCCCTCTAGTTGCTTGGTATAAATACCTGCCCTATGTCAACATTATGCCTTGATTTGCTTAAGATATAATGGTCATGACAAATGAAAGAATGAAGGCCAGAGCTGCTGCTCAGTAGACAACTGCAAAAGAAAACTTTGTGTAGACTGCCATGAAGATCTCACCCAGCACTAGTTCTGCTTGTAGCACCACAGTTCAGAGCTTCCAACTTCATACCACTGTAGGTCCTTCCTGAGGGACATATACCATTAACTGATGTCTGTATTTTCAAAGACTTTTTCTAGCAGAAAGAAGTGTTAAGCTTGTAATCTGCTTCTAAGGTTTTGATAAAACTCTGTAGGCTGGTTCTGATGCACTTTAGATATTGTTTCACAGTGGGGCAGGATTTGAGGATATCTGCAAACACATTTACAGCACATCAACTAACAAGTTTCAGAGAACAATGCAACTTGTACAGTGCTTATATGAAGGAACAAGAATTGTTCATTTCCCCATCCCTCTCGCCTCCAAACAAATGCAGCCAGCTATGCCCCAAGCAACTCCAATTAGATTAATGGCTTGAGGCACTGCACCAGAAGCTATTATTTTGTAGTAGCCGTGATGGATGCTCCTATAAACAGACACAGCCAATGCATGAGAGGGTGGTTTGGAAGTGGAGGAACATACATAGGAGAGCAGGTAAGCAAACATGTTTGCCAGAGTTGAAGCCATTTATCCATGACTCAAGGAACCACAGGAGAACAATATACTGCCATAAGTTCCACCCTTTAAACTGATTCTAAGATGTGCCGTGCATCCACTGGGTGAGGTCAACAAGAGAGCCCATCAAAATCCAATATGGATGATCACTTGAAGTAACAGTCCAGACAAAGTCAGGAGCTTCATGGGTAAAGTGAACAGGAGAAAAATGTTTTGCTGAGAAGCCTGCCCTTGGTTATTTAAGCATGACAGACATTTCACGTGAGCCTGAAGCCAGGGAATACATGACAACAGTCCACAAGGATTATTGTACACTGTAGCTAAAATTTTAGTTGGTATTTTACTGATTCCACTACTTCCTTAGAAATAAGCTGATTTGTGATGGCTTTTGCCCTGTTTCAATTCTAAGGAAATTATTGCTAATGATGCTTACTGGCAAAAACACTATATAGTCATCCTGAATATTTCAAACTACTAAAAGCTGTTGCAGCAACAAATGCTTTTCTTGTTACACAGAATCATAGAAATTCCACTCTGATCAGAAAACAGAACAAGACATGGCAAAACACTAATATCCTTTTCTTTTCCTTTTAAAGTATTTCAAAACAGACTGTTATAAATATTTCTATTAATTCAAACGGCACGACCCTTCAAAAAAAATTTGAAATGTCATTTTCTTTAAAGCCATTGCTTCAATCACTGAGTGAATTGCACTAGTTTTACTCACGGACACCTGTTGGTAAACAAGTTGCCTCTGATAAAAATTAAGAACAGAGTCAGCTGAGCAGTCACATCTGAAAAGTCATAGAATCATAGAATCATTAAGGCTGGAAAAGACCTCTACAATTATCAAGTCCAACCATCAGCCCAACACCACCATGCTTACCAAATCATGTCCTGAAGTGCCAGGTCTACACACTTTTTGAACACCTCCAGGGGTGGAGATTTCTTTACTTCCCTGAGCAGATGTTCCAATTCTTGACTGCTCTCTCAGTAAAGAAATTTTTTCTGATATCCAATCTATACCTCCCCTGGCACAACTTGAAGCTCTTTCCTCTCATCCTAACACTTGTTTCTTGGGAGAACAGACCAGCACCAACCTTGCTACAAATTCCTTTCAGGCAGTTGTAGACAGTGATAAGGTCTCCCCTCAGCCTCCATTTCTTCAGGCTAAACACACTCAGTTCCCCCAGGGCCCTAGCACACCATGAACAAGACATTAATGTGTTCCCTCGCTGAATTAGCTGTGCTTAGTGGCCTGTGGAGACAACCTGAAGACAGAACTTCTGTCATCTCTCCTTGTCCCTCAACACTCTGCAGAGCAGCGGCAAATTTTGCCTTCAACTACTATACAAGCAGGATAAAGAAAATCGTAGGAGAAGGACAGCAGGAAAGATGAAAGGCTTTTATGATCAAGTAAAGATAATTTACTGGTTTAGCCAAAAAAATCATCAGTGAGGTGAGGGAACTATTTCATCAGGCATTTTCACTGTGAGATGACACAGCAAAGCTAGGGACACTGGTGTTCCTAATTCAGTATTCTGCTGTTAAATCAAGGGGCACATCCAGGAAGGATTTTTCTTTCTCACTTTTGTCCACTTTGCCAAAAGAGGAGGTTTTCTGCTGTAATTATCAGGAAGAACTGCAAGACAAAGGAGCAGGAGAACAAAGACTATTTCATTAGACATGCTCAAGAAATGTTCTAAACTTAGAGAGAAACAGTTTCCTAGGAGTGTAAAGAACACCTGCGTGTTAATATAAAATTCACTCTTCTCTCAAATGAGACACCTCAAGGAGAGGACAGCTATTTCTTGGGCAGTCACCATGAGCTGAGGTTTTAGTAATTAATTGTCATTTATCTTTTTTTTTTCTACCCATGTATGCTTTTTAATCCTCTGAATGCGTTTTATGTTCTTCTCTACAACCAGTCAGCTCCAGCATTAAACCCTATGTGACAACACAAACTCTGCCAGTATCTGTTGCATAACATTGCACTAGATCCAACTTTCAGGAATATCAATATGTACCATAGCATGTAGCAGCCTGTGTGGCCTCATGGTCATTAGCTTTGTCACAGAGAGGAGACGGCTGAGAGGGGTGATCTCTGGGCTGCAGAGTAACAGCACAAGGTTTGTCCTTGGTGGTAGAGTGGCAGAGGAGTTGTCAATGATGCCCAGCCCACACCCAGTGCATGACCACCAAGGGCAGGGACAGCCCCTTGGGGCTCCTGGGCACAGGGACTGCCTCAGGGCCAGCACCCTTAGACCTCAAGGATGCTGGGCAGAGGGGTTTCACATGGGTGGCCCTCTCATTCCCATGTCACAATGCTACCACCCAGCACTACAGCAATGTCTCTCTTATCCATTGCAAGTTTGTAGGGGGAGTGAGCTCTGCTCTTCCCTTGGCTGCATTTCCCTAGGGGTTCATGCTTGTGCACACCACTCTAGTCTTGGAAGGGATCCAGGCTTGCTGCACCATCAGGAGCTGCCAATTTCCAGCTCTCCCTGTGCCCAATACAAGTGCAGGGCCAACATGAGGGTACTTTTTATGCATCAATGAGACCAAGACGCACAGTGACAGGGCAAGTTTCAGAAGACAAAAAGTATGCTTGCCATCAATATATGTCATACATTGGAAGATACCCCACGTATCCCTTCTTCTTCCTCTTCTTCTTTTGTGTGTGGTTGGTCCTGAAACTCATTGCTTACATTCTTATTCTTCAGGGTACAGGGACTGCTTGGCCTGTGTTCCTGCTGTTACTTTCTGCAGCTTTGTGACCTTCCTTGGGCAGACTGCAAGGGATGTTTTTTGAAGCTAAACTGAGGAATGCATCAGCCTGCTCCTGGCTAAGCATGCACATTTTGTTAGTGATTGTGAGCATCAGCTCTGAAATAGAGGCAGAAAAAAACCCACATACTGTTTTCACTTGTAACATTTGTGTTATTTGTGCTTTTGAATGTGTTTCTGGAGATTAAGAAAACCTGGCATTTTAGGCATATAACAGTCTCATTGTTATTCCATTTATGGTGAGCATAAGGAATAGAATGGAATAGAATAGAACAGAACAGTTACGCTGTGTTATGACAAGAGTTCTGTGCAAGCTCTGACCTAGGTCTGAGAGCTCCATCCAGGAGAACAGCTCTCTGCAGTGTGGGTCCCAGGCCCTTCCAGAAGATGGAGGCAGAGAGGGGCACCCCTATAACATTGCTCAGGCAGGACAGAAGGCCCAGGCTGAGCTGAGACACCATATCTCCTGGCCCCTTGACAGAAGACAGTTTGGGGAGATGGATCCCAGTCACTGAGTCTTATGAGCACCCCTAGAACCCTGGCAGAAGTAGATGTCCAAATGTTTCCAAGCCATGGAAGGAAAAATGTGGTCACTCTGTGACTGTAAATAATACTTCCATGTGCATCAATGACCCTGCTCTGTTTCCTTATCATACGAAGTGTAGTCTCCTTGCAGATATGGCTGGCTTATCCTCTTTGCACTGAGAAAAAGGAACCATTCCAGGAGGCAGGAGATGTGCCTGCAGCAGCTGGGGTCCCTGCAGCACTGTGAGATGCAGCTGAGATTCTGCGATTTTACCAATGGTCGAGTCCAGGTGGGAGCATGGCCAGGCCTTTCTCCTGCATACAGTTACTTAACCTTATAAAACTCTCCTGGCTTTGTGACTTTTTGGGTGTTTCTTCCTCTTGTACACCTTAAAATAACAGATTCAAAAGTTAGCGATGAGGGGGACAAACCAACCTGCTGTCAAGGAGATGGACAGGATCACACACGTACATGTCTGTTCTTGACAGACTCGCTTCTTCAGAATTGAGACTAAAGCCAACGCAATGAAGCTTCCTCCTTTTTTTAAAATAAGCTGCATACAATTTCTGGAAAATACCAACAAGACTATGGCATTTTCTCTATTAGAAAATGCACATGTGCTCTTACTGCAGACTGAAAATATTGCACTGTTATGTACTTCCCATCACATACTCCAAATAGCTGCATGGGAAGTGTTGATTTACAAACTGTACCAGAGTAAACCATTTGCTGTGTAACCATAGCAACAGGACATGGGTAGGAAGGTACCAGTGTTAAACAGCCAAATAGAAAAAAACGACCGGGTCGCTAAATCCATTGATGCCAAATATCCATTGAGGTGGGAGGAGCCTTAACAAAGAGAGACTTGTAACACAGCTAGTTATCATGATCTCTCCAAAATCTCCCCAAAAATCAAGACCTCTAAATGCCTCCTGCAAGAACATTCTTGGTGAAAGCATCCGAAATAGTAGCCTCCCCTTTGAATATAAATACAAGAATTTAATAACTGCTGGTACTCTATAAGACAGAAACAGCAATATATACAGGTAATATTTGATGTCACTGCCAATGATGAGAAACTTCAGATGTTAAGAGGATGCATTTATGATACTTCCTGTTCCATGTTTTCTGTCTATGTCTATCTATTCCTAAATGTCTTGATTTGGATACCTGGGAGTCCTCATGTGATGTGAACATGCTGCACAGAATTTTAAACTTTACTTTCAGTGAATGGTCATGCTTATTCTCAAGTAGGACAGTAATCCATGGAACACATTGTTTCTCTAAGGGGTTACAGTGTTTTGAACTCTCTCACATTCTTGCTTGTTCTTTTCCTTACTTACACCCAAGCAATGGCTGCAGCTGTGTCTGGGGAAATAATCCGCTAAGGTGGCAGCTGTGAAATAATACCACACTGAACAGCTTGGAGAACTGAAACAGCACAGAAAATGCTACTGCACATGGGCATCTATATATGGGCATCTATTTACCTCATCTGCTGGCACAGCAGCCACTGCACTAAGTATCAATAGTAAAATTTTTTCAGTACTTTGTTCAAGGTTTGGGGCTTTTTACTCAGTGATTTATTTTTGTCTGCCTTGAGACTTACCTTTTCTTTTACCAACTGTGAATTATACATATGTCAGTGCCCTTGTATATTCATGTGCCGAGATAGGATCTTGACAATTTATTCACACTAAGCCATTGTTTTGTGTAACTGTTTCATGTTACCATCTCTTTCTTCTGATGGTTGTGTGGGATAAAGATGAAGGGAATAAAAAAATGGTTATCATGGTGAAATAGAAACAGCAGGATTTGGTAGATGGGAAAGGCACAAAACAACTATGCTTGTGTCCAAAAAACAGACTTATTTTTTCCCTTGATCATCAATGTCTATGTGATAAAGGCCAAAATTATTTGCCAACTGAATTAAAACAAATTGTGATAGTTGTGCTGCAAGCCACAAAACATAAGGCATTCGTTTAAAAAAAATGATATGTGGTGAAGACCATTAAAAACAACAGTTAATTTGTTCAGTCCCAGAGAACAGGCTTAAGTTTTTAGTGTGATGTGTAAAAATCATTGCTATTCCTGGAGACAAGTCATCTGTTCATATCCATCTCCCAAAGAGTAGCCACTGTGACTACTTATTTCTAAAGCTGTGCATATAATCATATTAGAGTAACGTGGTACCGACTGACCTGGCAATGTAAGGTGGTTTCCCAAGGAACCTGGTAAGTCAGATGAACATCGTGCTGGACCTTTAAAAAGAAAGAGCAATTTCAGCAGAGAAGGATGAACAGTAGTCTCAACAGTCATGAAAATGCCTTTTGTAGTGCTGCCACTACTACAAGTTGTTTACAGTCATCTTTTTGCCATTTCTTATCCATGGTTTTAGGTGAAGAACTGTGAAAGCAGCCTTACTTCCGGGGACTTCTCCATCAAAAGGACTCAATATCAAATGCATCTTCTTTTTATCACTTACCAGGTTTGGGTGGAGATACTGTGTCATTGATTCTGGAAGCTTGACGTTCTTCAGTTTTGGACCTACAAATTGTTGCTAGCTCTCAGAAAGCTTTCCCTTCCACTACCTCTGTGTCCTCACAGATCTGGCAACCAACAGTTTTATCGCTTGGTGCAGCTCTGAAAGCAGTTACATAGTACTTACTTTGCCGCCGTGGTGGTTCAGCAAGCAGCTGGCATCATGTTGGGAACCACTGGTTTGTAATGGCTCCAGATGTTTATATCACTGGCTATATGCACCAGAGAAGGGACGGATACTGTGTTTGCAAGTGGAGGTGAGTCACTCAAATCATTAGAAGCCTTTTACAAACTATGTTTTCTGCCCTCATGCTTATGTGGCAGTAAACATTTTTTATTCAAAGATTACAGTCTACTACATCAATACCCTCAATACCTAGCAGAAACTGGCATCTTGGCTTCATCTCTGTCTGCAGGATTAGAAGAACATGAAGGCTCAAACCAAGCTAGTAAGCTACAAGAATACAAGCAGGCACAGTGACGAGCACATTGCACGTTCTTCAGGAAATCAATACCAGTGAACCTCCCAGAGAGGAAGGGAGTGAATTAAAACTAGAGGCAAAAAGGAAATATACGAAACCTTTCATGCTGGTATTGACCATCTGAACCCCTTGGAGAGAATGACTCAGTCTCTGCCACTGTTTATCGTTAGTTTTTCCTCTTTTAAGAAAAAGATCAAACAGAAAAACTGTAGCAGTATGGGAAAATTTTGGTCATTACTTGCATGGTGTAATGGCTGCTGCACAGACACTGCTGAAGTCTTCCTATGGAATAAGATACTTTGTAGAAGGTATTAGGTAGAGATGTAGCTGAAATGCTGTGAAAAGAGGTCTATAAGCAATACTGGAGCACAGGACACTAGTCCTATGTAATCAAAACTCATGCTCCAAGTGACACAAAAAACCAATAATCACATGAGCAAGTGTTTAAATGGGCATGAGTGTGGCATGCTGTTGTTGGTATAGATGCTCTTATGGGCTATGTTTTCAGTCAAAAGAGAAAAGGGGAAATGTGAGGTTCACATGTCTAATCCCCAAACAGCTAGAGATTTACCTTAGCTTCATTAAATAAGCTATTTGAATTCTCTACCTCAATTTCCCTGTCTTTAGAAACTCGGTAATGCCATGACCTCCTTTTTCTCACTGGGACAAGTGGTGAGCAATGACTGCTGTCCAAGCAATGTTCCCACTGCACTTAAGTGCACTTAAGAAAAAAAGAGTTAATTATCTCTACTACTCTACAAGGAGCTGAATGTTGGAAAGCAAACAGCAACTGCCATGCCTGGATCGGATGTAGAAAGCATCAGAACAAAACAAACCCTTCTTGGACTTTAAATCAAATGGAGCAGAGACCTCACTGTTTTTATTTGGTAACAGGATGAATATACATGAACTCACTTACAGGAAAACTGGAATGTCGGAAAATGTTTTCTACATTTAGAGACCACAAGCCTCTTCTTTCAAATAAGGAACTAACAATAAATACATATAGTTTAAAATTATTCTCAGAACAGTTGAGAATACTTGGCATTGCATGGCGTCATTCATTTTGGTTCTGCATTTTTTTTCTCATGAGTCTTAACAAACAAAACATAGTTGTGTTTTTTTTTTTCATTACCCTACCCACCCAGCCCCAGGAGTAAAACCTGCATTGAGTTTGGCTTTCATCATGGATTTTAACTTGTTTTCCATCCCCTGGTGCAAAAAAAGTGTAACAACCTGCCTGTTTCTTCCTTGAAAAATGTTAGAGAACAAATGTCTGTGGTTTATTTTAGTTCATTTCGAGAAAGACAGTTCAAGAAAGACATCTCCATTATCAGTTCTGCTAATATAAACATAATCTAAAGTTTATGTTCAACTTCATACATAGAATTCCCTGCAGAATGCCAGATGAGAAAAGGTTAATTTACAAGAGCAAGATCCTTGAGTTTGGTTGATTTCCCCTTATCTTTCCTACCAATAGGTTTAACATTTCTTAACTTTATTTAGGACATGTAACTGTCGAGTTAACCACAGGAGCAGTGAAATCTACTGTCAAAGATAGGCCACAACATTCACCCTTCCTCCCTGCTGAAGGTAATCAGTGCGCTAGGTTATGACTTTGATTGAAGCGTCTACGAGAAATAGCATCATCATAATGCAGAGAGATTTATAATCTTGTTTTAAAACATTGTGGTGGAAGCAGATCCTACCACAGCAAAGGAAGGCAGTACCATCCTGATGCATTGGCTTTACACAGGCCTCCCTGCGTGTAATTTGCTGTGTATGTTTTGGTTATTTAATCTTTGGCCCCAGATGCTCTGGTGGGACCAGCAGGACTTTTGCATGCAACTTCCTTTGATTTCAGTGCAACTAAAAGGGTGATCAGGAACTACGTGTTATTTTGCTCTAAGCTGGTGTTGCAAATGAAATGTCTTTTGTCTATTGGGGGAAAAGGGGAAGGAGAAAAGGGAAGGGAAATATTCCTGTGAGAATCTGGGCCTGTAGACAACCAGAAGGTCTGGTCAAAACCCAACCAGAACCCTACAATAAAAATAGCAAATATTTTAAAAAATTGCATATAAAAGTGTATAAAAATATCATCCAAGCAAGAAGAAAAGGAAAATGCTCACTCTGTCATTCTACTGCTAGGTTTTATCACAAGAAAACTCCAATGGCCATAAGTAATTTTGTTTGATAGATGCATTCCTATGACCACTGGCAGAGACACAGGATTACATATATTCCTCCTACCACTGGATAGTGTTATGAGGACACTGCAGCTGATATACGTGAATTTGGAAGAAATCAAAAGAATACAAATGCCAAGAGTGCTGTGAGGCTTGTAAGTGAGTGCTTAGGTATGAAGACAAATAAATTTGCTAAAACTGATCTTGAAGTCCTCAGCCAGCTTGCCTGGAAGTAGGTCTATTTTGTTCTACCTGATGGTCAAGTCACCAGAGCAGGGAGAGCTGATGCCTCGGAGACAGGCATGTCTCCTGGCCCTGCTTGGGTACAGACTGGAACTTTGTGCACTTCCCAGGGATCAAAAGGGACATTGCAGCAACATGAAGGCAGTTTCAGCAAGTGGAAATGCATGGCCAGTGTTTCATTGTAACAGAAAATAATGGCATTGGCAGTAGTCACCCGCCCAGCTCCTGCTTTGATCACAGTACTCAGATGAGGAAAGGATTGCCTGGGACGGCAAAATTTGTCTACCTGTGGAGGCAAGGGGAGTCCCACATTAGCAGGTACACCTGACAGTAAGCTGAGACTGGAACAGACCTACTTGTGTTTATGGGTAACATGAGTGGGAAGAACCTCTGTATCCACTTTGAAGGGAGCTGAATTTATGCATTAAAAATGTGAAAACAAGATTTTTCATTCCTTTCTACCTGGACAGCACTGATACCCACTCTCTGGAGCAATTTACAAGGTATCAGTGCCACAAGGCACAATCTCATCCTCAGCCTGTATGTTCCTGGTTTTGAGCACTGACTGCACTAGAACATCTCTGAGACCAGCACCAGTTCAATACGTGCAAAATCACAGGATCCCTCTGTTGGTTTTAATTATTGGGTAAGGTGGTGGATTAAAAAAGACTAAGAGAAAAGGACTTGATTACGCTATCGTTTGCTGAGTATAAATGGCTAACACATGGTATAGATCATCAGAGGATGATGAGTTTCATTATAATAAAATGAAATGTGAGGGGAAAGGAGCCAATAGGAAATATTCAAGACCTCATGAGTTCCTGGAGGTAGACTAGCTTATTCTAGTTAAAGCAAAAAAAATACTGCTGTTGCAGGTTCCATCAGTTCTAATTTGAATAGATTACTGTGCTTTTCAATTAAATGCCATGTTTGGGTACCACTATGGAATGTGCAAGAACTAGCAGCTTAAGTATTTACCTTTACCTAGGTGAGCTCATGGACCTTCTGATTACAAAGCAGCACAGTACTATTATCAATTAAGTCTGAAATATTTTTGCTTCCAGACTAAGCTTGTAAGCTTGACTTTGTAAGTACATATGCAAATATTTGCATATTCAAAGGGTAGGTTGCAAAACCACCACCATATAAAATTCTTCTCTGGCATAAGCAGCTATATTTTGGAAATTTTCTCTCCAACTACAAAATTTATGCTTGAAAAAAGAAAAATTGAGAAAAAGGATTTTGCCTTGTTCATTCATCCATTGAGAACCAGACTCCCAAATTCCAGATTCATTCTGGTGCTAAAAGTCCTACTGTATGAATACACAGTGTTAATGCATAGTGTTATATATACATAACATATATAGCTGGAGCTATGCAAAAGGCTACACGTTTAGATAAGCATGGCTCTGCCTAGATTGACTACTCTCAAATATTTTTGCTCTAAACCTGCAATTTTCTCTTTTCAATCTACCACTTATTTCATCATCAGAAAAAAAAGAGGTTGGCTTCTGCCATCGAATTTTTTTCTCAAACATGGAAAACAGTGACATTCATCAACTTTTTATAAGTAAACACAGAAATCTAACCATATCACTTTGAAAAAAAGATATGGTGTAGTTGGTTGACTTAAGCATTTTGAGAGGATGCATCACACGTTTTTACATTTTAAAGAATTAATTTAAAAATAAACATCCCTTCATTCACATGTGTGAACACTTCTTGCATGTTGTCACAGAAATGCACGGTTCAAATCAATGACTGAGTGCAGCCCAGAGAACAGTCATCCTTTGAGTGTTTAAATGAACAGGATAAAAATAAATTGCTTTCTTTTCTTTTTTTTCTTTTTTTTTAAAATTATACAGTGTCCAGGAGCTCAAGGACTACATCACCACGAGTCAAAGTTCTGCTAATTTTCTGGACATCAGTCTCAGTAAAAGGAAAAAAACACTGACAGGGATATGTGCAATGGTATCCCTCCCTTTTTTAGGAAGGTAGAGTGTCTGGATTCTTCCTTTCAAGTTACACAACAGTTTCTGAGGAGCAGAAAACACCTGGTGCTCTTCCAGCAAGCCAGAACTTTCTGAGAGCACCAGCAGTCCCTGTGCAGAGGGAGAGGAGCGCTGTCTTTATGACACAGCTTCCCAGTCTGTGCCACCCTCCATAAGATGTACTCTGGCACACTTTGTACCTACTGGTGGGCACTACCAAATAATCCTGCAGAATTTCAGCATGAGGCCAGTGGTATGGGCTCTGCATTATCAGAATTTCTGAGTTATTAATTGCTTGTACGGTCTTACTGAGAATGGAAAAAGAAGGTGCCTGAAAACATGATATCTATACATCTGAGGAAAGTCAGATAAGGATGTTAAAACCAAATCCATTCTCACTCTATGAACATAGGCCAATAGCCAATGAACACCTAATCCTTTTCCACTTTTATTTTGTTTCCTTTTGTGCAATAAAATAAGAGAAAGCACTTCTGAAATTTTTAAAAAAAATTTATTATTTTTTTACACAATTGCACAGTGGCTGATCTCTAGTTCAACTGGGAGGTGCCTAAATATACCATTCCTTGGCTCACAATGCACTAGCACAATGCTGCAGAGTGTTCTAGGGAGGTGGAGGAGTAGAGCAGGTGAATGTAGGTGTGATCCTGGGAGGGGACGCTGTGATAGATTCTTTCATCTAGCATAGTCTCTTCATAGGATTTAGATTTCTAGATTTCACTTTCTCTTTATATAATTCCAAGATAACAAATTTCATGGGGATTTTTTTTTACATGACAACAAAAAAAACCCTAAAAGTATGCTAGTAACCCACTGCAGCCTATTGAAATCATTTTAAAAGAGCAGGAGAATATTAGAGCATTTTACTGCATACCTGCATGCAGAGATCAGGAAGTTTGAGTGTCCCACCTCTTCTAGAATGGTAGCTCTGACCTGCAGTCCCCAAGAGACAGAAAATCCACTACTTCCTTTATTAGCTCCTGCTGGTGGTCAATTAATCTAGCAATCAAGGAAAAACACTTTCCAGCCTGATTTCATACCTTTGTGCCAGTGCATGAGAAACAAGAATGGAGCAGCTGTGAGTTAAGCAGTCTGGCTTCACTGTCTGAAAGAAGTTACCCCCAGAAGGAAATAAAATGTATATCAGAAGCAGGTTAAGAAAAAGGTATAGATTGTTTTTTAAATTATTATTATTGTATTGTGCATAATCTAAGGCATCTTTAGTCACTGTATATTAGGTAAGGGTAAAGTAAAAAATATTGACTAAATCATCCTGCACCTCTGACCAAACACTTGGCAAGGGTATGTTCACCCTGACTTCAGGGAGGTGTCTGAGTCACCACTGCAGTATTTAGTTCTGCATTATTGATATTTCATCACTGTGCCTTCATAAAACCTGTTCAGGGCTGCAAGTCATATTCTATCACTCTTATCAGGCCTGAATGCTGACAGAGGGGGAAGAAGGGGAGGTGGCAAAGTGTTACGTGGTGACACAGCCCTCTGCCTGTCATACAACATGGAGTATGCTCGGCACTGACTGCAGGGCCACTGTCCTCCCAGCACCCCCCTTTCTTCTGAAAATCTACCTGAGACCTACCATTAAACCAGGAGCTCATATATGGGAACGCTACATGCCCTTGCATTTATTCCATTTAATTGTGCTGGTTCAGTGAAGCCAACTGCGAGTTCTAAGATCTGCAAGAGTTATTTTTGTACTTCTTCATTCTGAAAACACATGATTGAAGTGCAACATTTTCACAGCATGAACCTAATCTAAATCGCTGGCTTTGAATAAACTCAAACTCTAGTGTCCAAAAAAACCCCTCAAAATGTCTCTAGTCTTAATAATCAAAATCCCAGATACAAACACTCCTGAGTGCGAAGGTACTAATGTTTAAATGTGGATTTACACTGAGCACGCTGCTGTGGTTTTTGCTAGTGTTGTGGGAGGCTCATTCCTGTACATGCACAGTTTAAGCAGGAACAGAGACCCAAACTTTAATATAGGCTGCTGGTTAAGTCCTGTGCTTTTGAACACAAAAAGGACACACCAAACATTTATCTCCCTAAGCCAATGTATTGCATGTTCTCTACATAGCAAAGAGCCATGGCAGCAGTCTGATTCCTTGTAGAATACATATAGGAGTAAGACAGCAAGACCTCAACCTGAACAAGAAGGAATTAGTGAAAAGAACAGTTGTATGTGTATGTGCGTGTCTTGGTTTCCACATAGACAGGTAAAATTACTTACAATTAACTGGATCTCTAACAAGACCCCAACCCAGCAAAACATTTACATACATGTTTGATGTTTCTCATACAAAGATACCTTCCTGAATCAAGGCCTGAGTGAGTTAGTTTTTAACATTTCTTCTTTAGAATGGGCCAAAATGATGGCTGTTTTCCATGTGTCTAACTCCAATGCAGGAGACAGTTTAATCCACAGACTCCAGCAGTGTCTGGACACACTCTTTCATTTTGATTTTGTTTGTCCACACTTCTCCAGCAATATTTTTCTTTTTCTTTGGCCTGTCCATTCAGTTAGCAATGAAAGAAAGACCATACTGAGATGAAAGAAAGAATTGATCTGTGTGATTCCCTGCTGCCCTTCTTCACTTTGATCATCATGTCAGACAAAGAGCGTTACTACTAGCCTATAGACAAATGTGGGAACAGCTCATTATTTGTAACCTCAAGTTAAGGCAGGCACTTCAAGCAGTACATTAATACATGCTCTCAGAGTCTGACAACAAATTTTTCCCCAAGGGAACATCATTTTCATTGATTATTCCTTTCTTATTACTAAATGCAAAACCAGAACAAAATCAAGGGTCGACTGAGTCTGCCTGCAGTAAAGAAACAAAGAAAAAAATTCTATTATTTCATCATCTAGTAAAAATGTCAAACCCTAAGAAATGGTCAAATGACTCTACAAATTCCCCATTCTTATTAATAAAATCTACAGCAAGTGTAAAACTGATGTCAAATTCTGCCTACCAGAGAGCGGAAAAGTCTCTCAGGGAAAAGAAAAAGAGTAAAAGTGGAGTATCTTCAAGTTTTAGGTTCTTGTTTGTTTTGTTTTGAATATTCTTTTGCATCATCCTAATGTTGGTTTCACAAGCTGAGACATAGCAAAGGGCAATATTGGCTTTTGAAGATGACTCTCATGCTTGACCTGTCCAGAAAAATGGAATCGTTCGCATCAGGAAATCACACTTGTGGGGTTTTTTTAACAAAAAAACATTCCAAAACAACAAAAAATGCACACATACACAAACAAACAAACAAACAAACAAAAATAAAACTGACCCAAAAAACCAAGGCCCCCACCCTAGAACCCAGAGTCATTAGCTGTGAAATAACCAGTGGGAGGAGTATTGTTGTTTAATGCCTTCCCCAGAAACTGGTCTTTGCTGAAGGAGGAGGAGAACAGGAATGAAGAAGCTCAGCTAAAATGATGAAAGAAATTTGCAGTCTCTTTTTAATATACTTTTACTCTTCCGTATCTGGAAAAAAAAAAAAGAAAAAGAAAAGTGTCAAATGCAGCCTTTCTCCCCTTTGTCCAAGGAGCAGGTAATCTAAGAAAGAAAAGGAAGGGTATCAATTTAAACAGCTTCATTTTCTCCAAGCCATGTAGCTTTGCTCAGCTGTAGAAAGTCTGCAAGGTGAGGCGCACCAAAGCAATACCTCTTACGGGCTTGACTGGAAATAACATTCTGTCTTACACAAAGTGAAATACATCAGTCTGACTAATCCAGTGAGAATTCAACCTTTGACATCAATGGTATCATGTAACAGAACCCAGCACATTTAGATCCCATTAGGTTTCTTTGCTGTAGGGTTCTCTGGTCACCTTTTTCAGTAGCTTAGTAAGTACCATTTTGCTAACGAAAACAACGATGTTGTACATGTGTTTTGAAGTCAAGAAAAGAAAATGCTATAAACACGAAAGAGCACTACCTGTTGAAAGTCCCTTTCTCCCAAGGAGCATGCAACAAAAAACACAGCCTTCTGTATAGATAGTTTCCTTGGATGTGACAAACTACATGCATTTTACAATCTGCTTGTATCCTCAGTCAAATATTTATAATCCCTTGGCCTCAGACTTTACTAACATTATCTTCAATGTACAAATATAACTTTTCTATGTAGTTATACCACAAATGGGTCTTCAGAATGAAGAGATCTCCTTAAGGAAGTAAAGTAGACAAGAAAACTTTTTCTTTATTCCCAGTAAAAGAGGACAGTTTCTAATGAAGGAGGACACGCTATTCAACTCTCCTCATAGCCTCGTCAAGAAACCCTCTGGTAAAGCTTCAAACAAGAAAAAGAATATTTTACTCTGTATCAGCTGTTCCAACTAGTAATCTCACTGCGCCTGGCATCTGCGTAGCTACAGTTATTCTGACAATGCTTATGTCATCAGAGCTTGAAAGTGCATTTGAGAAGGTCTCTTAAATAAAGAGATGCAGCCCAAGGAGAGATGAATTTATCTGTAAGGCTGGGCGTGCTTCAGAAGATGTGATTACAACAGAATGTCTTTGGGTTCTTCCAGAAAACCAGTTTATTTTGCCTTCAATAATATATTGGCCCATATAGTACTATATGGGCAAAGGAAATAAAGGACTGGCAAAACAAGGATCTAAGGTTTGGCTGCTGGATTGCATTATCTCAGATGAATGTGTACCAGAGGCTGTACAGGTCTGTTAGTGACTTTGCATTATTTCCTCTACTGCGGAGTTAGCAGGGAGACTTTTCCTTTCAGGACGGTCCCCTGCAAACCGCTACAACAATATCTTGATCACTGATGCGATTCTAAGACATTGTTGTAAAGAACTGGGCTTTCGGCATTTCGTTGGATTTAGACTGAGCTCTCACATTCCCAGCACTACTGACAGTGTAATGTAAGATGGGCAATGTTAACAGCTATAACAGCAGTACTACACTTCCTTTATGTCTCCCGTCTAAAAGGTTCAGCCTGATTTACTGTCTCTAACAGTATAATAACGATACTGTGAGCTGTATCATTACCAACATTTTAAAGAGAAAAGACTAACCAGAAGGAAAGGTAATCTTTTGTGACATGCCTAATAAGTGGACTAAATGACATCTTTGAGCAGTCATTCTTTCCAAATCTCTTAAAAGTTTCACTGAATCACACCATGAATCTGAAATAGAGCTTGAAGTACCATCCAACGTGTCCTCCCCTTCCTATGCCATTCATACTCATGACTTTTAAGCCCTCCCATCCCCATTAATGAAACAAGGGAAAATGCAATGTTTTTTTTTCGAAGTTCCCTGTGGTGAACTGAGTCACAGATTGCTTTTTGCTTCTGTTAGTCACATCATGAGCTCCAGTACGAACATTACAGTACAGCATTTACTTTATTTTTTTTTTACTTAGTGGAGCAAATGTCTTGGTTTCCTATCCAGATTTCCCTTTGGATATAATACAGCTTCCCGACAACCACCTTCACCTTGGATGTGATTCAACCTCTTTCTCATTTCAGCACAACAGATCCGGTGCAAATATTAGTATGTATTAGCAGAAGTAATTAAAAGAGGAAAAGGAATGAATATGCAGTGCTCCATACGTAGAAAGATTGTAAGTAGTTTACTTGGCATATATTGAATTTCATTGTCTGAAATAGCCTTGTCTGAATACACATCTCAGTCTTTCAGTGTTGCTGATGAGTTTATATTGTTTACCAAGTATCGGCCCTCCCATTTATCACTAATGTAAATTCCAGTGACTTCTACAGCTCCTAAAGTGATACCAGCACCCACTCTGAGGAGATTTTTAAGTCCATTTGTGCTACCAGCCTGTAGTTTATATTAAGGCATTTTTAACTTGTGCTTACTAGACTATGAATGTATATATTTGCTATGTTACTATACATTCTGATATACTTCAGTGAAAATGCACTGCAGTTCATCTTTTCCTTCACATCCAATTACTCAGTGTACAACTCTACCCATACAGCAAGGAAGCTGGCTGACGGTTTTGCACAATTAATGATTCATCTCACACATCTTCTCCCTTTTTGGGATAAAACAAATGTTTTGGAGTCTAAGGCCTTACACGTTTTAACAGTTGGCATTTGTTATGCCTGTCTAATGCAAACTTTTACAATCTGCTACCCAGTTGGAGGACAGGAACAAAACTTCAGAGGCATTTAGACTGAGGTGAGAATTTAGACTGACTCAAAAACTACACTTGTTCTGTAATGACTCATGTTTCTCACTGAGTGAGAATCACAGATGTGAATCTGGCTGTACCAGCTGGAAGTGGAGAGCTGACCTCTGGCAACACAGCTTCTGAAAGTGGCTGGCTCTGCCACTTCAGCCACACCCCTACCTTTTCTCCATCCTATCATCCCCAGCTACTGAAAGTACAGTGTTGCCCTAAGAGGGCTCAGTACACCTCCCCACAGCCTCTAGTGTTGGGCCAGGCTGTCAGGAAAAGGTCAAACCCAGTGTTTTTCAAATTGTGTATAAAAGGAACTCTGCTATTTTCCTTCCTAAAATATACATGCTGAACGTGGACTGCAAGACAGTGAGATGTGGAATAAGGATTTAAAGGGCAGGGATTTTTTCACATACTACTCCTTGAGTGCTTGACAGCTCCTGTTGATGAACGTGTTTGTGAGGTTTTTGCATGGTCCCTGATTCCTCTACTCAAATATGCATTCCTTCAGCATTATAACCATACTTAATTATGAAGGAAGGGCAAAATGACATCACAGTTATCCACAGTTACACATTCACATTTTCTTTCTAAGCAGACTGTGGTAAATTTGCAGTTCACTTGTGAAAACTTACAGCTTAGTGTGAACAAATATCTTCTTAGCATGCTGCATGAACATGATGGAAGAACTCCATCACAGTATCAAACAACATTGCCCTTGAGGTGCTGGTTCCCCAGGACATTTTTGAGTTAGCGTTTTAGTACACATAAAAAGTAAAAGAAGTGAGCCACAATTAACTAAATTAATTCATATATCCCTTTTGAGCTCCCTATGGTGGTGCCTTCTAATGCTTCTATGATATAACACCATAAAGGTATCAACCAATAAAATCAGAACACAATTACATTAAAATGAACAGTTTTGCATTGTCTCTATTTTTTTCTTGAAAATTTAGGGAAAACAATTGAATCCTATTGGTTTTCTCATTTCTATTAAAGTCAGATTCTGTCCTCATATCCCAATAACCATTTGTGTAACAGACTGTCAGTGTTATGCACTAGCACAAACAGCTGATATCAAAGGGCTTGCACTTGAAGGAAAACTGAGGATGCACATTTTATTCATGCTATGACTCTTTAGCCTACAGAGGGAGAGTTGTGGGGAGAATCTAAAAAATGATACATGAAATTATGAGCAGTGCTAAGGATGTGAAGAGGAAACAAATACTCACTGTTTCTCACAGTCCAAGAAGGGGTTTATCAAATGACATTATCAAGCAGTAAACTTGAAACCAATAAATGGTGTGATTTTTCAAATAATACCTAGAGGAAATTTTGAAAAAAGAGTACCAAGGCTCTAAATAAAATTAGACAATGTAATGGGAGAAAAATCCATCCAAGGCAGTTCAAGTCACAGATTTAACCTCTGCCTTAGCTCTCTGGAAGACCGAAAGGGTAGGAGTGAGGTATTGCTCTGGTTTTGTTCTTTGTTCATTAAGATTTCTGCTACAAAATGTTGTTAGGTAGATGATAGAGAGCTAAAAGGACTTTTGGTCTAACCCAGCATGGTTACTTGAGCGCTCCTAGGTAAGTTACCATCTACCCTCACTTATTAAAAGTCTACGCTGTTCAGGACAAGACGATTCCAAACTCTGCTATCCCTCATCACCCTGCTCCAGGCTTGGTGAAATGACAACAGAAATGAAAAATTGTTGTATGGCAATTGATATCATAAAAAGATTACTACTGATGCAGTGCACAATGAGGGGAAACTATAATCTGAGTAAATGTGTCTAAAATAATCCATGACCTCAATGATGTGACTATTTGCAGCTGGTAGGGCAGATCACTAAACTTGCCACTTTTAATTAATTTTGTGGACTCATTCAGTATCTTGCAGGAGTGACCCTTCAGTTTTGCAGGCCTTTTCCCAAAAGCCTGGATACTTCTTGTCTCCCTGAGTGCTAAAGTGTGCACAGTCATAACCTGTTCCCATCTAAAAAGCACTGTAAAAGCTGTTCCTAGCGCTCAGTATAAAATGAAGATGCCAAAAGTCTCAGTGGTCAGTTCTCAGCACTGGATGATCCTGCCTCCCAGTAAAGCCATTTGGAAAGCCTTTTCAAAGAAAATTAAGACCATGGAGAAATAAATACTGCATATTTATGCTATTCTCTTTGTTCTGTTGCACCAGAGATGAATAAGGCCTAAGAAACAAAGTTCAGAAGATCAGTGAAATAAAAGAAACAGGTGTTATAAGTTAATTCATCTTCATTTTCTATCTTTTTAATGGCTGAGAAATTTTAAAGTGAATATTTTTTTCCAAAAAGAACAGATTGTTACTTGAAGTTGCCTGCATCCTGTTTAAAGCAAGGAAAAAGAAGAATAAATGCTGTTGGGAAAAAGTTTTAAATACTTGTTCTGTAACTGAACTTAAAAACTATCATTCTAATTTAGCAGATGACCCAAGTGCTCAACGTGCATTTTTCTAGGAGGAGAAATTACACTAGCAGAGAAGGTATTCTGATTTTTTAACTTTGGCACAATTTTCCCTAAAATATTCATGACATCAAGCAACTTCTGGTCCTATTAACACTGATGTGGAGTCTTATGTTTGCTTGACAGCTTGTATTACTCTTGACCTGAGATCACATCAGTAACAGAAAAAAGAGATTGGCTTTGTTTTAATATATATTGTTTTCTTACCAGCATTTTATGGAAATATGTAACAGCAGAGAAAAACACAATGAATACATTGGTAAAAGTTTGGTTACACCAAATAACATAATCAGTTTCCCAATTAAAGCATGTATGAAAGAAATGAGACACTTATTATGCAAAGCAACCTACAGATATAAATGTGAAAGTCTATTCTACATTTGGTAATTAAACATAATTCAAAGCTTTGAACATGTTTTAAGTAAAAGCTAGATCATGGTTTCCATATAGAGCTGTTCTATTGTGAATGGAGACAACTCCAGAGCTTTTCAAGGCACAAAAGGGTTGACCTGCCATAACCAGAAGAATAATTGAAGCTAATAGTTTTCAGCAAAATATATGAATCAGAATTTTGTAATTAGCACTGGGCAAATAATTGCTTCTTCAACTGAGTGACTAAACTGAAAAATTAGGATCATATTTAGCTCTGGATCAGACAGTAAGTGCTTGCTTTCTCACATGGTAAAAATGATTGTTGAAGTGCAGGATTTTTTGGAGGGAGGGAGGTGGAGAGGAAACGAAACATCAAACTGATCTTGTTTCTCTCTCAGGGCTAAGTGTTGCACAGTGAAACAGAGGCTTCACTGCCACTGGATTGAACAGAAATTAATGGAGGAGAGGAGCAAGGAGGAATCTCCTCTTGATGAAGCAGAGAATTCCTATACATCATTGCACAGGCAAATTATCCTAAATGGGAGAAGTACTGTAACAGAAGCAAGGTCACAGCTCCACTGCCTGACAGTGCAAAATCAGGAAAGAACGAGGAATCTCCAGAACGGCTGTGTGGATTACACATTCCTCCATGCCTCAAGAATGGATGTTACCCATGAGAGCAATGCAGCCACATGCCATCTCTAAGCAGAACTATATTTACAGGACCAATGATAACCTGAATAAATGTTCCCCATGAACTTAATTACTCAGAAAACCACTTAGAATCATAGAATCATAGAATCATTTTGTTGGAAAAGGCCTTAGAGATCATCAGCTCCCACCGTACCTGCCTACTACTAAATTGTGTCCCCAAGCACCTCATCTACCCTGCCTTTTAAACACCTCCAGGGATGGTGACTCAACCACCTCCCTGGGAAGCCTGTTTGAGTGTTTGATAACCCTTTCTTAAGTACTTACAGTGAATAATTTTTTACCATGCATCTGAATGAATATTCCAAATATTCAGTTAACTCTGAAATCAAGCCAAACGTTATCCCCAGTCACATATATCTGTCACATATATCTGACTTCAAGTAAAGTAGAAGCAAAAAACAGTCCAACATTTTAAGAACTTTCTAACCACCTGTCATGGTATGAGTAATGGAAAGCAAGCTAAGAAAAAGATATATTAAAGTCTCAAAGGAAACCAGGTGCTTTCCATAAGATTTACACACACAAAACAAAGAAGCTGCAAAATCATCTGCATAATTATATATAAGATACTTTTCAATGTATTCCCCATATTCTCATTGAGCATGCATGCCATGGTGATGTAATGTTCCCAATATCAGGATGATGACAGTACATTTTGCATTTATCTTCAAAGATCACGTCTCGTCATGTTCATCTTCTATTTGATATTAAAACTGAATAAAACCTTCTTCAGAGTACATCCCTCTATGCAAACTCCAGCTTGCTTCAGGTGCCACTTGCTAAAGTAGACACATGCACTTTTTTTAAGAGCACAAAAAGGATTTTAAAAAGCCCAGAAGTTTCCCCTCCCCTCCAGTTATTCTGTATTGTGTTACTATGGAGCAATTGTTCAGCACAGTTACGTTATGGTGAAATGTATCTTTTTGGACAGCAAAATGCCCTCATACTTTCAAGGAAACTTTTCCACAGTGGATCAGTACAATACTTTCCAGTTTCTAACTTGGGGCAATAACCTATACTGTAATTCAAAAACAGACCATTAAAAACATAAGAAAAGGAAGAAAGTTGTCTTTAGAAGTAGTCTTAGACTATAGTAATTCCAATATGCCACTGCTGCTGGATTCTGATGTATAAAATGAAGAGCACTATCAAGAAGCAAGGAGGAATCGAACGTGTTTGCCTTATGAACTGAAATGGGTTTTTTGCTTCTGACAACAATGGAGAAACCAGCCGATCTTTTGGAACAGAAACAGAAATGGCATCATTATTTATATGACCTGAAATTTACCTTTTTACCCCTCTCAAAAAGATACAGGCAAATGCGGTTCGCTTATATGCTTGAGTAACTTCTTTTAAAATGACACTGGCATTATGCAGATTACATGAGCAGGATTTTGCCAGAAGACATTTACTTAGTGTTGTTTATTATATAGTGGTCTTGGTAGACTGGCACATATGAAATCTGGCAATTCCTAAACGCTTGAACAGATCTGCAAAGGGCTTCACTCTCCTTAAATAAAATTGGGAAGAATCTTTGTAAAATCAACTATGTCTAGGGTAACTGTGGAGCCATCATTGTGGCTCCTTCACACCAACATGTTCCTATACCACAGGCATTTTCAGGTAACAACTTTCTATGCCATCTACGCTGTCAGTTGAGTTTTGGGGACAAATGGCTCAGAAAGAAATTAAGCCCCTGCGCTTCACCTTTATTATCAGGGAATTTTCCACTTGATGATGAAGAAATGATTGTCAAGAAGACTTTAAATGAAAAGCTAGCTTTACATGTTGGCAATGACAATGTATAGAACATACAGGAAAGGCTTTTAACTACTGTTAAGCAACAGTTAAGCTTAGCAAAATCAAAATAAAGATAGATAAAAATTAAATTTCTGGTAAGCCTGTTTGAACTCTTCATAGAGTTTGTATATTTAAAAGGCTACTGTTATGTTATGTTATGTTATGTTATGTTATGTTATGTTATGTTATGTCATGTCATGTCATGTCATGTCATGTCATGTCATGTCATATTATGCTACTGCACTCCATAGAGGAATGTATTATTGAAACTAGGATCTGTCAAAATGTAGGGTTTCAATTCGACCACGAGGTGGGAGCATTGCCCATCACACATACCCAGGGCACATTAGGACTTCCCTATACATTTCTGTGCTATAACCTGCAAATGCACGTGTTACCACTAGAATAATTTCTTAGGACAAACACATGCAAAAAGCACCTTTTACTTGTCTGTGCTTGCCAGCTGAAAAAGAATATTTGAATTAACTGTGTTTTGTTCCCTGGAACAAAGAGTTGCTGCAGAAGCTTTTCCCAGTAATAAAAAAAAAAATAAGGAGGTGGTAGAGATAATCAGTAAAAGTGGTAATGAGAAGAAATAATTTTTTCATTAGTTGTCAGTTTTGTGATCAGAAAAAAATTGCAAAAAAGAAAGTTTGTGAATGTAGATAAAAATTGTTTCCATGCGGCTACTTATTTTTCCATTTAAAGTGTTGAAAAGCAACTATTTCACATGCGAAAAATCAAGTTTTCCCAGATGGTTTAATAACGTTCTATCCCACAGGAAATATTTGATGAACCACTTGTGCTGATGATGTCTCTGGTAGGGCTTCTTCCTGTGGGAGATGGCAGCCCCTTATCTATTTTCTTGGAACTGAAAAAGAGGGCAGTACTGAGTAACAAGCAGTACCTCCCACAGAAAAAAAAAGCCACTAATATGAAGATGAAATTAACATGAGAAGGAGACTAGCCTACATTCAAGAGACTTGCACAGGATTTTTAAGCAGTTAATATAAAAATCTAAGGAATGCCCACAGGTTGCATAGTCAGCCTCAGGCTATCTTTAAAGTAGTCGGCTTTGGTAGGGAAAGACTCAGTTGTATGAAGCTCTGGGTAGATGCAGACATAGTTCCTCACTGTCTCAGCAAGCCTATCTCTGCTTCTGGAGACATGCCCACTTAGCTGTTTTTGGGTATCTTCAAGGTAACTTTGACTCAGAAGCTACATTTCACACTTGTGACTTACAGCATAGACAACAGCTTCAATGTCTTCATGTCCACATGGGATACTTATTCTATGTGTCCCTGGACACTTGGTTCCCCAAGCAGGACAAGTGCAATAGAAACATTTTGGCATGTATGCATTCCAAGAACAAGATATTGCAATAATTTCCTTTGTATATGCTTAAAAAGCAGCTTGGATGCAGATCCTGCAAAGATTTATTCAACATGTATTCTGGGGCTTTCTTCTCCAGGTGCAGGACAGGGTAGCAGATTGACCTCAGTTAAGTGCAGTGCTCTAGCTGATGTTAATGGGTGGCAAGGAGGAAGCTGAAACCCTCAAGGTAAACCTACGCAAATGGCCACCTGCTTAATGCAAATACATCCCAGTTACATCTCAGAGTGAACAGAGGCTGTAAAACCCAAGGACCCTTGACCCTGCAAAAAGTCCAGTCTGAATTTCACCCACCAGCAAACTACATGTGGTGAGTGCATTAAAGCTGTAACCTCAATCTTTCAAACTCTCCTGCTTAATCGGTTTCTTTCCAGCATGTGAATAAACATGTACTGGCATGTGAGAAAGTATATGCTTGGCTAAAAAATTCAGTAATCTGCAAACAGCTATGGATATTGGTCCTTTCTCCACATCCCTTACAAGGCTAGTAAGGATACTGGCTTTGGAGTGAGTAATGGACAGAACAGGTTGAGCAGTATTTGCCAAAACAGAAGTGCCACACTAGCACTTTCCTTTCTAAGGTTCATGATTCACAATTTTTCTCCTATCAATAAGATTGCTAGCTATAGTCTCTCTATACAGTGTCTGAATGAAAAACATTCAGCCTACAAATTGCTCTTGCATGGTCACAATTGCTTATTCACTGTAATCGACTGGTCCCATGGCATTGGTGTTTTCCCTAAGAGGATGAGCAGAACATTTTCTTACAGGAGAGCAAACACACACTAAATAACTGATACCACACAAAATTAGCAACTCACAAGAAACTAAACTCAAACACTCATTCATTATATCGGCATGACACATTAACTTCATGGTCCTCCAGCCCAACTATAAATAAGTGCCCCTAATCCTTCTGAGACCTTGTGAGTGCAGACCTTCAAATGTAACCTGGTCCTTAAATTTAGGGATTCCCAGGTCCACTCCCTTGACTGGGATGGTGGCCCTGAATCCTTCTAAAGAAGCCACAGTCTTTCTGCTTTCAGCTGGTCCTGCAGCCATCACCCACCATCATGGGGAGAGTAGCCTTTCTGCCCATTAATTCTTCTGGGGCCTTGATAATTACATTTAGGAGTTTACATATTCACGAACATCCGAAGAGTCACATATTATTTGAGTATTTCTGCTTAATTTCCACATGACTGCAGAAAGACTTATGAGTTGTACTTGTTCACAATCATTTTCCTGACAGATATTTAACTCAAATGTGTAAGTAATACAACCTCTTAAAAAAATAATTCAATTTTCCTAAACAACTGTTGTTAAGGGGACTCTTTAAAAAAAGTGCATATTTTTGTGTCTGAAATTAATACATATTTCTAGATGAATTTTTCTACTTTTTTAGTCGAGGTATCATATTTTATTCTAATTTATCACTTTGCTACAGTAATAGGAATTTTAAGTAATTTCTTAAAAGGAAGCAATAAGACAAAACATAACACCATTCTATACTACAGTACTTGCTATGATATTGTCTTTCTTGACCATCAAAACAAAGTAGTGTATTATTTACATTTTGTAACAGCTGTGCTTCAGTGTATTTCACTGAATCATATTTAAAGAAAATATTAGCTGTAATATTTGTTGCTGTTTATTTTGCTACCTAATACCTTGGCAATTGCTTTTGGAGCAATGTGGGTTCAGATACTATCTCAGAGCCCTGTGGTACATAGCTGAGGCGGTGCATAAAAGTAAACATACCATAGGCCTTACACTTGTTTTTCTACTTTGCTGAGGTTACTAAAACATCTGCAGACCTCTATACTAGGCTCAGACTCATTTGAAATTATGCCCTGATGCCCAAGAAAATGTTTTATGATTGGGATTGTTTTCATTCAACATGTTTCAAAACCATTTATATTGCACACATAATAGCACCCTTATGCTGCTTTGCTCACTCTTGCTTGCTCCCCACACCTGTAGTTGACAAAGGCCTCCTTAGATAATTAAATCAAGAAAGCTTTGTGTTTGTATTGGTGTAGCCTTGTGCAGGTTTTTTCTTAGCTTTGTTTATCTTTTTTTTTTTTTTTTATCTCCCATGCAGCCTGTCCTAATTGAGAGCAGAATATGGCCCAAAGAAAGTCAGAAGGATAGAACCTCACAAATCCACATTTTCTATTAAGGAACTCTAATAATCCAGGATTTTTCTTGTAGGCACTGCACAAAAATTGATGGATAAGGCTTACCAACAGAACAACTAAGTGGTGTGAGGGAATATGTGAAAGGGATGATATTCCCTCAGAATACTCCAATGGATTTTATTGAGTTTAGTGACTCTCCATTAAGGCTGTTTCTTGTTACTATGCAATTTCCCAGTTTTAGAATAAACTGTGGATGTTTAGGAAACAATAGATTGCACATAAAAATGGGTGACAAAATGTAAGAAAATGTTGTCCTTACCATCTGTTTTCTTTGATTCATCACCCACACAAGACTGATCTTTTTTGTCCAACTTACTGTCTTCCTTTAATTCACCTAGAAGGAAGCAATAAGAAACACTATATGCATTTTAATGCAGACTGCATTTTATTTATGCCTATAAGTCAAACAAATTGCAACATCCAATGAAGATGTTCCTTAGGAGAAAATGTCTTATGGTCTTCTGTAGGCCATTAAAAATCTGAACACAATCTTCATTTCAAAATCAGAACTCTGAAACTTTCATGCTCTTAAGGGACTAATACCCTGCAAGACTACATTATAAGTCTCTGCATTAAAGAAGCACCTCAAATATCCCCAAAAGTTCTTTAAAATTTTGTCTTACTTTCTCTTAACAGTTTCCTTTATCCACAGATTCATGTGAGTTGGTCCTTTGATGACAGTATCATAGAACAAGGAATCATTTTAGCATTGATGATGGATTTGAGAATCTCTTTAGCAAACCAGGGAAGAACGGCCCTTGGCAGAGCAATGCTTGATGCAGAACGAAAATTGCAAGTTGAGTTGGAGTGTATTTTATGAAGCCAGGAAGGCTGACCAGAGTCATTCTCCCTTTCTGCCCTTTAACAGTCACACAGCAGAGCACTTCAGACCTTCCCAGATCATCTCTCCATTGAACGAAAATGCCAAATGCAAGATCAAATGCAAAATAACTTATAGGGAGAGCTCTAGTAGAACAACATTCTTCCAGATGCAGTGTCCGAACAGCATCAAAGGACATGCCCTTCCTTCAGCTGTCCAGAGACGCAACAGCAGTCTGCCCAGATGGGAGCTGGCAGCTTGTCCTTGCCCCCTGGAGGAGGAGCAGTGAATTTGTGACCCACACAAACACAAAAAGCTGTAAAAGTCTCACTTC
Source organism: Phaenicophaeus curvirostris (assembly GCF_032191515.1). NCBI lineage: Eukaryota > Metazoa > Chordata > Aves > Cuculiformes > Cuculidae > Phaenicophaeus > Phaenicophaeus curvirostris. The sequence continues at coordinate 37,564,506 of NC_091397.1, read as the reverse complement.
AGAATTTTGTAAATGTGAAGTATGTTACAAGGCTGTATTACAGTAATGCTTATTCCATTTACATTACTATTTTTGTTACTATAGCAACTTCACAGCCTCTGGATCAAGATTATAGGTATTATGTGTTAAAGTGGACCTGATTGGCCTTCAAAATAGTCATGGCCTGATGATACTTACTTTTGGAACAGTTCAAAAAAAAAAGAAATTGTAGAGAAGCAAAGTCTCCCTTTTCCACATGATGCTCTAACAACTAGTATATTTGTTATTCTTGGATGACAGAGGATTGATCTCTAGCTCCAATTAAGTTTTATCATAGTATAAAAGAGGAATGGTTTTCAAATCTTAAAACATTTAACAAGATGGAAAAAGCAAATTCTGTTCAGTTCTCATTCACAGCCAGAAGTTTTCATTTTTCTTCATAAGATCACTATGTGGGTGAGAGAAAAATGAAAGCAAGATACAGGAGAAGCAGCAACCTCTTCAGCTCATCACACTGTCACTGACTTGAGCTCTTCAAACAGAGAGTTATGAGCAGTTGCAAGCAGGATTGAGGCGTCTGTTTGACAATGGTGGCTCCTAGAATAAGGACATTATCTTCAGGAAATTAAAATGTATCTAGCAAAACACAAAAGTCTTCTTGCATTTCTGCTACCATCATACATCTGATGATAATGATGAGCTTATAATTCTTTATTTGACCATTGCATAAAAAACTTTTAAGCGCGAGCAGGAAAAGATGATGAACACCCACACATGTTATTTCACAGTCTGATCTGCCTGGGAAAGAACATGGGCAGCAAGTGACTATGAGACTTCAAACTCATCTGACAATGCAATTTCTGAACTTTCATTGAACATAACTTACTAAGAATAGGGGACTTTTGAGTATTGTAATATCCACCCTACCATACTGCCAGCGGCAGAGCAAAACGATGATCATAATGATCATTCTGAAAGGGATTACAAAGGCAGAGAAATAATAAGCCAAATACTTTATAATGAGATATTAACATAGAGGTGTGAAAGAAACTGTGGTGAGTCGAGAGAGATGAATACTAAGATTTTATTAATCTCCAAAGATTCTGCAGAGACTGTACTTCATAAAGGCTTTTTCCCATAAAATAAGGGGCAGATTTTTTCCTGAGGAAGAAACTAATTTTCAGAGATTTCTTTCAGAGCATTTTTGTCGCCTGCAGCAGAGAGAAACTGCAGAAATAGGTACTGTCAAAATCACTAGTGCACACTTAACCTCTGTACTATTAGAAGCATGTAAAACAAAGGATTTTAGGAGAAAAGTCTGATGCAGTCTAACTAGGATTTTGTATGTCCCCAACCTTTTTGTCTCTTTGGGGGGTCCAATCCTACTCACCTGGTAAGTAAAAATCCTAGGGAAGGAAAGAAAGTGAAATGGCCAAGACAATTGCTCTGTTCTCATTGGTCTAATGGCATTTTTAACACTTAATGCCATTCTCAAGTATTTTCCCACATTTTTTTGAGCGCAAAATGTGATTCTTAGTATTTATTGGTTCTATAGAAAGTTAAAACACTGGAATAAAATTTCTGACAGGAAAAACGATCTCAAAAAAAGGTGCATGACTGCCATAATTAAAAAAAACCCAAACAAACACAAAAAAAACCACCACAAAAAACAAACAAAGGAAGCACAAATAAAATAAATCTTAAAAACAGAGAGGGGAAAAATCTGCTCTGTCCCAAAATACATTTACATCTGAGACTCAGTTCAAAATTACCTGTAATTTGCCTAAAAAGAGTTTATAAGACAAGTTTGTTTTCTCCTCTGCCAGTTACCCAAGCAATGAAGCTGTTCATTTAACCAAGTATATCTGCTTCAGCTTTTAAGTGTGCAACAACAGGCTGATTCATTTCCATGAAAAAAAGTAATGTTTTCCTTCCCTCCAAAAGTGCCCAAGAAGGTATGATGAACCCCATCTTTTACGGAAGAACACTGCCTGTTAGTTAATTTACTGGTTCCAGTTCCCATATGCAAGTGAATATGCCAGTGCCCAGGAAGAGGCTCTGGGTTCAGGATATCCTTTTTCAGGACACCAGGTACCCCTATCAGTGAGGTGAGATACTGGGTTTAGGGCTGGATTCACATTCCAGTGGAAGGAGAGAACTCACCATTCTGCACATTCTGTTTCTCTTCTCCCTCTGCATGATGACAGTCTGTCCCCTTCTCTGTCCTAGGTGTGTTTTTGTCTTGAGTGGCTTCCTGTTTGTTTATCCCAGTCTGCCGAGTCCCATTTACGTGATTCTTATTGGAATCTGTGCTTTGGTTTTCTCCAGGATTTGGATCTTTGCTGTTTTCTGTCTTTGTTGCTGTGGCATCTTCAGCTGGCTTCCTCTCATCCTTTTCCTCTGTTTTCGTTTCTTCTGTTCCCTGCTGAGCATTTTCCTCTGCTTCTTTCTTAGCTTTTTCTTCTGCATCCTCAGCAAAGACAGAAGCAAAGCAAGGCAAGAAATTATGATTATCAGTCAATATGATGAGAATGATACAACTCACGCACCTAAATCTTGCTTTTTACATGCTAACAGCTTTTACTTAGATAAATACAGAATTGGCTCAACAAAGGAAAAAGAGTGCAGGAGATCATTTAAGAAAGTATTCTGAAAAGAATCTAAAACACACTTCCTTAAATGCATATTATGTGCATGCACTTTTTTTACAATATATAGTTCACATTTGAAAATATGGTTCCTAAAAATTCTTAAAAGGCAAGTTAAAAAGAGATATTATGTACAGAAGACTTTAGGTGTGCCAAGGTTATTTTCATGTTTGACATACAACAGTCTATTAAATTACATTCTTTTTATCTCATACTGTACCATGTAACTCTAAGCACATTAAAAGTCCTGGTTCTTTGATATCTTCTTTTTTTTTCTCCTCTTGTTTCAGGTTGCTTCCAATGGCAGTTTCCTAATTTCTTTCCTTCCACTTACTGTTTTCCTTTCCTTATGGCTCTGTTCTTTCTTGGCAGACTAATATATTGCTGTGAGTACTTGCACTACCACCTCCAAAAGTCTTACAGTCAATCACAAATATGCAAAGATATAAATTTAAAAGTGAGAGTTGAACAACAGAAGCATCTCAAAATATTGTCATTCATAAAAAAATAATAAATTCATGGAGAAACCAGTTTCTCCCGTTCAAGATACCACTTTGTTTTTTATCCTTATCTGGACCTTAGGTCCTGATACAACACTCACTTATAACATAGGTTGCAAATTTGTCTCCAGGTGTTGAGCTCACTGCATTTCTAGCCCAGGTCAGGTACAGCACACCCCCACAGACTCAGCTGCAAAGGCTTTGTGTGTCTTTTTGCTTCATACTGTAGAGCAGGACACAATCACGGTTCCTCAGTGCAGTCCTTGAGCTGATAAACCTGTCTGGGTGTGCACAGACTCTGGGCAGAGACTTCATAATTTTCTTTCAGGTTTCAATGATCAATAGAGAATTAATCTGCAAAAACAGCTGAGTAGCTCAACACACACAGAGTCTGGAACCTGTGAGCTTATGCAGCTTCGGAGCACATCTATATCCATACTGAGTCTCAGCATTCAGAGATTACTTCCCTGTGTAGATTACTTCCCAAGATCTCTGTATCTGCATTATCCTGGCCCACTCATCACCAACAACCAATTGCTCTCATTGTGATAGGAATCACAAATAGATGTATCTTCTTGTATCTGAGAGACTGTGTAAGCCAAGGAGGAGACAAACAGATCCTACAAAACACTGAATAAAGTCTACCTTGATCCTATAGAAGCATCCTTGACACTTACAAGGAAGATGTTTTGTTCATTACAGGAGCAAGTTATCGACCAGTGAGTAAAAATTACACCAGAATTTCTATGTACTTATTCAAATACTTTTTATGAGTGAATCTGAACTGTACTGACAGGATTCAAGAGAGAAAGGGGGAAAGTCATCTTTATAAGAAATGTCAATCTATATTTCCTTGCCAGCAGCTAACTAAAGTTAATTAATTTATAAATGAATAAATTATGGCTCACACGAAAATATAATTAAATTAGATATGAGCCTTCCTCTCTAAAGCCTGTGGTAGCCTCCATAGATAGCTCAGTTTTTTATGTTGATATATTCCCTGGAGCTTCATGGTATACAGAAGGATGCCTCTTATTTGGGGATCTGAAAAAAACCCAAAACGCTGAATTTTGCACCTGGAGACAACAGGAGAAAGATTTGGCCCAAAAGACCGTGCCTTACAATGGCCCTGTTGGACAAATGCCTCTTGTCAAAATTAGTGTCAGAAAATAGTTTATCTAAATGGTGCTTTGTACATTAAGGTGTTTGTTTATTCTGTTTTTTAATTTGCACCTATTTAATGATGATCCTTTAAGGAAAAAGAGATCAGTAATAAACCTGCTTAATTTGCCCACACAGTAGGAGAAATTTTCTATACATAGAACACTCACGATAAAAAGAGCTCACTGACGCTTCTAGGGACAATGCTCTTATACAGTGTTTTATGAGTCATTTAATACTAATACTAATACTAATACTAATACTAAATGGGATTCCTTCCCTTCTGATCCCTAGTTGTTATTTGCTGTCAATCAAGAGTTAAATGTTTTATGCATCTTCTCTTAATGTTTTTTATTTTTATTTTTATTGGCAGAGCATTCTGATGCATTGCAAGACACTGGCTTTACAAGGGTCAGCAATCTGCAATCCTGCTGTGCGGCAGGCCCTGCTGCATATGGCTAAGACAGGCAAGGCAGATGGAGGGGCATGCAGAGGCTTGCTGCAAGTCAGGAACAAGACAGTATCTGAGCAAAGGTCTTGATGTGAGGGCTCTGGAGTTCAAGAACAGTTCCTTCGTGCCCACCCATATAAAGGTATGCTGAATCATACATTTGAATAAATATTTCAGGATAAAAAAATACATAGACTTATACTGCTAGATGCACCCAGAGAAACAGAAATTATGTGAAAGTCAATGAATTTAGATGAACAGAAGCTGAGACTGCTTTCTGATCTTTGATCCATAAGCCCTGATCCTACTAATTAGTGATGAAGTTTGGCAAAACCATGAAGTACATAAACTATTCATGCTAAAGGTTGTCAGAAAGCTAAAGACAAAATTACCTACTCAAGGGCTCCCATGTCTAATAATGTAGATTAGTGAGCACTCTGCTTTCAAGCAATCAACTAATTCTTCCATAGACTACCCTCAGGAGCTGCTGCAAAGATCTTTTAATGAGGCAATTTAAAAGAAAAAAAACAAACCAAAAACCCACAACATTTCTTCTTCAGCTGAAGTATTAATAACCAAACACTTATCATCAGGATACTCTGTAAAGAATGGATACAGTATACTGCATCAATTCATATTATCAGTAGCAGCATTACTTAAGCAATGTGTGCACATCGACTTGAATCATAACTATGTTATTTACATGTGCATATTTTTAAAAAAGTCTTTATGCAAAGCAGTCACTGCCAAGAGGGTACAAAGCATATTTAAAAGTTAAAATAGCCAGAATTTATTATGATCTACTTTATATATTTGTTTTAGGTTAAACATAGGATATGTTTTATTTATTTCCCCACAAGTCTCTCTTGCATGTAAGATTTTATCTAGTAGATCTTTAGTAGAAAAGCAAATATGTATGGTATGTGTTGAAATGAAATCCTTAAAACCAGTATAATTGTATTGGCCTCTTTCACTCCTATAATGTAAGACACTGATGGTGTTAAATGCTTTACCTGTTTGGTTAGCTTTAATTTGTTTGGGACACAAAGAACTGTGAAATACCAAATACCAATGGGGAAAAAAAAAAAAGCTAAAAAAAGCCCCTGGCAAACAAGCAGAATTTGAATTATGTTTTTGTTTTCATTTTCATGGAGTGCCTGGAATGGCTTTTCCTGAATGGCAAGCTTTAATCACAATGAAAAATCTAATTTGAATAATAATGCATGCTTTCCTGCACCTTTAGGCAGGTCTTTCAGTTGGAGAGGAACAATTTGCTCTGGCAAATAGGAAAACTACTCCAAATCTTCCATCAGCCCTGAAGTCAAGGCCACATAATACATTAAAATTGAACTCCTTCCATTTACATGAAATACAACAACTCCATTAAATAAAGCTTTGACTAGCAAGCATTCAGCTCAGAGAAGCAATTGTATCGTAAACAGTTTCATGAAAAAAAATCATGATACATTCCTACTTTTTTCTTTCAAAAGATGGTCTAAATTACCCACCCCCCACCCCCGGCTCACAGAGACCTTGGGCAATCATCCAGCCCCGGAAGGGTCATTTTTTTCTCTTCTTACCAGCCCAGGGTATTAGAATAAAAAAATAGCATCCTTATTTTGCAGCTGTAGTCATCTTCAGAAAACTGCTTTCAGCTATAGACCTCATCAGCTGTAAACAACAGTTACCACAATTTGCATTGCTGTATTCTGTAATGCCTGTAGCTGGTCCATATATTTCCTGAACTGTGGTAGCCAAAACTGGACATGGCACTGCTGAGGGTTCCTTGTTACTGCTAGAAAGACGGGGAAAAAGTCAGAGGGATCTTAGAAGAAGGTCTGGTTTGGGGCACTTTGTGTTCTTTTCTTTTTTTTTTTTTCAATAGCGTGACAATGGTCAACTTGCAATCAACATAGCCCTCACATTCTTCTGAAGTATTGGTGATCCCTCCCAGACTGATCACATCATGAGCATTTGCATCCTAGTTTCCAATTCATTATCTAAGTTATCACTGGAACTACAAAACCAGCTGTGAATCCTAAATATCCTGCCTTTCTCCCCTGAACTATCATCCATACTTCTTATAGTCTTAACAGTGAACAATTGATAACTTATCTCTGCAAATGCTGTTCCAGCTATTTTTGCACCCACCCTGAGTCTGACTCATGACTTTAGGGAACCTCCCCTACAACTATTCTTTTTCCTCCCATTGTCCACATCCTCTTTATTGCATACACTTACCCATGTAAGAAGAGTATAAGCCACAGATGAGTCATAATATTCCTATCTTTCTGAATTCAGTGTAGGCTGTTGATCTTGAAAAGCAGACTCTTTCAAACTAACAGTGCTTACTTGGAGAATAATTTGCTTAAGGAAGAGCTTGAAGAAGAAGAAGAGGCCAAAAGAATTGATATTCTTTCACTAAGAAACCTGGCTGTTACCTTTGGTAGCTTGTGCTTTCCATTTCTCCCTGTTCTGCTGCACCACCTCCGTCCAGGTGGCTTTAAAACACTTGAAATCCACAGTGAGTATGGAGCAGTTGAGTGAGGCACTTCCTTCGGACCCAGTGCTCTTGACACTTGATCTTTTAACTTCAGAGGGACTAATGCTATTCAGACTGGGACACAAGATCACAAAACACAGAAGGAATCAGCATCCCTTACACCCAAATACAGATAAGAAGAAATAATGACTGTAAGCCTAGATAACTTGACAGAGTCAACCAGCAAACTAAGCTTGAATCCTTCATCCTCCTCTCCCTCCTTCTCACTCCAGGGCAACTAATGTTAAAGCAAACAGCACAACCAGAGCCAGTATTAGAAACAAAGGGCAGCGTTTCCTTGCTTATTTTCTGGTATCCTTCATCCCCAAGAAACAGAATCACTCACAGCATTGCCAATTCCTTTGTTGTGCATCTTCATTTCCTAAATAGTCATTGGAGAAACAGATAATTCTAGGAATCAAATATGTCAAAGGAGAAGCCTTCTAAAATTCACCAATGGGAGCCATTAGGCACAGGAAAAGGAAGTTAGCCTTTGTCCAGGGTTTGGTGACCTCAGCTGAAGCTGAAATCAGGCGCTCATTCCAGTTACAGACCCTACAGTTGTCTTTCAAAGATGGACACTTCATTGTGGCCATTTTAATAAATGCAGTAAAATAGCTGACATAGAAAGCTATTAGTGCCTGCTGTTTGTTTAACAGCCCAAGAGTGAAGAAGTCACCTGGGAGAGTGTCCTAATTTGGTAGCCCTACTCTAGGGAGCACTAACAACATGGCATTTTAATCCCAAAACATGCCCTGTTCATGAAACTACTAAAAGGGTAGTTTCTCTGCAACAGCAAAGCATGTTGAATGGGCCAAGGCTCTTCATATCAGAACTCCAGGTGAATTCTGGTGGTGCTTCGCACATTTGCATAACTCTAAATGCTGCTATTAAAGTGTGCTTATACTACTTCATTTCAATCCCATTTACACTTCTAGACATGAAGGAATGAACGACTCTTAATGGCTCCCTCTGCATTCTCTTTGACATCAGTGACTAAAAGAGTGCTAAAATTCACCAGATTGCATGGCTACAACCATTTGTGCTCACTGCCTTTGGAGGCATGCCTCTGGTTGATGCCAACCTCCCTATTTGACTTCTTCAAGGCTAGAGTTTCCCTGCAGTAAAATCACATCACAAGGTGAGCTGTGATGTCGGCAACGTGGATATGGGGCCTTAAGCCTCACAGAAGACATACAATGTGGTGGGGAAAACTGAGGTTGTTGGGCACAATGGCAACAAGTGCAGAGTGAAGGGGGAGGATGGATGGTTATTCACCTGGAACGCCTGAACCCAGACATGCCAGAACGGGAAGCTTCATCAATAAGCGGAGTCACAATCTTCTCAGTCATATCAGTCAGCACAGTAAAAGTGGGTTCCACAATGAAATCAATGAAACCTGAGCAGAAACACAAGCAGAGTCAAGCAGGCAAGAGGAGGATTTATGTAGAGTCATTGCTTCAGTGATCACAGACAATAGCGCTGTAAAAGACAGTTAAAAAATTACCCTTGAAAGAGGGATAGGCAAATACTGGAAAAGGGAAAATGGAGTTATACATTAATCCCTAACAAAAGAGGCTGGATATAACATGCAATAAAAGGTACATACTTAAACATTGGAAAGAAACTGTGGCAAATCAGAAGATAATGAATCAGTACTTGTTTTGTAGGAGGACTGTGATATTTAAGCCAAATTCCTAGCAGATTGGGATGAAACCCAGTTTCAAAGATGAGCTCTCTGACAGCATAAAATTAATATAAAAGTAATACTGGAAAGCTTTGCTGGTGTGGAGTTCTGTGCAAACTTCTCTTATTGTTTATGAGTGTTTTGCTGTGAATATTCTCTCCTCAGTGCAGAGCCAGCTTGTTCTTTTTGATAATTAAACAGATTTAAATATTCCCCCACCTCATTTTTTAATATAACTAAAGGAAAAAGAAATGGGCCAAATAATTTCTACTTCAGTATGCAGTTTGGCAGAGATGAGTACTGATCTGAATGTTGGTAAGCTCTGACCTGATTGTTGGTAAGGGCAAACTGAAGGGTCCTGTTGCCATAATTTTGACATGAAGGAAAATTCAAGTTTCATGGAAAGAATGTGAGTATGAGTAACTTACAGTACCTTACATCTTCCCCTAGGTCTTCATCTAGGGCAAGGACTATTTCTTATGTTCATTCTAGCACTTCTCTTAGCAATTTTCTCAGTGTTGTAGGTAGCCAGGAAAACAACGATGTTCTTAATCCCTCCTAAGGCACATTGAGATTCAGGTCTTTCTCTATTGTTACAATTTTTAAAGATTTGGTAATTATCAATGATTAATTTTACATTCATAATATCATAATTTCCCTGACTGGGTTGTGATATGTTTCTACAACAGAACTTGGTGATTCTAGGTGATAACAGAATAATAAAAGGAGAAGAGAAGACATGGGTCAGGTACCTGGACTCATAGATGCTTTGATCCATGTCTTGAATGCAAAGCAGTTGAACATTCTCCTAGTTCCACTACAGTCCCCTGATTTTTGATAAATCCCTGGAAGTATGGGTAAGTGCATTTTCATGCCTAGCCAAATTATAAATGCTACTTGCAAGTTTTCAGAATTTCATATTAACATTCTGTAAATGTGAAGAAAATATACATACTGTATTATCTGAACATCTGAATCATGTGCCATCATAATATCAAGAAGTCTTATCTATTCAAATATAGGGAAAAAAGAACTCTTTTCCTCTTGGAGAGTTAATCAGAAATGTATGCAATGTATAGCCACAACAGGAAATTGTGTGCTAAAACATAACCCAGACAATCCCAGCAAACTTCATAAAATCTTTTAGAACACTGAAAATTGTACTAAGACAAGTTTTAGGTGTCACAGGAATCCAGAGGATAATGAGAATTTGATTTAAATATGTGTGTGTTTGCTCCTTCACTGAAAAGAAAATAGTACCTCATAATGACTAAGGACATTCAAGCTACAGTACTTTGTCACTTTTGCTTGGCAAGCAATACCACCACTTCATCACCACTAGCTACCCTAAGACATGCAAATGTCTGATACCAGATGCATGTTTACATCACTAACTTCAGCAGTGGGGTGGTGGTATCCACTTCCTGAGATACTCAATATTTGTACATAAACACAGCGTCCAGTTGTAAGTATCTTAAGAAACAAGTTTTGCCTGGGAGAAGTCTTGCATCTCAACAACAAAGACAGGCAGAGGTGGCATAAAGGACCACAGGTAAACACACTCAGAGACCTAGGAGAACTTTTCTCTGATAAGTGGTATATTTTCCCCTATTCTCTATAACATTTATAAGTTATTCAGCTGTGTTAATGGAGATTACAATAAAGTTGAGAAATATAATCTGCTTTTGTAGAAGAAAAATTAGGACTTTGTTAATAATTATGTAATTTATGCGATATTCCCAAGTGCCTCTTCTTCGATGCTTTCTCTCTTCCTAACCTAAAGACACTGTTACTTAAATATGGTGATTTAGTTTGCTAATTAAAATGGCTTGAATGTCTTAAAAGCTGCCTGGTAGAGAAAGATCTGGGGGTGTTAGTCTACAGCTGACTGAACATGAGTCAACAATGTGCTCAGGTTGCCAAGAAGACCAACAGCATCTTGGCTTGTATAAAAAATGGTGCGTCCAGCAGGACCAGGGAAGTGATTCTCCCTCTGTACTCTGCACTGGTGAGGCCACACCTTGAGTAGTGTTTTCAGTTCTGGGCCCCTCACTATAAGAAAGTCATTAAGGTCCAGGAGTGTGTTCAGAGAAGGGCAACAGAACTAGTGAAGGGGCTGGTGAACAAGTCTTATAAGGAGCAGTTGAGGGAACTGGGGTTGTTTAGCCTTGAGAAGAGAGTCTGAGGGGAGACCTTATTGTTCTCTACAACTACCTAAAAAAAGGTTGCAGAGAGGTGGGTGTTGGTCTCTTCTCCCAAGTGACAGGTGATAGGATGAGGGAATAACCTTAAGCTGCGTCAGGGGAAGTTTAGATTGGACATTAGGAAAAATTTCTTCACAGAAAGGGTTATCAAGCACAGGAACAGACCGCCCAGAGAGATGGTTGAGTCACCATCCCTGGAGGTGTTTAGCAGGCAGGTAGATGAGGTGCTTGGGAACATAATTCAGTAGTAGACAGATATGGTTGGAGTTGGTGATATCTAAGGTCTTTGCCAACCTACTGGTTCTGTGATTCTATGATTCTATCCTTTTTGTTCTTCAATAGAATGAATGTAGTAAATATTTCTGCAGCCAAGTGACTAAGATGATTTTACCAATTAACACTGCATGCTGAGGGTGGATTCCAGGCACGTGCCTGGCATCCATTTGTTCCACCTGAGAATGTCACCACTGCAAACACTGGCCTGAGGACGATTTCCCTAAAGCCCACCACTCCAAAAAAAAAAAAAAAGAAAGAATCATCAACATGCACTCATCAGCCACTGTCCAATGTTTTCTAAAGCAGTAATTTTCTTTCTTGTCAGCCAAAGTACAAAAATAAAAATAAAAGGATGCTGCTACATTTATCAGCTGCAAACAGGACAATGGCAACAAAGGCTGATCTCCAGTCAAACAAGCTGTATGGTCTGAGACAGATAGAGAAGATTTAACTCCTGATATTCAAATGCAAGTCTTGACCTGGTTTTCTTTGCAATTTGTCTCCCTGACTCTGATAAGCAGCCTGACTTCTGGACATGAATCTTTTCTGATTTCTGTACTTTACTGGGGTACCGGTGTTATATTTATCACACTCATTCTATCGAAGAAAAAGGATGATAAATTTGTCATTAACATTAGAGGTTTTAAAAAACACGTTAATTTTTTAATTATCTACTTAAACTCTGGACATTTTCTTCACAAACTGAAGCAAAAGGGGAGAGAAACATCCTTTTCAAGAAGTTTTTGCTGTTAGATTATTTAATTTCCTGGAGAAAAGTCCATACTGAAAAACCTTCTAGTCTGCATTTGTGAAAATCTCTCATTAATAAAAATGCTCGCCCACTGTTGCACCTGCAGCAACCTTAGGGCGGCAAACTAGCAACTACAAACAAGCCAGGCCACCAAAATAGGATTTCTAGGCTCTGTCTGTGACATAAAGAACATAATTTTATTTCACAAAGGACAGGGGTTTATTTGTGGGACCCAGTGGCTGCTTGCTGCAGAGAATAGAAGAATTTAGTATTCAATAAGAACTTACTTCTGCAAAGAAATGTAGTAATTACTATTCCAGGGAACAATCTGTTAAGGCTATTAATCAGGTAAATAAAGGAATGGGAACAGATTATTTGTCCAAGAATGTAGGCTACAACTTTGAAAGCTTTACTTCAGCAGATAGCCAGAAAATATAAGAGGTTTTGATTTAACAAAAGACATTAAGGAAAGACACTGCCAATATAAGCAGCAGACTGAAAAATGAAGACTTTATAATGTTAGAAGCCAAGATTTATAGAGAGTGGCCTATTAATGTCAATGGATTATTAAACTGCACAAATCTAATATAATGACAAATAGTATATGATTAAATAAGGTTGCCTTTGCATACTGATGAGTGTCTCCTTTACATGGTGGAATTGTGTTGGTGATGGTCTAATTCATCATTAATTTTGCAGTTGCTTAACAAAAGGAACATCAATGCAGAAGTTTCTTGGCTCTCCTGGCCTTTCTGAGCAAAAGAGCACAAAGGAGGAAGACAAGGAAAACTGGTTTCCAAGTACGCACAAATCTACATAAAGGGACTCCATAGGAAGAACAACTCGTTTTCCCTGTAAGGAGTGAGGGGCATATCTTGAAAGCTGATAGAAGGGATATGAAAGAGAAGTCTGTACATGCACTTCCCTCCGCACCAGTCAGAAGGAGAGAGTTTATCTACTCTTGCAACACAGGTGTAATGCGCCCAGTTTCATGTGCGCCCATGGGTTTCAGCTGAGACTATATTATTTCAATTTTGCTGCTGCTACCGTCCACTGAGCTGCTGGCAGAATGCAAATCGCCTCAGCAGCTGCACTGCACTCTACGCACGTTCCTACTCTTCTGGGTTACTGATGCAGAGGAGTAAACACTACAAGTGTGGAAACTAGGCCAGACTTGCATAGGGCTTTTGAAGTTCAAATTCTTGGTTGAACTGTCTAAACTTCCAAAGACAGGAAAATCTGGGATGGAATCCCTCAGAAAATGGCTTGCCTAACAGGGTCAATGAAATAATTTTAAACAGAAACGACTCTGAGCCACAGAGATTAATCTGAACTTCCCTAGGTTCAGAGACATCTTTGTCTTGTTCTTTGAGAGAAATTTCAGACTTCAATTTTTTTGTTGATTTTCCTTTAATATGTTCTCTCTCCTTCTGCTTCTGGTCACAGTTCCCTTATTTTAGGGTCTGTGTTATCTTTCTTTTGTTCTTCCATTTGGCATCCTATTCTCCAGTTGATATGAGATCACATTCTTCTGTCTTCTTCTCCTGTTCCCTAGGTATAAAAATTCACCCACAAATCCACTTTTATCATTGTCCTTTTTTTCGCTCCCAATGTCCTGAGCAGTTTTACTTCACTTAGCCTCTCGTGTTTTCTCACCAAACACCAGGCTTGTTGCCTCATCCTTCTCCTACTTTTTCACTCAGTAACTGAAAAAGAGGTAGAGAAAGTGCTGTTGACGAGTCTGCAAAAAGATCTCTGTTTCTGAATAGATGGAATAGAAAAAGGTTTGCTATATTTGCTTGGCTTCGGTGAAAAATATCGATTGACTTGAAGCACTGGCAGAAAAATAGTGGGAAGAATAAATGGAAAAAAACACAATAGGTTTTTGCCCAGTTCACTGAGAGGATCGACATTACATTTTCATTTCCACCAATGATACTCATATCACAACATGTTCCCATGTGCGGCTCGTCTTCACAGCTCAGAAAACAATGGAGTGTTTTCATAACCAGGGACTGTTGTCACCTCTTCAGACACATCAGAGGTAACTTCATTGCTGCATGGAATCACCACCAAAAATTTGATAGCTCCTCAGCTTTGAATTGCTGATCTGGGGGAAATAACACCACTGTGCTTTATTTCCTCTCTTCCACATAGTTTTAAATGATGAAAGAACACCATGAGCCCCACAGCGAGGAGTAAGTTTTGTTTTTAAGATGCTACTTTGCATTCACCAGAGGACATACCTATTTGAGACTGAGCAACCATAGTAGACTTGCGATCACACAGTGGAGAGAAGGGAAGCCCTAGTTCTGCTTCTTTGTCACCCTGGAGAAACAAAATTGGGAAGAAATTAGAAAAGGATAAGACATGTTGCACTTTGATCTTAAGTCATGATTTTAGAAGCCTCTCATTTTACTTTCTTTAATTAAGTTTTGTGTTTGGTGGTTTATTTGTGTTGGCTTTTGTTTTGTAACACAAATAATGGATCACAAGCACACTCTCACTGTAGCTTTTCAGTGAACCTAGCAGAACTTAGTTCTCAGATCAAAGCTATCAAGAGGAAACGTCATTGTGGGGACTGATTTTTCAAGGTGTGCACTTCTTTGTATGTCATTTTTAGTCTTTCAGATAAGGAATTCGCAGTTCATAGCTGGCCTGATGCAGATTACTTTTTTTCTTCCAAAGGAAACACTGAAATTGTCAACATTTTACGTAAGTGCTTAAATGCAATAGTCCAAACATGCTTTTCCACCCTCAGAACAGAAAGTCCTTTTCTAACATCACAAAATGGTGCAGAAGATCAAGTGTTATAACCCTCATCTTATTTTCCAGCCTTTCAAGTTGCATATTCTCAAAAATCCCTTTAACTTGGTTCAGTCACTCTATAACACATTACTTTATGATAAGAAGATATATAGGATGACATAGTTGCAGTGTTCCCTATGGAGCATTCAAATTTAATCAGCCTGTTAACTATAGTATAGAATCAATTCTTTAAATCAGCAGCTATAACTGTGCTCAACTTCTGGCCGGTATTCTGGCTAATGTCAAATGGAAGCTAACACAGCCAGCAAACTAATCAGAGGAAAACTTCTGTAGGCATAAGAGCTGAATTGAGCTTTTGTTAATATAACATACATGAAATGGGGGCACAAGTTTTCTTAAAGTTTTGGATTGAACAACACACAATGTTTTTCAGTTGCAGAACAATTCTGCTTTATGTTAGGAATCTCATATACAAATATCAGGGTGAAACAGAAACCAAACACAGAAATATTGTGAAGTAACATTCCTTTACTATCTGTTGCATCTCTTAGGAAAAACATCTCTTAAAGCCAGCTCTTAGCTAAGCATTGTTCCTTTCTTACTTATACCTCTTAAAAACTACAGCACCTAATTCTTTTTAGGAAGGGACCCCTAACTGCTTTTCTGACTGCTCAAAGAGATATTTGACTACTTCTAAGCTGTTTGGGCAGCTCCTTTGTGACTAACTAAATTGCATTAGTAAAACAAATTAATTCATGCAAGAAGTTGGTTTAAAGAGATGCCTCACCATAACTGCTGAAGCTAAAAAACTAGTATTGTACTCAGAAGCATCATTCACACCTATAGCACATTTACTTGGTGTAGGAAGGCATGGGTCACATTAAAAATACTTGAAAGCCAATAAGGCTGGGAACCTACACTGATATAGCTAACGTCAGGCTTCATGTCGCCGCAGAGCACATATGAGGGTCTGCAGGTGAAAAGCATAAGGAAATAAATACCTAATCTGAGGCCAGACCAGTTTCTTATCACCATGGTCCCCTCTGGCTAGAGGTACTTTTCAGTTTCTGAGAAGAGTATGTTCTTCTGCTGTTAGGTAGGGCTGTGTTTATTGATCTAGTACTAAATAACTTCAATGAACACGTTCTGTGCTTCATGGTAAACTTAAGGATTTTTCTGAAGAGGGAATTAATACTGCATCTGAATTTGGAACTAGATTACAAATGTTATATAAAGCTTTATCTAAAAGTGGAGGCATTTGTCATTCAAAACTAAAGAAGAATTTGTTGAGTGAAAAGAAATTAATCTTGTGAATACATAAAACAGTAATTTTGCCCTCATTAGATGTGTAAAACAGGTAAAAACTCGGGCTTTGTGCGATCTCATACCTAGCAAATGTTAATTCCTTCATCAGTCTTTAGAGAACCTGGCAGTGGTATATTTTTACACATCTAGTATAATTTTGAGCTAGAGAAGTATAAATATACACAGAGTTTTTCCTAAAATGTATGTGAAAATCATCCTACTTGCATGAGCCTCCTATGTGACACACAGAGACAGCTGCAAGTATGACCCACCTGCTTCCACCTAGTAAACCCATTCTTGGTTTGCAAAATGAATTAAAAGATTCATTTCAAAGCAAATTCTTGCAATGCCTTTATTATGAAGGGATTCCCACTATGCCTTTAAAAACAGATGCCATTTAAAAAAGGTTTTAGAACATTAAAAAAATTGTCATTCATTTTTCTTTTTTGCATTCAGATTTACTATAAAACATGAAGTTATTAAAGACTGGAGGGAAATTAAGCACTTAGATTTTTGCTTGGTTGAGTGATTCATATTGGTGAAAAGTATCCTAAATGCTCCTTAGTGCTCTGTTTACTTTTCTTTTTTTATTTTTAAGGCAGCTCTTTAAATGCTTTTAATTAGTCACTCAGGGAACTTATAGCTATCACACAGAGCTTAATGGTTGTCTAGATTTGTGGGTCTGTGAGCTATATACTAGACCAGTTCACTTCATCTAAAGAAAGACTAATGCATTTTTCACATCTATCTCAACAATATAAGTACAGTTCTATCAAGTACAGCTACCTAAATCTGTTTTCTATGATTCTACAGCTAAGAAGATCATCACATATTCTATATTTTGCTTATTTGAAACACATATTAGCTTTCCAGATTAGAATTTCTCCTATGTAGATAACATCTGTATCTATAGTCAGTATATCACACATTAAATTCCCATAAGGCATAATAGCTAGTGCTACTGGTGCCACAAAGAAAAAGCTTCACGTCATTTAGTAGGTTCTTGGGAAAATCAGAGAAGGAAAAGATCTGTGTTCATCATACTTCCATGCCTAGTCCTACGCATTCTCTCTGTGCTGCAGAAATGCAGAGGGACTTCCCTAGCTTTACCTGTCTGAAGAACTCCTCTAGGAGAGACATAGTCCAGCGATGATGGAGATCCCAGGCCTTGGCTGGATGACTGATATCTGCTGTATGCAACAACAGTGATAAGGCTTTCGGCTTGTCAATTCTGAAAACCCAAAGGATCAAACAAATTAATTGTCTGCTTTTGCAGTAGAGAATGACAAAAATCTAACTTGAGCAGAAAAATGAGGGCATTAGAATCTTTAGCAAGGATATTAATGGAATTATTTCTGTGTTCATAAAATCAGACAATTACGAAAGATTATCTAATTTCTCCGACATATACTATTCCTGTTGTAACAGGGACATTAAGAAGCGCAAAAAGAAACTTTGCTCAGCCTTGCTGAGCTACTTTGCAGGCTTGCTTATTTGTATAAGCCGGGTTGAAGAGCTGCTGTGATCCCCATTTCAACTGGGCTGCATTTTGTGCAGCTCATACGAGAAGCTGTTCCTTACCAGCTAACAAGAATCTGATCTCAAGGGCACTGATGAGTCTATGCAGTAACTGACAAATGTTTCACTCTAGAAAACTAATGTGAGGTCAGAAAGGGATCCTTGCATCTGGTTCCACAGGACAAATAAGACTGGTAATTTAGAAATTACCTGTTTGAGAGGCTAGCCCAAGAACTCAGTAAATAATGTTTTGTTGGGACGGATAGTTTTGTATTTTAATTCCAGCTTTTGACTGTCTGAAATAGGTGTAAAAGCTGTAGCTTCTGAGAGGACCAAATGGCTACCCACATTTTGGTCTGATACAGGTATAGTTCTGGGAGGCTCTGAACAAACCTGTGTCCAGGGTGAAAAAATTACTACCACTCAGAGCTTTCTGGAGTATAAAAGGAACTTTATAGGGAAGAGCTGTGAGCAAAATATTACAGGTCTCAGTGGCGTACTGAGAAGAAGAAAAGGCCTTCCACATACTGATCCATCTGTTATTTTCCAGTCCTTCCCTCAGTGGATCTCAAGTTGTTTTCATCCGTCCACTGGTTATACAAGCAGCCTGTTGCAGAGGTGGCAGCCCATGCCATCTGCAGAAGGGCAACACATAGGTTGTGTTCTGCAGATCTTATAACCTTGAGTCATACTCAGGCTGTAGAGGTCACTCAGCTGGATAGTGTTCTTGATGTTACCCAGATATGCAAAGGGAAATGCCCATGGCAGCTTATCGCAACAGGGTGACCTTTGCAAGCTTTGGTCCACTGGCACAGAACAGAGATGTGTGTATATGAGGGTGCCAGTCCACACATAAGTGAATTCTTTCAAAATTCAGCAGCAGAAAAAGAATCAATGTGGACATCAAAGGGAGTGAGGGCCTCTGGAGAGGTGCTTTGAAATCAAACACAATGGCAAAGCACCAGCTGAAATGCAGCCCCTGGCTGCACAGCATTGTGAAGTGACTCACCCTTCTGGCTGCTGCAAAGCATTCTTCATGGCTTTGATTTGCTGGAAGTGACAGGACATATCAGTGGCCAACACCATCTCAATCACTAGAGCTCTGAATTCCCTTTTGGATGGCATCACGATGAGACAAACAAGGAAAGAGAAATACAAAAAAATGAGCAACAGATACACTCAAGTTTCTTTTGTTTTCTATCTGCAAATTATTGACAGTACTTATGCCTGTGTATGTCATTCTTTCCTTTATCACTGTTTTGGGGATGGCGAAGAGAATTAACGTTTTTCCACAAAGACACAGGAGTGGGAGGGCTGCAAATTAAGCCAGGTGACTAATCCTTGTTAGGAGAAATCCTAGATGTTTTTTGACGAGCACCTTAGTATTAATACTCCTTTTCCCATTAAGCACAAACCTCCAATGGATTTCTTTTCTAGGGCATTCTTGGAAGGAAGTATAAAGACTGTTTAAAGCCTTGGCATGAATCAGGTGAACTTTTGAACCTGAGTTTCTATTACTAAAAGAAAAACAGAATGTTAAAGAAAATCTCCTGTATATATGATGCAGTATTTCACTGGTATTATTAATTCAAACAATTTCTGTATGAACTTCTGCCAAGTAAGCTTGTTTAGGACCCAGATGAAATTTCTTTGAAGATAATATGGATGCCCTAGATATTTTAAAATATCAGAACATTCTGATCTAGCACACAATACAAATTTATTTTGTCTTTCTCTTAGTTCCGCTACCTATGAGTTAAGAGAGGAAGAACAGCCCAAGGTTAGCATACCAGCTCAGGATTTGGTAGATTCAGATATGAGTCAGCTTTCATTTAAAAATAAAAGTTACTGTTCCTCTTTTCATGAATGTTTAATGAAGGACGTGGTCTATTTTGAGCATATCTCTCTTGCCTCTAATGGCCATGCTCAAGTTCCAGCCCCAGGCCACCACTGTGTAGAGACCCAAGACTGCTGTGTTTACCCATCCCATGGGTGGCACATAATGAGCCCCTCCCACCATGAGTTCTGCACACATGTTAAGTTGGCATCAGCTGGTCTTACTCTTTCCTCAGTATAACTACCACCTCCTCTCCACCCTTATACACTCTCAGCTGCATGGCCAACAGCATTCAAGATGATGCTATGGTGGCTGAAAACAAACTTATTTTTAATTATTTTTAATTATTTTGGATCTACTATTTTTGCCAGTTCTGGTCAGTTTCCTGGTCTGGTTCATTCCCAGAGGCATAAACCTCTCTGCAGATACAACCAAAAGAGGAAGATGACAAGAACCTTTACAAGAAAAGGGTGCGATTATGCTGTGGGGACATTAGTGCTTGAGATTATTCCTAGGAAGCAACAAACACTTCACCCCATCCTCTGGAGAGCAACTCCATCATAACAGTCTGCATGGGCTGCTTTGGGCATAGCAGGAATAGAAGAGCAAAGGGCTCAACTCAGGAGAAAGAGAAATTGATTTAAGTGCTAGCGTGTATGCACTCTCACAAGCACACAAAATCTAGTTTCTCTGGAATATGCATATTTTCTGACCTCTGCTCGTATTTCAGAACAATGTTTTCTCTGAAGCTGAGAGAAAAAGTACTTCAGAGGCATTAAAGAAAGAAACCATTTTAGCACTGCAATACTGGTGCTGAAATCTGACAGGGACCCTTGGAGACCATCAGAGACAGTTGAAGACCCTCAGACCCCACCAGAGACCATCCCAGCCCACTGCAGCCCATTAGCCTCCTCTGGAGTTATTGGGACCCGGAGGTGGCACATTTTCAGTTGGAGACTGACAAAGCCAGTGGAGGTGGCTGTCCTCAGCCACTTCTCACCTCAGCAACTGAATGGGTGCTTGAAGATGAAGCCAGACCCACCCTGGCAGCCACAGAGAATAGAATCATAGAATCATAGAATTATAGAATCATAGAATCATAGAATCATAGAATCATAGAATAACCAGATTGGAAAAGACCCACCGGATCATTGAGTCTAAACATTCCTATCAAACACTAAACCATGCCCCTCAGCACCTCATCCACCAATCCCTTAAACACCTCCAGGGGAAGTGAATCAACCACCTCCCTGGGTAGCCTGTTCCAGTGCCCAATGACCCTTTCTGTGAAAAATTTTTTCCTAATGTTCAGCCTAAACCTCCCCTGGCGGAGCTTGAGGCCATTCCCTCTTGTCCTGTCCCCTGTCATTGGGAGAAGAGGCCAGCACCCTCCTCTCTACAACCTCCTTTCAGGTAGTTATAGACAGCAATGAGGTCTCCTCTCAGCCTCCTCTTCTCCAGGCTAAACAACTCCAGCTCTCTCAGCCGCTCCTCATAAGGCCTGTTCTCCAGCCCCTTCACCAGCTTTGTTGCTCTTCTCTGGACTTGCTCTAGAGCCTCAACATCCTTCTTGTGGTGAGGGGCCCAGAACTGAACACAGGATTCCAGGAGCGGTCTCACCAGTGCCGAGTACAGAGAGAGGGAGAATAACCTCCCTGGACCTGCTGGTCACACCGTTTCTGATACAAGCCAAGATGCCATTGGCCTTCTTGGCCACCTGGGCACACTGCTGGCTCATGTTCAGTCGCTGTCAACCAACACCCCCAGGTCCCTCTCCTCCAGGCAGCTCTCCAGCCAGACTTCTCCTAGTCTGTAGCACTGCATAGGGTTGTTGTGCCCCAAGTGCAGGACCCGGCATTTGGCCTTGTTAAACCTCATGCCATTGGACTCAGCCCAGTGGTCCAGCCTGTTCAGATCCCTTTGCAGAGCTTCCCTACCCTCCAGCAGATCGACACTTCTACCCAGCTTAGTGTCATCTGTAAACTTGCTAAGGGTGCACTCAATGCCTTCATCCAGGTCATTGATAAAGACATTGAACAGGGCTGGACCCAGCACTGAGCCCTGGGGAATCCCACTTGTAATTGGCCTCCAGCTAGATTTAATGCCATTTACCACGACTCTCTGGGCCCGGCCATCCAACCAGTTTTCCACCCAGGAAAGTGTGTGCCTGTCCAGCCCAGAGGCTGACAGTTTCTCAAGCAGAATGCTGTGAGAAACTGTGTCAAAGGCTTTACTGAAGTCCAGGAAGACCACATCCATGAGCCTTTCCCTCATCCAGTAGTCAAGTCATTTTGTCATAGAAGGCAATCAGGTTTGTTTGGCAAGACCTGCCTTTTGTGAATAGCAACAGATCATAAGAGAAGTGAGATGCCCCATCTCTTAAAACATTCAGGATGGAGAGATTTCTCTTCCTTTAGAGAAGAGAAGACTTATCTTCTGGTGAGATTTAAGTTTTGGCCAGATCGGTTGGTAAACAATTCAGGAAATTACTCTATCTCACACCCCCAACTTCACTGTTGCTGGTTTTGGGATCCAGAATTTTAGCGAAGGTCTTGCAGGAATAAAATAAAGAAAAAGAAGAAAAGGAGCACTTGATTTCCCTCAGCTTGCATCCCTACTCTCTTTGGTGGGATATGAGCCACAGGATCAAAGCACAACTAGGAGAGCATTCAAATGCAAATGTACTTTGCCAATGTGCATTGAAGCAGCATTGCACCTCTGGTTCATGAGATGTGTGAGTAGAAGTCTTCATCTTAAAGGTTGGCACAAAACATGAAAGTAGGACCTTGGTGTGAAAACTGGTTCTACTTAAAATATCTCTGTGGGCTCCTGAGCAACTCTGCTTTTAAGGGTTTACATCCCACAGCAAGTAGGAAGTGGGCCATGGTGTCAACTATTTGTGTACACACTGGTTTCTGATGAACAGTGTTATGGGGTTTGTTCCATGTGGAGCCATGGAGCAGAAAGGTAGATATCTATGGGACCCCAGGACTTGCAGCAGACCAGGGAACATATTAAAATACCATCTTGGTGCACCTCAAGGATGTCGCATCATGTTCACCCTGTACACAAGTAAGAACCTTGGGTTTTTTTGGTTTGGTTTGTGGGAGTTTAGTTCTTTTTTTTTTTTTTCTCTCTCTCCATCTTAGAGCAAAAGATATCTAAACAATTGCATCACTTACTCATGTATCTTCATGTCTTTCCAGCTTTCTAACACCTGCCCAGTATTATTGCGCTCAGACAGAACACGAAACCCCACTCAGCACTATGGCAACATGGGCTGGAATGAAAGACCACTCATTCATTCACAGAGAGGTTAGAGCTGAACTGTTGACAGATGGAGAAGCAGCAGCAAGGTGGAGGAAGGCCAGTGTGAACATTGCACAGTCAGGAACACTGCTGCACTCGGGCAGCTGTTTCCATCCAGTCACTTTTCCTGAGCTGAGCAGCCCCAAGTGAAAACTGCCCTCTCCAACAGCCTGAGGAGGCAAAGGGGATCCAATTTACTCACTACTGGAATGCAATTTACATTACTCAACAGTGCATTATTCTTACTGACTAGAGCCTTCAGTGCTTTTTTGTTAAGCAATGGCCCTAAAAGCAGCAGTGGCCAATTTAGAATCTCACAGGAGGTTTTGAGTATGCATTTGCATTAGCTGCAAACCTGATCTAATTTCTATTTACTTCAGACACAGTCAGGGGCAACAGACACGACTTCAATCAGAATCAGGTAGTCTGGGTCAGGTTTTGAGATATACATGGCCTGACTCCTTCCACATAAGTCTTTAGTGAACATTGCAATTCACAGGTGCCATTCAACACGGAAGGCTCAGGACACCTTTACATAAGGCACTGGAGCATGTTATTCTTCAGGGAAGAGCCTCCAGGTCTGGACTCAGAATTAAAAGTGACATCATTGTGGCAAGTAAGGGACTGCAGAAAGGCAGACCATATGCACAAAGGTTGATCCTGAGTGCATGCAGCTTAACAAGCTGAAACTGGCCTAAAAAGCACAGCAGGAGCTGCACTACACCTTGTTAGCTTGCATCTCTCTGTCCTATGCTCCATCACACACTACAGGCTGGCTGCAGCATTTCTTCAGGTTTCTCACCAAGCTGCAAAGAAAAATGTGTCAACAACAAACAGTGGAAGACACAAGTACTACCACAAGTGATGCTGACTACCAGATTTTGTGGTGATTTCATACAGCTTATGTACGGTACTCATGGCACTGCAAAACATGTTGGAAATGGGTTGAACCAAGTTTCATGCAACTCTGTGTTTCCCCCATCCCCTCCTTCAACTCTTCCGCATTATGGAGCATGGAACGATCATCGAGTGTTCAAGAAGGCAGGAGCTGCAGTAACAGTCTCAACCAACTTCCTGAGCCACCAGCTGAAGCAGAACTGTAGTGGTTGATCACCACTATGGAAACTATGTGCCTTCTATTCCTCTTGTCCATCTTCAACTGTATTTCTGTCATTTATCTCAACAGCCACTGTGGGAATATACTGCATACTAAGTATTTTTGTTTCCAGTTATCCATTCTGTCATTGCCGTCAGATTTCAACTCTCTGTAAGTTTTTGTGTAAGTCCAGCTGGTTTTGCTGGAGAGATTGAATGGAGATCAGCATTTCCAGACCATAGCTCTTGTCATCGTAGGGTAAGTGGAATGAATTGTCCTTAAGAGGTTCTGCCTTGATCCCTTAAGTAAGAAGAAAGCTTAGACAATTTGCTTTTTCTCTTCAGGTGAAATGAATTCTAACATAAATGTGTTGACAGAATCACCCAGGAGACCTGGCAGAGTGAAAAATGGAGCTTGGGTTTCCTGTTTCTCTCATTTTGGGTTTCTTATTCACTCTTTTTTAAATCCCTGTTTGTAGCAACAAAAATACAGTCACATGAAAGTTGTCACCACTGAGAGTATTATGGCCCTGCCAGCACTTGGGAATGGGTTTTCTTGTAGGTCTCCTCAACTGAAGATCCCTTGTAGACTCAAACTCTGTTCTACAGACCTGATTATTCTGCCTGGCTCCCTATTTAGGGATTTAAATATTTCTCATGATATATCTAGATGTTTTTTCTCATGGTATTGTATACATTTCCCTAAGGCTAGAGAAACATCATATTTTCACACCTATAACCTAGCACTGAGAAAAAGTTAGAAGTGACCAAATTTGAAAATAAATTCTAAGATAACACGCCCAAGGCTTTTAATAACCCCTGCAGAATTAGGGAAAGGGACAATTAGGTGGAGAAAGTATGTTGTCAGGGAACGGAGCCAGGAAAAGCAGTTGGAGAAGAGGAAAACCTGAAGTGAATGTCCTGGTTTATTGCTGTCATATGTTGAATGACAACTCATCCTGTGGCCAATGTCACAGCTTTGATTATTTGCTTTCTAACCAATGTCTTGCAGATGACTCAGCTTTACTGACAAAATCAGTGTTGTATTAAATGTTACTTCCCAAAGCTGTACTCCAATACAGAGTTAAGGGGCTAAACATTTCCCAGATGGCTTTTATTCCTGTACTTAATAGTAAAAGGCTTACACTAAAGATACTCTGTTGCAATAAATTGCACAGGAATTATTAACAATGGAATACAGTGCCAGAAAAGGCGTCTGGAACAGTATCTTGGAAAGGATCTGTTCACTTTGCACTTTATTTTTTTAGGTTATTGTGATCTGGTTTTGTTATAGCTTCATCATTTATTTGTTGATGACTTGTACAAATGGTATTCATGAAATGAGACAACTCACTTGATTTTCAATTATTTAAGAAGCAACAAAGGTTTTCTTCCATGGAGACAAATATATAGTTGAAGTACTAGTAAGCATTCAACTATTTTCTCCTTCCCTGTAGCCCAAAATATCTCTTCCAGTCTTATCTGCTTTCCTTATAAAACCTGTGCCAATTTATTTTCCAACAGTAAAATGTAGCTCTAATTTTCTACGTTTATTTCATGAAAATACATTCCCTAAACAGATGACCAACAACCACAAAAGTGATAAAATCCACATAGATATCTACAATTGCAAAATCCACTGATCATCAGATTTTCTCTTACTAGCAGTGTGGAATAAAAGAAGTGAGGACTCAGCTCAGAAAAGCACTTAAGAATTTGCTTTTGAAAAAGCCATCACTTGGGCCTCTTGCTGAAAGAGGCTTATCATGCATGTTTACAAAAATAAAGTTAAATTTGGGCACACTTTAACAGCTTCCCAAAGCATCCTTCAGTACTGAGGGTCCTATCGTTTTGTGCCAGTCTGTGAAACTCTGGGCCTCTTGTGTTTGTTTTATTCTCAACACCTTAGATCCTGCTGAAGTCAGCTGATGTTTCCAGTGCTTCCTGAATGCTTGCCTGTGGTACTTAAAACTGGCAGACAAAAGCAAAATCACACCAAAATCACAATGTTTAGGCATTAGAGCAAATCCACATAATGGCCTTGATTCTGCAGCTGCTGCTTAATGAGAGACCAAAAAGTAAGAAAGACCTACTTCAGAAAGAAAAAAATTAATCCAAACCACCCAATAGTCTTGCTCAGGCATTGACAGTATTTCTTAAAAAGATGGGTTAATCTTTGGGTTTAAGCATGTTGCCTCAATGGAACACACATGATGACACTACAGAATCAATGAGAAATATCTGAAGCTAGCTTTAATTCAAGCAAAACCAGTTTAAAGTTCCAAAGCAGATAATTTTCCTAAAGACACTATCTATACAATGAACCATACCTAACTAACTGCTCCACTGTTCTTCCTTTGAGACAGTGGCTCTAAACCTGCTGTTTCTACTCGGTTAGTTCCTCATGTTTCCCCTGCCCATATCAAAGGAAGCAGTAATTTGCTGCCAATATTTGACAAGGCGTTACCAGCTGTAGATAAAAAAGAAACTAGATTTTTAACACCTCAATGCAGAAATGCAGATTTTTTTTTTAAATTTCTCTCAAGTTCCTGCATGCTGTCCACCATACAAATGTTTTCTATATTGGAGAATAGAACTTCTCAGGCCACTCCTCCACACCACTCACACTGACTGAAATCAGCCATGTAAGTTCCTGAGTTTTATTCCTTGTGTTCAGCTATAGGATCACATCACTGTCCACAAGCTGAAACAAACAGGAGATTCAGGCTAAACAGACTGGCAAACAGAGCTTTCACTGACCAGCTTGCTAGAAGCCAGGCCCCAGAGAAGTGCTCATTTTCCCACATCTCTATTGAAGTAAGATGAACCGACTGCTCAGCGCTGTAGTACATTTAGGTGTATGCAGGAGGCACCATGTGTCACATAAGATCCCACAAGCTGCTTTCCCTCCCATGAGAATGAACATGGAGGAGGATTCTTCCTGTCTAGCACACTTGGCTGTTTATTTAAAGTACCACTCCTCGGAGTTGAAGAAAATCCCATAAAAACAGAAAGCTCTCATCAATTTTAACTGTCTGCTATTAGAAAGCAAATCATGGGCTGATTTTGTCACATAAATCAGATGTTGCATGAGGCTTATTTTAAACTACAGCCTCTTACATCACCCTGACATGTCTAGTACACTGATTGATGCTCCCTGGACTGGATTCTTCTTTGTGTTACATTCCTTTTATAATTTCCAGGCAGGGAGTGTCAAAGTAGATAAAGGTTATGTTTATGTGTTAAGATAACAAACAGCAGGCTAGATCTACACACAGTTACACATGGATGTGTACAAAGGGGGGTCTCTGGGAGACTTAGAAACAAGATAGGAGTCACTTTGTATATTATAATCCGATGTAATGAAGTCTTTCAGTCTCACTACCAGCTGTGAAATCCAAAAGCAGAAATAAGCAAGGCAAAAACCTTTTAAAGCTCTTTCTCTTGTAGCAATAGAAATACTAATATGCAATGTATGATAATGCATATTGCCATTCAAACAAGGTCATAACAGCCTATGGTGATGCTGCAGTGTTCCTAGACATTCACCATGTTCATTTTTTACCTCCAGTCATCCTTTGAGAGATTAGATAAAATATTCATCTCTTCATCATCTTGCAAAAGACGATATGCCGCACTAACGTGGTGATTTTCAAGCACAGACCGGTCATTATATAGAATGGCTGAGTCTGACCTAGCATTTAAAAGAAAACATAGCAAAGGTTATGTTTCTTCCATGTCCAAAGAGTCTCACATTCAGAAGTTTCCCTTTGGTCAGCTTTAGAGTTAGCACATGTGTAAGCATATTAAGAGCATTTGTAATGCTTTGTTCATTGCCATTATTCAATAAAAGAAAACTAAGATCAAAATTCACTGCAAAACCTGTTTCATCATCTGAAACACATATAATCTCTTAAAAACACCACTGAGATCCGTGAGAGATAGGGACACTTAGAGTTGAATCAGGAGGCTCTTTTCCAAGTCTTGTAGAGGTTGCTCTCGTATTAAAGCTTGGCTCTACCCAAGGAAGCAACTGCAAGGTGCATCCCAATATTGTTTTCAGCAAATTAGTTGCAAGCAAGACAGAACTGAACCACTTTCTGTCACCTGTGCACTAGACTATACTTTCCTGAAGGGAAATTGTCTGGGGCATAGAGTAGGGCTGAAAGCACTTCACACCTTATTTAAAGCTCCAGGGCATAGGTCTGAGATTGATGAATGGCTAGAATAGTCTGAAGACAAAGTTCTTGCTGGAAGTTAATGGCAACAGAGGGAGAGGATAATTTGTTACAGTCCCCACTCAGTTCTTCTTCCCAGAAAGAAGTGGATGTTTTTCTCCCTTGACACTTCAACCTATCAGATGTTCAGTGTTACAGAAAATAAATTACAATTGTCCCTTCCTGAATTCTTCTGCAACTATTTGGGAAATACAGCAGCTTCCCAATTATCACACACATGAAGCTGTAAGAAGTGGAGTGGGGATCGGCCCAGAACAGAGACAGAAACTTCTTTCTATCTTCCCAAGCTTTCCTGATCATGTGTGTGATTTATCCTAACAACCTACGTATGTATCTCTGTGATACACAGCACGATTCAGCTAACATACTCCAGGCATCTAATTTATGGTAAGATGCAATGCATCCTAGAAATGCCCAAGTGTGCAGTATCAGCGGAGGACATTTAGACATTGTGTCACTGCTGTCAGTATACACCTGTTGTCTAAACCCCACACAGATATTATATACCCAGTTCCTACTGCAACTAAGGGCTTTACAACTTTTGCATACTTCTGAATTTTGCTGCGAACTTATCTTCTCCTTATTTCTTCCACTGACCCAAAAGCCTTCTAGAAGATTCTGAATTAAAAACATAGGCAATTCAGTCTGTTTTGTAGTCAGCTAATTACTGTCTAGCAATTTGTAAAGCTTGTATAAAGCTTGAAAACATGATATCCCTGAACTGGAAACTGTAAACATGTCCCCTTGCTACAGGTATGGTTTTCCACTAAAGTAAAAATAGCATGCGCAACGATGGCATTCACTGATGAATACAGATCCTGTTGAATTCTTGATTTATGCAGTTCACGTTTGATTCTTCAACAAGGAGAAAAAATTGTTGAATTACAGTATCTTCTCCAAAACTATACCTTCATCCAAATACTGTAATATCTACAGCAATTTGCCTTTGGGACCTTTGCACTTTGATATATTTTTGGACCATAGTTTTGTTGACTATTAATATGAAACAATATTCAGGAAGCTAGAATACATGCATTCCATTGTGAGTGGGTAGGCAAGAGAAAATTAAATGCAAGCTAAGGGAGTGAACTTGCCTCCTATAACACCTGAAAGTAAAAGATCCTACACTGTTCCTACTGCTGTTCTCCCAAGGTCTTCCCCTTCATTTCCCAGCCCTTCATTGTGAATTACAAAGGCCTTACCGTGTCTGGATGTGAAAGTTGTTGGTTGTTCCAGTGTGTTCATAGTCATGGATAGCAGCTGCGAAGATCATAGCGAAGATCTCCAGCTCTGTCAGCCAGTGCTGAAAAAAATGTTGCAGAGCAATCAGATAAGCTTTCATCTTCCCAGGCATTAAGGCTTTTGTCTTTTAAGGCAAGTTATCTGATGCTGACAGTCAATGCTGCACATCATAGCCTTTCCCCTGCAGTCAGCTGTTTTAGAGCAATCTTCTCTGGCTGACAGACAAATCTGAAGCAGTGTTTTTCCTGAAGCTTCATCTAAATAAATGGAACTCCAGCAGAAACGTATTTTCAGGGGCTAATAAGGCTTAAGGCACAGCAAAGAGAACTATGTACCTTTCTTAAAGAGCCATGTGTGAGGAAGAGAAAGAGGAAAACCTCAAGAAAATAAAGGCTCTTCAAGTGGAGCTTGATAATACATGTGCAGGTATGTACATAACACCAAGGCAGGTATAATACTTTCAGCTCAGCTTAGGTGCGTAGCAGAGACTCACATACAGAAGAATGTCACTAATTTCCAGTAATTGCAATTATTTGTCAGTCATGGAATCATGAAGAGAAGAGGAAACACAACCTCACAAGTTGTACATCCTGTTAATCATTTATAGAAACTTTTCAGAAAGCCTTGAGATGTTCTTTTTACCTAATTGCCTAGTCAAAGTCTTAATTTTCAATGCTTCAATCCCTTTGATTCTGATTTGTAAATGATTCAGATTCCTCTGAGTCAATTGATGACTTCATGTCTGGGTTTCCACTGGTCACACATAAAAAGTGCTGTTAACATCAAGTACATTAGAGACAAAAGCTCTAGATACTGTAGATGCTGTGAATGTTTGTATGAAATGCTTTAATGTGTTACACTTAGAGAAAATCTTTCCCACGGTGGTTGCCAAATGTTTTTGTAACAGCTCATTGTCAACGTGCAAACATTTTGATAGACATTCATATACCAATTACCTTTAATTCAACAGCCAGTAAAGGCAGTATGGTTTCATGAATCTATTCTAGACATCTATTATAGCTCAGGGAGCCACCACTGGTCTGTTAACCACATGTACGGGAAGCACAAGTACCTGTGGGGTCTGCACATCGCCTCTGCAGCTCTCCTGCCTTTCACAGTCATCTCTACATAACCAAAGAAGAATGAAGTAAATTTCAGTATTAAAGATCTCCTTACACTAAAGACACAATTTAAAATATTGCCACAGATACTTTACACAATGCCACTGACCACAATCAAGGTAGGTCTTGACTTTCTTTTTTTTTGAGAAAGACAGAGAAGACAATGAAGATATCAAGAAATGATCAGACACAGAAAATGAGCTATTTTCTCATTTCTGCAAAACTGGTCCAGGACAGGTGGTGGAGAAATCTGTGATGTTTCTGTTTCCGAGCGTGACTTGTGAATAAGGAATGCTTTACAGCTGATGAAGGACATGATTTCAACTTTCAAGCAACAACTTCTGGCAACTGCAATGGAGGAAAAAAGGAACTATCCTGATCTGGAGTTCAGTTCCTCAACCATGTTCTGCCCTTCCCCCAGTGCAATGGGTGCAAATGACAGAAAAAGTCAGGCTCAAGCCTTAGGAACAGGCAGAGCGATTCTGCATTATGCATGCAGATCTACAATGGGACAGGCCCTGCTAGTCCCATGCGTCAACTTCAGACCTTCTGGGCATTATCTGAGCAGTCCTACTCCAACAGGATCTTATGGCCCAACTTTTTAAACAGCCCTAAAGCAAGGAGCTCTGTGCTGGAGGTCTCTTACCTCATCATTGAAGACATATACAGGAAAAGTGCTAACTCGCACACCCTATCAAAGCACCACTTGTTGAACAAGATCAGGTAATGAAGGTTTTCAAGTAGGGTGTAATACACCTGAGAAGACACAGTACATCTTATGACAGCTTTTGAGGATAACTATTCAGAATATAGACTGGGATTACAGTCATGAACTGTTGGTAACAAATCAATTGCTGTAAGCAGCACAAAGTCCAAATAGGCTTGTGCATAACAGGAGGGAAATACCAGCTAAATAATTGGAACCTTTTAGTCCCTTTCTTCTGCTATAGCTTTGCAATGAAAAACACACAAGAAGGCAAAAAGCCTGCAGAGAATGAAGGCAATCTCTGTGATGGACTTCATCTTGGGAACAGAGAGCTGGTTTTAAAGAACAAAGCCACCAAGAACTATTAGGAAAGCAGCAGGACACTGCCACAGGTGGAAAGAGAGAGGAAACAGGAATGGTTTTCATTTCTGAAGGGCAGACAACTTGTCTTTCTCAGACACACAAGAAATACAAAGAATTTTCTACCAAGCCAAGGCACTGGTATGTAAACAAAAGGATCAATGCGTACAGAAACTAAAAAGAAAGAGGAAAGACTAGCATTTCCAAACCTAGCAAAACATATTGATGCATTTCCAAGAAAACATTGCAAAGGACAGACAGCAATAATTAGCCTGCTTCCTTCCCCATAGTTTGTGATCCTTTATTCCAAAGTAGTTACCATTTTGAAAGCTCATGATCATCTGCTTATTAATCGTAACAGTCTAGAGGACAAGAGGATTTAACTTCCCTTTGGAATAAACAGACGTGACACAAGTCTGCACTTCTGCAGTTTTACAGGTCTGCTGCAGGACATGTACTCCTGTAATACTTGACAGTATCAGAGAAAGAATTCTTAAGTTCTACCATTTGCACTTCATTGCCTGGAGTCACAAAGAAACCATATGGCAATGCCTAATAACTGTAAAGATTAATCATAAAATAGTACCAAAGAAAGTAATAATCACAGCTGAATGACAGAGTCAAATAAAGGAAAGAATGAAATGAACAAAAATTGTGTCAGTCCTTGGAAGTTCTTCCTACACGTCATGCTTGTAGACCAGTCCTCTAAGAGACAAACATCAGAGTCATTCCAAATTCTCTTTCAATATTATACCTATGAGAGAACCGAAGAGAGTCTAGTTCATGCAATTGAGTACAACAATTTCCAAGGCATCATCTGCAGGAAAAAAACTAACAGGAAAACTAGACATATTTCAGGCACTGCAAATGATTACAGGAAAAGAAGTTTTTTTAATTGAAAAGGAATGAGAAAAAAAAAGAAGACTGGAATAAAATGATCAAGGGAGCTGGTAAATAATAGGATCAAATATTTGACAAAGGCAAATAACTCTGTAAAGAAAAAACAGACAATAGTTTCTTCCTTTTGAGACTGGAACAAATGACCAATACACACACTACTAAACTCTGAAAAACAGTACTTCTTCCACATTGCAAATAACTACTTGACAAGATAAATGAGGGCTTTTTTCTATTTTATTGTATGATTTTTTTCATCAGTTTTTGTCTTCAAAGACTGGTGAAACTTCTATTCTTCAGAAGACTTCTATTCTTCAGAAGAAGAATAATTAAACCAAGGGTCCCAACATGCCTTCTGAAACCAAAGACTCATGTTCCAGCATGTCCAAGTTCCTTGCATAAATATCATGAAATTGATGAACTGAACGACTATGTACACTAGAGTAAGGATAAGATATTGATTTAAGCTAATTCTGGACACAGGAAAATGTCTCCTAGCGTTCTTTACCATGTCTGAACTTCCTATGCATGTGAGAAGCTAACCCTGTTGTGAGCAGCAGCTTAGAATCGATGACCTCTAGATATTATCTTCAATGTACATTAATCTATGAGTGTGGAGATTGTTCTATTCCACAGGGAAGGTGGGCTGAAAACTAAAAAAAAAAGGGGAAAAGCAAGAAAAAAAAATTAAAAAAGCATTCTAACAAGGGAAGCAAAGCTGAGGTGTCAGTGTTGACACACAATTTTGCAAGTCCCTTGGTCCTGGTAGCAGAAGAGTGGTTTCTTCTTCTGCTACATTGGATCCTAAACCAAATGCCACATATCCTTTTGCTGTGGGAACTTTAGTCCTTGAGATTATTCCTGGGGAAAAAAAAAACAAAGACTTCACTAAGTCTTCGGGAGTGCAAATCCATCAGAACGGTCTGCACGGGCTGCTTTGGACATAGCTTATTACAGCAGGGATACAAAAGCAAAGGGCTCAACTCAGGCAAATGAGGCACTGACTTCAGTGTCAGAATGTGCATGTGCTCATAAGCGCACAAATTCTAGTTTTGATTTATAGATGTAAATCTAGAACGTGCTCATTCTCCCTATATTTCAGAACATCGTTTCCTCTAAAACGGAGAGGAAAAATGCTTCAGAGACATTAAAAAATAAAGCATTTTAATACTGAAGAGTTTGTATTTCCCACTTCAAAAATTAGGCATCACAATAGCAGGTGACTTGGAAAGGCACACAAACACAGATAATTTACTGGTCATAGATAATACATGAGATAATATCTCCGCAGACACAGGCTAGAGGATGACAGCTTTGTGTATTTGTTGCCAGGTTGAGATAAGGCTGAGGAACTTTACAGTGAGAATTTTAGATAGATATTTCTCCTTTTCTTGGTTTTCCTTCTCAGTCAGATTGGAGCCGGGGATACACACAGCTGTTACTTTTTTCCCTGGATAGGGCCTTTGTTTCTGTCATTGTCTTCAAGGCCTGCACAGCACATTATGTTGATGCAGTCTTCGTGCTGTGTGGCAGCCCTGGCTAAACTGTCCCCAGAAACTGTTTGCAAGAGATGTTTCCAGTGAGGTACTCAACTACATCTCTGTGCTGTACACCTTGAGCATTCTGTACTATTTATTGTCTCCACTGTGTGGGCTAGTAAATTTCTGAGCCACCAGCTGAAGCCAAACTGCAATGGTTGATCAGCACTCTGGAGCCTGTCTGCCTCAAATTCCTCTTGTTCATCTTCAAATTATTTCTGTTGTATGTCTTTACAGCCACTGTAGGAATGTACTGCGTACTAAGTATTCTTGTTTAAACCATCCATCCATTCCTGTCATTGTTGTCAGACTTCAGCTATCTGCAAGTTTTTCTGTAAGTCAGTTCAGCTGGTTCTGCATTTCCCGAGAATGGATCTTGTCATTCTCAGGGAAGTGGAATAAATTGTCCTTTGGAGGTACTGCCTTGCTCCCTTAAGTAAGAAGAAAACTTAACAATTTGCTTCTTCACTTCAGGTGAAATGAATTCCAACATAAACGTGTTGGCAGAATCACCCAGGAGATCTGGCAGAGTGAAAAACAGGGCTTGGATTTCTCATTCATCCTCTTTTAGATCACTGTGAAAAGTTACTTAGATCTTCACCTACCTTCTATTTCTAAATAATCCCAAGTCTCCATTTCCATTAGCACAGCCATGTCAAATGAAGTTTGTCAACAGTAAAAGCAGATTCTAGTGTGGGTAATCATAATCTCCTTACTGAGCAAAACCTGTTGTAATCTCATTATGTATTCAGGATGCCAACTCCTGTACTTACCGCTATGCCTGTCTTGAAAAGTAGGTAATGGACCGTCTGTGTCACGTCTGCGGCATGCATTAGGTTGTGATAAGGATTTTTGTGTTTACTATAGCCAACTTCCAGAGCTTCCACAAAGGACACCAGGGCAGATATAGGGATCTGAGGAAACAAGCACAGAATTACAACCAAAATAATCCCCTTTAATAGCTAGAATTCAGATGGGAACATTTGGAACAGAGGCCCTAGACAGCAGTTTGTACTTCACTAATAAATAACACACTAAAACATCTGAAATTGGCACTCAGGAGAGAGAGTGAATCCAGGTTACTTCCTCAAACCAGCTTTCCCATCCCTAATTACATTATGGATGAATCATTCCCTCACATAAACACACATAAGCAAGTATACTATCAAATGCTGTCTGGAAGACATGTGCAGTATGAAAAGTAGCATAGAACACTTGATTAGTTGCCCCTGGAGAAATATTTCTAACTAGGCCATAAGAATCAACCTGTTCACCTCACAAACCGCTGGAATACACCTCTGCCTTACTATTCACAATCAAGATTTTCTAATGAAACATATCATATAGCAAGTTTGAGATACTCTACTATGAGGGGTATAATTTATCAGACTTCTGTTTCTTCACAGTAAAATAGTAGCCTTCACAGTAGCCTCCCCATCCTATGGACTTGCTGTACTTTTCTGACTCCAAGAGTAGAACTGCACAACTCAAGGAAATGCAATTTAGAAGACTACCAGAGAGGAAACTATGCAGGTGGTGTCAGCTGCAAAGATGCAGCTGGTAACATGACTTCTCCAGTTTCATCTGCTCAAATGGCAAATTCCGTAAATGCCCATATTTCCATAGTTAGAGGAGCATTGCTGTTCTCCTCTTACATATGTATCAAGGGAGGATGCAGTTCTGACCAGTTACATTCTTCAAACTTTTCTCATCAGGCACAAGGTTTTCCAGAAGAAAGTACAGGAGGCACAGATCTGTAAACCCTTTCCAGCCAAAGTGAGTGGACGCTCCCAGAGAGTGGAATTGCCAGTGGAGGAAGGGACAGTAGAGTATTTGTGTGGGGAGAATGGTTAAGACCTGAGAGCAATGTTTCTGCCATCCAAATTTAAGTCTGCTCAGAGCTGGAGGTAAAGATGTAGGATTTTTTACCTGCAAACTGTAGCAAATATAGATTCATAGAATGGTTTAGCTTGGAAGGGACTTTTAAAAGCCATTAGTCCACCCCCCTTGCAATGAGCAGGGACATCTTCAAGCAGATCAGGTTGCTCAGAGCCCTGCCCAACCAGACCTTGAATGTTGACAGGGGTAGGGCTTCTACCATCTCTCTGGACAGCCTATTGCAGTGTTCCACCACCCTCATTGTAAAAAATTTCTTCCTATATCTAGTCTAAATCTACCCTTTCTTAGTATGATGCCATCATACTAAGATGTGAGGAAAGTTTAACAAAACTTGAGATGGAAGAAGAGATCTGTCTTCTAACTACTGACCTTGAAACGGTTGATCAGATCATAGCGTGTGAGAAGTTCATAGAAAATGAATTTCAGTGCGTGATCTCCACTGGCATCATTTAGTGCAAACACGTCAAAGGACCACTTGTCTACATTCTGCAAGAGTAGGTAGAAAAGACAGTTAATATGGTCATTCCTTTTCCAATGATAACTCAATTTCTATCACATCTACAAACAGAAAATCAGAGTGGCAACATAAGTAATAGGTTTTTTTCAACTTCTTCAATTCCATTTAACCAACAGAGTCTAATTTACTCCTCGGTGTTGTATGACTTGCATTTAAGAAGCCTCTATTAAAAGCACATAAGCTATTTATTTATTCTAAACATGATGATTCTCCATCCTGGTTTGTTTTAGTACCTGAAACACTGGGATGGCCCTATTGTGGCTGATTTTACACTTCTTTGTCCCATACCTACATGCTACATCTAGGAAAAATAATATTAACTTTGAAGGAAACAGGAATAATAAATATATGCTTTTAAATGATATTAAAGCCTCTGGATTTTACTGTCCCTATATTGTTTTTGTGAAGAAAGTACTCAAAAGCTTCCTTCATGCTTAAAACAGAATAAGGTGATATGTTTTTTGCAGTTAAAAAACATACAGGCAGCTATGTAAGGGGATTAAATCATGGACTTCAATCTGATGGATCGAAGACATTATCTTGAGTTAGCTGTTTCTTTATATATCCTTTTTGGTTACACAACTGGGTGCCCACGAGGGTAATTACAGTGTATTATTGGCTAAAGGTAACTGTCCATAAAGCTATTACTAACATATTATTGGCTAAACTACCACGCATGCTAAGAAACCAAGTTACACTAAAATTAACTATGTTGATATTTCTCTTCCTTTGTTTTTCTTTCAGTTGGCACTTGTTCCCACCAAACTAGCTCTTGCATTCCTTTCGGCTGGCTTTTGTTTATCAGAAGGCTGTCTCTGTTTCAAGGCCTTCTCAGAGTTGCTCGGTATCAACTAGGCCCATAGCATCAAGGCCTTCTCTGTAAAACGTCTCCATACCTATGGTCATATATTCATGGAATCATAGAACCATGAAGTTAGAAAAGACCTTTGAGATCATCAACTCCAAACATACCTGTCAACTGCTAAGTCATGTCCCCAGGCACCTCACTTACCCTGCCTTTTAAACACCTCCAGGGATGGTGACTCAACCACCTCCCTGGGCAGCCTCTTCCAGTGCTTGATAACCCTTTCAGTGAAGAAATTTTTCCTAATGTCCAATATAAACTTCCCCTGATGCAGCTTAAGGCTCTTGTCCTATCACCCGTCACTTGTGAGAAGTGGTTTTAACTACTTACTGTTCAGCCAACCAAAATAGTAACTAACTAGAACTATCTTGCTAGACTCAAAGAGCATCTTAGTTCATTCTGATTTAAATATTAATCCTGAACTGTGATTGCAGCCTAAACTGCTCAAAGCAGCATAACCCTAACTTTCCTGTTTTTTTTTTTAATTTTAAAGATAAGTGAGTCCACTGGGGCTTTCAGAAAACTACAGAGCAGGAGAAAATCACAGGAATCCTACATTAAGTGCTAACAATGATATGAAAAGCAACCTTTATAACAGGAGAGTAAATATCTAACCCCAGATGGGAAAATTCAGGTCAGTTGTAAATGATATATTAATGCTGCAGGTTGCTCAGTCAAGAGACTGAGGAGGGAAAGTTCACTTCTCATCTCATGAAGCTGAAGTATAAGGTATAAATTTTCTTGCAGAAGGTTGAGTTCAAATTTCAGCTCTTAGGGAAGGCCATGGGAAATGACAGCACTTGTTGTCTAGAAAGATAAAACCTCTTGATCTCAGAACTGGATGTTCCTGAAACCCTATGAACCTTTCTCTCCTGGCCCTAGCATCAAAGAGGAGAGGTGTGAAAGGAGTGATAGCTAGAAGAATGATATGCAGATCAGTCACACAGCTGGACCTGGCACAGGACCAGCTCTTAGTCTCACTTGCCTGCTAAGAACTTTGATGTACTCCTTGCAGAGATTTATCCAAATGACTTTCCTTAAGCCACATATTAAAGACTGACATCTGTACACTGAAGTTTCTCTCCATTTTCATATGCTGTTCCAGACTCCCTTTTCCTTGTGGCATTTTCACCATGAAAGAAACATGACTGCATTTCACACATGCATGTGTTTAGATGCTCTCAGTGCAACAAATAGTGTCGGCTAGACATAATATTTACTATTGTTAAGGATTAGAATCTATCTAAAAATCAGCCATCACTTTTAGCATTACCAAAAATGCTAAATTACAACTATCTACTGAGCTCTTGAAGCCTAATCCAGCTTTGATGCTTGTTGTCATGGTCATGTTCCAGGTAAGGACCTAACTTCAAGTCAAATCAAAGGACTGTGACCTTTAACTGCCTTGCAGTTTGTCACTCACACATCAGAGTAGCTATAGGACTTCTTATGTTCTGAATGAGACCGACATGTTATGGTACCATGTCTCTCAAGCATGGTGATGATTCTGGCAACCTTGCTACTTACATAGTGTTGACTATGCATACACAGAGCTGAGTATGCCTCTTGTGGAGGTACAGTCCATACAGAAACTAATAAGTGAGTGAATAGCAAGGATGCTGAAAATTCAGCTCTGCTTTCACCTGTCCCAGTAAATCATTTGCCTGCTGAGCAGTTGATATTACAAGCTATGTGGAGCCCACAGACTAAATGCAGGGTCAAGCTTCCCCAAAGATGATTTGTGGCCCAAATCACAGAACAGCAATCAGAAATTGCAGTTTCAATAGGGGTTAGAGAGGAAAAACAACTGTGAGAGGAAAAAGTTCCAACACAAAAGCCCTTGAACAAACTTAGAAATGGGTGGAACGGGGAAATAATGTCCAAAGCATCCATCTAATAAATTTAAAGTATTTTCCTGGTTTTTGAGTATTTTTATTTTGCAATCAATTATCTCAGTCAATGATGCAAATTAATTTAAAGCTTGCATGTATACACTGATTTCATTTTGGGTCTTATGGCATTGAAAATAATGTTTCAACTATGGTAAAATTTAACGCACTGTAAGGCAATCCTTCCCTGTAGAAATAAAATGAGTTTATTCCTTCATATGTTTTTCCTGTAGTTAATGCTGTGCCCTTGCAGCAGATAAAATTTACCAGATTGTGAAATTGAAGAATAGTACAACAGAATTGTTCTTTCACATGAAATAATGGTTTACCACATAGGTGATAAATTTCACAGTAAAACTATTTAGATTTTACTGAGGGAGAAATCCTTGCTCTTTTCAAGTCACAGAAGTTTTGCTATTGACAATAATGACAACGGCATTTTACACTGAGTAACTAGGGGAAAAATCCTCTTAAACGAAGCATGAAAGTGTCACAGATGGCTTAGAGGCTTGAAGCAACACCAGTAATGTTTTGAAAATTAGTGAATTTTATGACCTTAAAAAAATAGTGCAGAAGTGACCCCTATATCAGGGAGAGATCTAAAAAGAGGTAGAACTTTATGGATGTCTTGTAATGGAGGAGAAAAAATGCTTCTTCTCTCTAAGGACAGCTGGAGAAGTGAGGGATGGGAAACTTTTTGTGTTACACATGTTTCTAGGTGACTGGCCCTGTAGCCTCAGCTGAAGTGTCCTAAACTGCTTTAATGCCACATATACCCACAGTGGTATAACAGCAAATAAATCCAAGGTGTCTTACTTATTAGTCCTGTATCCTTATTATTCAGCCATTGCTTCACCACTTGGAGGGACCTGGAGATAAAGTGAACAGTTCTTCCTAAATGCTCAGATTTCTGCCTTTGTGTCGGTTCTTAACCTCAGAGATTTGATTTGTTTTACAAGTCAATGAGTAGATTCAGAGACAGATGTTATTCTGCTCAGCATTACTAGAAGTTCTGACATCTTTATAGCCACACACAAGCAGAAGTCTATACTGCAAACTTTAGAAGTGACTACAGGTTCTGTGTTCATTACCTGTATATTAGCTAGCCCAGAAATATTGCCATGCCAGCATGGGCATTATTAAAGGCTGAAAAATTAACTTCTAAAGCAGATATCTACTTCTGAAGCTAGTTAATATGAAGTTCTGTCTCTAGCTCTATACTGCTGATCACCACAACTTACTGAGTAAATTGACATTCAAACATGTATGTAAAATTGGTATGTAAGGCTACTATTCTGATGAGAAGGCTCATTGTCCCTTTTGTGGCAACAGGTCTTACACCATCACACCCATGTTATACAGAAAGGTAACAGGCTACTGTAGTAGAAAAATCAGTATCCATCACATAGAGAGAGAGGCTGTGAAATCAATTAAAAAAAAATGCCTAATCTCACAACCACTGAAAAAGTGAGAAACATTATACACCTAGGACTAGCACTGCTACAAATCCATTTGCATGTTTTGCAGAAGCTACAGTATTTCATTATTTTATTAAAACTAATCTTATTTTGCCAAGCTGATTCCACAGCTTTGGGTTACTCAGTGCACACGTCCCCTTGGCCATGTCAGCAAAAAGGAGAGCACACAGTTCAAAAATAAGCCAGTTTTGACTCCATGTCATCTAAGTCCTTGTCCTTATTAGCATGATTCCAAGAGCAATGTTAATTATGGCAATCTAGAACAGCTGAAGGGGTGTGTGCAGTACACTTCTACACCTTTTTGCATGCTTAAGCCATCAGATCATTTTACAGAACACACAAGCATACATGGGTCATTGTAAGGTTTTTCTACTTGGCTTTACTGGGCTAAAGCAAGAAACAAAGTGTACCATTTTCCATTAAGGAGATGGGACTAAGAAATTTAAGGTAAAGTATTATTTCAAATACAGAAGCATTCTTCAAAACAAGTAACTCCCATTTCAACCATATACACTACCAACCCCAAGGCCATCCAGGCAAAGACACGTTCTCAAAGTAATTTTTAAGAAAAATACATCCTAGAATGCTCAGTGGCCAAGTGAGCATTATTTCACCCTGACTAAAGTTAGTCGATGCCTTCGTTGTTATTTATGTTTCTTGAGTTACTTTAGAATGATCAGTTCTCTTTCATTTAAAAAGAGAGAAAGAGGAGAGGGATTCTGTAGAGTTTAAGTCAACTGAGAGTAGATGATGGGTCTTGGAATGTCTTGTTACTGCTGGGGAACTCAGAAGAGGTATCGTTATAGATATGTTCCTTCATAAGTTGTCTATGGGGTGTAGTTCTAAAAGAACAAGGACTGCAGGACTGAAGCTGACACTTGTCAACTTGCAGCTGGAAAAAAGGTGCAGATGGATGCTTTGATTCTGTACGTGAAAGTCATGTTTGATCATTCTTCTTGCATTCTATAGACCTTCTACATTTCCTCCACACCTTTTCATGAGTTGTACTATCCAAAAAAAAAGATCCTGCACCCTAAGTGTAGGTATTTCCAGTATGGAGAGAGAAGATTGCTTCATGAGTTTTACATATCATGCCCCTGTATATTGCCCCAATGTACCATGTTTTTTTCACCACTGAATGGCATGGTTGAACCACATGCAACATTCAATCCACAAAGCTGCTCTTAAAGGCAGTCAGTTGCTAACTTGTGTTTGTAGTCTTGATAATTCCTTCCTAAGTGAAGAACCTTGCCACTGTCCCATTAATTGAACCCTTTTTTTTTTTCAGACAACTTCTGACTAACCAGGTTTCCTCCAAAACCTCACACTCATAAAGGGGTCGTTACTCCTAAACTGACAGTCACCTTGAAGACCTGGAGCTGAGCAATGCAAGAA
Organism: Phaenicophaeus curvirostris; assembly: GCF_032191515.1. Classification (NCBI taxonomy): domain Eukaryota; kingdom Metazoa; phylum Chordata; class Aves; order Cuculiformes; family Cuculidae; genus Phaenicophaeus; species Phaenicophaeus curvirostris. Next base: position 37,522,329 of record NC_091397.1, on the reverse strand, counting down.
ACTCCCTTCTTTCACAGCAGCTGATCCTTTTCCTTCTCTACATCCCTCCACCTGTGTTTTATTTCTTCCCTGTGGGAGATTGTGATTGATTCCAGCAGGTTACTAAGTCCTCAGTTTAATAACTGTAAGCTAGAACAAAGCTGTAACCTTCACAATGTAAAAATGGCCACAGCCTTGAACTCTATCTTTTCTTTATTGAAAGGATATTCCCTTAGGCCAGTAAATGATTAACGTATGTGAACTAAAGGAAATGTCAGAGAGAAGGAAAGGGCAAGTACTAAGACTCCCTAACCAAGTCAAATGTCATTGTTATCTTGATGCTTTGTACAAAACCCTCCCCAACACCTTTTTATTGGAAATACCTTTAGCACTCCAATTACAGCTGGTGGGTAGCTCAAACCAACCATATTTGAAGTCCGTCTGTACATTCTACCAAGACAAAATAGATAATAGAATTAAACAAAACAAAACAAACATATGACACAGCAGACCATTACAGGAGACCTTATTTAGCTCAGGAATCCCTAACTGCAATTTGGTTTTTTTTCTTCCTTCTTGTTCCCATCTTGCACAATATTCTCTATACCACTCTTACTGTATAGCCTAACTTGAGACTACACACTTTCCAGTATCTCATAGCTCGTTTACTTGGCAGGACATCACAGAGATGATGCTTACTCCTCAAATTACAGAATTTCTTACCTCCTCCCCTCCTCTACTCAGGGGCCCCATAGCCTTCTCTTAAGTGACAGTTCAGGCAGAATCCCTCTCCCTTAGCTCAGGAGAGCCAGAACTTTCCTCTAGTTCCATTTCATATCTGGACACTTTGTCCTTTGGGCCACAGTAATTTAGATCAGCTGGAAAACAGCCTCCTGCAGTTCATTTACTTCCTTGTTGAGCAAATCCCCCACTGAGAGTGAGGGCTAATTCACAAATAGCCTGTCAAACCTAGGAGAAATCTGTTCCAAGGAGAAATGCCAGGTTTAATTTTACCACAATTTGCTGATATTCTTAACACATGTATAGTAACTTTGGTACAGAGATGAAAAAAATGGCTATAGACATGCCAGAGGAGCCTTCTGCATGTTTGTGTGGCATGTGATCCACTGTCTGATAAATCCAGCCTCTAATGAACTGAGGAACAGTAAAAGGCCCTCTACTTTTCTATGACTTGAGCTTTGCTGTAGAGACCTAGGACCTACTGTCTTTCATGTTACCTAAAATATGCTGACAGTTTCATGTGCACCAGTTCTCCTTCTAGCTTGAAGGAAGAATGTCAGTGAAGAGTGGTTACTCAATAAAAATGGTAAGATTGGAAGCGAGTCCAAATTGAAATGACTAAATGTTTTAAAGCGTTCAGAAAGTGAAATCGGTTTTAGCACTAGGTTGTGATGCAAACCACAACAGAGAAGACTGAGAGGACTCAATGGATTTTTCCAAGTCCTCTCTGAGCTCCAAAGTTTTCACATCAATCTTGGTCTACAGTTAATTCTAGAAATACAAAGAAATCCTAGACCCCAGAAGTAAACAGAGACAAGAGAGGACTTGGTCTGGGCTGATCGAATATTAAAATCTCTCTCTCTTATGCTAGAGCTGTGAGGTGGTGCATATTCTCTGTCAAAATTATTCCAACTGTGCTACTATGTCTGTATTAAACTAAGAGCAGATCAGTATGTGCTGTTTCAGGTTGCAATCTGTTACTTAATTCCCAGTTTCAGAGGTAGGTCCAGATCTATGCAGAAACATCATTAGAAGCATATGAAAGCATTCTTCATTCAATACTACAGGTGCATCTGCAGTACCTGGACAGCTGCTAGAACAAGGTAGCCACGTGCTCCTTTACCTTTCCACAAATATTCCAGCTTGTACTGCATGGACAATACTCCTGAACCGGGGCTTTTCCTCTGTCCTTTTAAGCATCATCCCCATTTGCCGTGTGAAGGTAGAAGCCAACCAGTCCCTGACCTCTGAGGGTACAGAGTCAGACTGGATGTCACTGAGCTCATCCTCTGTGTCCAGTAAACGCCTAGAAGAGTGAGGAAAAAGATGGGTAAACAGACTCCCTTGGAGAGCATTGCAATATTATTAACAAAAAAGAAACTCACATATATTCTGATTAAAGCAGTTGTTAGATGTCTTGGGTTCATCACCCTCAACAGAACAAAATTGTACAAGACTTCAACAGATTGTTCATTCTCTTGTATAGTCAAATGTCACATTGTGAAACTCAATACTAGGCCAACGGACAAGAAGTATTAGCCTTCTGAAGGACAATTTCCTAATCATCCACTGACTTCTTGTCTTCAGCTCATCAATATTCCTGACCTTTCTGCCCCTTGAAGATCATTTATGTTAATGCCCAACTTCCCAGTTAGTCTTATAAAACTGTCCCTTTTCCCATTCTGGTTGTCTGAGGTGATTCTACAGGTTCATTTAGCACTAGGGAAATGGCATATAACAGCAGAGTGGGGAACTCCTCTGCAACATCTTACCAGTCTACCTCTATTATGACCTTGAGTAATTTTTTTTTTTTAAATTTCAAATATATGATACAAGTAAAAAGATTTAACACTATTCAAGCAGATAGAGGAGTTGGAATTCAGAAACTTTCGGAAAAAGTAGGACATAATTATTATGAAAACATTTCTCCAAGAGAATATCTGTTAAATTTGTGATTGCTTTTGACCTCCTTCCCTGCCCCATGAAACTTAAAGAAGCTTTTAGACCAAGGATTGAAGATCTACACAGAATCCAATATTTTAATGATTATAAACATACTGTCTGTGAGCACTAAATCTTGGCTAAAACAACTTTCTCAACTGACATGTAAATTACAGTTTTGTGTTGCTGGTCCCAGATGTAAGAGGAGTGCTGACATCTGTATATAACTCACCTAGTTTCATCAATGTATACTGACTCAAGAACAGTTGCCGCATATTCCAAATTCTTCTTTAGGTCTACAACTGAAGCCTCCCCTCTCTCTAATTGTTTTACCAAAGACCGCAACCTAGAGAAAAGGAAAAGAGAAATCAGACTAGTACAAACAGAAATACGTTTGAGAGTGAGTGTCAGCTGAAAACTGGATTTAGCATGCATACAAAATTGGCAGGTGGAAGCTTTTGGAAATCTACAAGGTTCTTTAGACCGTATCCAAGAAATCAACAAAAATCACTTTTCAAAGATCAGTCACAATGATGCCAGGCAAACATCACGTTATATTTAGGCTCAAATAAGTCAGCGAGTTATGACTGTCCCCTACTCATACTGAAATAAATTAAAATAGAAAATTAGAATTAATAATAAATTAATAAATTAATAAATTAATAAATTAAAATAGAAAATAGAAATCATTTGAAATTTAACACAGGAGCTAAGAGAGGGCAACTTCATTCCAGCCATAAAAGAGTAACTTCTTGAATATTATCTGTTGGCAAACATCAGCCATTTATGATGACTGATGTACACTTATGCAAAATTGTATTAGAGTATATTTAGAAGTACTATTGCAGACTCTCTATACACAGTCAGGAAATACTATGATTGTCATTAGATCAAGAAGTCATTCTTAGACATTCCCAGCTACATTATAGAGAACTCATTGAAGCTTTTTTGCAGGTTGTTATTATTATCATTGAGGGTGAGGTCAGACTTTCTGAAAACAAAAATTTGTGCACAAAATGTACCCTGTGTCAAAACCAAATGATCTATTTGTGCAATTTTCTTTTCTCTTTTCCTCTCTTTCATGCTATTTCCAGTGGCAAATTAGAAAAAAAAACAAAAAAGGGAAGAAAGACAAGAAGAAAATGTGAAAATAAAGAGTAAAATCTAAATGATTGAAACAATCCAAGAATACACATGCTTACAATTAGAAGAAGAAAATCATCATTCTTTTAAAAGGATAATGGGATAAAGATTTGACATATTAAAACATTGTTGTGAGTATCTCAGTTAAATAAGTTTCTCATCTCTGTAAACTATGTGGAGAGCATTCAGCTATGCCAACAGATTTCCCTCCAGTCTTGGAACCCAGCTTGGGAAATCCATGGGGTGATCTCACCCCCCTGGAAAAAGAAACATGGTGCCCCTACACACCTCTTCTGTGCAACTGCACCACCAGGTGAGAGCAGAAGCACATTATGTTTGATGAGCAGAGAAAGGTGCTCCCCCACCTTTCAGCTTGATACCAGCCTTGAGGTACATGTGGAAGATGAATTCACCTCTACCCTTGAGCCAAATCATTGCTTCCTCCTACCCATTCCCAGATTTTCTTGCCAATGCAGAAACACAGGAAGAGAAAAAAACGGAACAACTTTCCTGTCCAAACAGTAAACATTGCTTCATTTTTCTCTTCCTTCCTTCATCCCGTGTATGGGGAGTCCAGAGATGTGTCCCCTTAACTAGTTACCAGACATAAGCCACGGGAGCTCATATTGCAGGAGGAACATTATCCTGGCTCTTTCTGATTCTTATTTAATTGATTAAAGTACCCAGCAGCTCTTTGCCACAAGTCATTCAAAATTCATGTTCAATAATAGCACAGTGAGTAATGGCTGCTTCATGGCACCAGCATTCATCATCAAAGAAGATTATGCAGAGTAATGCATGCATCAATCATTTGGAAAAACATAAGTATAGTTTTTGTAATAAAACCTTGTCACAAGATCAGCCACTCTTACACGAAAAAAATTACTCCTTGTTGTATCATCCATTATCTATAACTATTTCTGATTCATTGCGTCACAGCAGCTGCTACCACTTACCTTTACCAAATAAAAACCTGGTGGTAGTTTGTCTCTAATGCATTCCATGCATCTCTATTTGTTTTTTCAATAGGATGAGGCCAGGCTGCCTCACTGGAGGATATCCAGGAAATTTATTGGCTGAAAAATTCTGTTTCAGGGTGGCAAAGTAATTCCAGAATTCAATCAAATTTTTGACCGAAATAAAAACATTACCACAAATTATTAACATGTTTTATTTTTAGGAGCCTGTATTAAAGCAAAGGACGTTGCATTCTGTTATGTTTTATAAAGTTCATTATAAGCTGATCAAACCCTAAATTTTAATTGCTCCTGTTTTAATTTTTTCCCTTTTCTTTCAAGTTCAGAACTAAAAATTTGCACAGGTCTACCAGATTTACTTCCACTGAAGCCCATAGAGGGTAGGGAGGCTCTGCAAAGGGATCTGAACAGGCTGGACCACTGGACAGAGTCCAATGGCATGAGGTTTAACAAGGCCAAGTGCCGGGTCCTGCACTTGGGGCACAACAACCCTGTGCAGTGCTACAGACTGGGAGAAGTCTGTCTAGAAAGCTGCCTGGAAGAGAGGGACCTGGGGGTGTTGGTTGACAGTGAGTGAACATGAGCCAGCAGTGTGCCCAGGTGGCCAAGAAGGCCAATGGCATCTTGGCTTGTATCAGAAATGGTGTGACCAGCAGGTCCAGGGAGATTATTCTCCCTCTGTCCTCAGCACTGGTGAGACCGCTCCTTGAATACTGTGTTCAGTTCTGGCCCCCTCACCACAAGAAGGATGTTGAGGTTCTGGAGCGAGTCCAGAGAAGAGCAACAAAGCTGGTGAAGGGGCTGGAGAACAGGCCTTATGAGGAACAGCTGAGAGAGCTGGGGTTGTTTAGCCTGGAGAAGAGGAGGCTGAGGGGTGACCTCATTGCTCTCTATAACTGCCGGAAAGGAGGTTGTGGAGAGGAGGGTGCTGGCCTCTTCTCCCAAGTGACAGGGGACAGAACAAGAGGGAATGGCCTCAAGCTCTGCCAGGGGAGATTTAGGCTGGACATTAGGAAAAAAATTTTCACAGAAAGGGTCATTGGAAACTGGAACAGGCTGCCCAGGGAGGTGGTTGAGTCATCTTCCCTGGAGGTGTTTAAGGCACGGGTGGACGAGGTGCTAAGGGGCATGGTTTAGTGTTTGATGGGAATGGTTGGACTCAATGATCCGGTGGATCTCTTCCAAACTGGTTATTTTGTTATTCTGTTAGTTCTAGGAGAAGCAGACAATTCCTGTGTGTAAAGAGATCTCCGTCCAGAAGTAAGCTGTTTGAAGACCACATTCCACAAGTCAGCCAGGATGTAGGCCAGCCAAAAGTTTCTCAGATTATGGTCATCAGCATAGCAGTTACAAAGAGTTGGTTAGTCACACAAGATTAGCTCTAAAGCTAGTTGTTTAATGATATTAAGATATAGCTAACGCCTTTCTTAATGAAATTACCAAGAGAAGCTATTTCTCCTGTCTGCAAATTCTCTGTGAATGTGTGCCAAATATTATGGAAAAAGTCTGAAACCTTTATTCCTGTGTAATTATTTAACATTTTAGTCCTTGCAATAATTCCTTAACTGCCCAAATGAAAAGCCTAGTCCTGAGCAACATTATGCATTTGAACTTTGTCTGACCCTACAGGGAGCTCAAGTAGGTGTAAAGTCTTGAAAAAGTGCCATTTTCAGAATACAGTCTCCTGCACTGCCCTTTGAAAGAAAAATATCCACCTGCACCCACTGTGAAAACCCCTGAGAGTATCTACAAATAATCCCACTGAATTCAGTGGACCAATATATTTGTGTAAAGCAGGTGATTTAGGTTCTTAATGAAGGTAAGGGGTTGTCCAAAGTGTATGCTGTTCCATAGCCCCACTCCTGCTCTTTTTAATGTTTCCCTAAAGCACCAGCTGTCATAAGGTTCAGGGAGACAGAAAGCAAATTACTAGAGCCTGGGCAACTGAACTCAGTCCCTGTAAGTTACACAGCTCAAAGATCCAAAGCTACCCTAGATCCAAACTGAATAACAGGAAGAAGTGAAGCTGTTTTCAGTGGGTTCCTGAAATGTAAAATTCCTGAGCAACTGCTCCAAGCATTCTCCTCTCTGTTATAAATAAAACAGTATCTGTGTACAAATATTTATCTCCTTAGCTAGAGGGCTTGTTTTTATATTGTCGATTTTTTAAAAAAATAGCATTACATACCACTGCAAAGAAGATTAACACCACCACAGGCTGGATACCAGTCAGCTTCAATTAACATGCAAAGCACATGGATTGTCTCAATACTTGAGGCAAGTTCCTTCAGTCCGTGTAAATTCTGAAAAGCTGCACAGCTAGTCTCCACCTCTATTTTCAAACCTTTATAAGTGTGATTCACCACACGTTTCCAACAGTACAACTTAACCTTTTCCTCCAAGAATCATTCTCATACCATTGGGCCAACTGAGGTAAAAACTACTTCGAATGCACACTAAAAATTTAGAAAAAAAATATTTTCTAGTATCATTACAGATTATCAAGGATGGAATATTTATCCCTGCATTACTCTTGAAAGTAACAGGTAAATTGCATGATATTGACAGCAGAATCTGATTAATATGTTGTTTTGAACATGATAGCCTACCACTTCACAGGTGTGGTTTGTAGAAAGCAGAGAGATTTTTCATTACAGCTTGGAAAAGTGGGCAAGCTATTGAACACAGCAGTATAGAACTTGTAAAGTACTTTCTTGAGAGTTCTTTCATCAGTTGTCACTAATTCTTTGAGATCAAAAGCTGTTTACAAGCTTCTGCTAAGTCTGATACAAATTCAATTAGAAAAGCCTGCAGTGGAATTTCTTATCAAAGCTAAGCCCTGCCCACATCAGGAAGACCCTCACCAGAGAGGGGAACCCTAGGCTGAAGTGACTGTCATTTGGTGCCTTTTAACAAGTACTGAAATTGGAGAACCCAGAGCTCAGGTGATAGACTGAGGAAATCATCTTTGGTAGGTTTGTCCTAAAGAACAGCTTGATGGAAGAAAGGATATGTAGCCTGGGCCAGAAAGTCCTTATAAGTGGATTATTCACCTGGATGGTGAGTCTGAAACTTTGCTACAGACATAGGCTGGAAGAAATAATCCAAAGTTTCCTGACTTTCATCTGAGGAGGAGTGGGTGTGGAAGGTAGATGTGGTCCACACCAAGAAAGACTTTTGATTTGTCTTTCTGCAAAATATGAAAATGTTCTGAAAAACTTTAAGAGATTTGAGCAACATTAGAACTTCTTCCACTCTGACTAATAGTGACACAGATAGCTAAAATGAGTTATTGCTGCAATAACCCCAGAAAAGATGTGATGTTCTTACTTCCTTTCAAAGATGTATGTAGTTCATACACACAGAGAAAATCTTTTCCTAACACTAAATCATTCCACAGATACAGCTATACATGAGAATGTCCTTTCTCACTCTTTTGTGAGAATTTTACTGAGGTACCAAGAACATATTGTACAAGAAACAAACTTTTGTATGGAGAAGAAAATTTCATGAACACCTAGCAAAAATGGGTGTATGCAACAAAACACCAGGTTTCATATCCCAGAAAAGAATTTGTTCTTGCTATTCCTCAGATTTCCAAGGCTTTGGAATCAGCTGTTAAAATTTTCATAAATGTTTTCTTAAGGACACAATATTACATTGCATTCAATGTAATTCTGACACTGCACTCCATAAGCAAACAGATTTGGGGTCCGTGTAAACATAAAGGCTTCTGTAAAACATGCCCTAAGAAATTAAAGTTGCTCTCTTAGTCTCTCTCTGTTCTTATGAAGTAATTTTGTGCTATTCAGGCGTTTCCTTCAGTTTCAAATGTCACCATCTTTCAATGGAAGTGGGCACACTTTTAAAGCATGTTTTAATTGCATATTGGATAAGAACGTAGGCTGCTACATTCATCTAAGAAAACATTTCTAATAATCTTGACACAATTAATGCGTAGATACACAAAATATTCCCTAAAATACTGCCAGCATTAACTTCAGTATGGGACATACTGTTTATGGTCCTGTTCATCACAGATGTTCATGAGCAAAAACTGGCACACATTGAGATTGATCCCAGTTACAATAAAGCCTTTCATCAGTTTTCTGCAGACAAAAAGAATATAATTACAATTAGACACTGGTGAGGAACACCTTCAGATTTAGCAAATTCTTGTCACTTTGACTCTGGGGACATGAATAAGAAGCACTTTCTACTATTAGCCTGTGTTTATTGTGGCTTTTTGTTAGTCAAATTACCCTTATATAATGAAAACCCAAGAGAATGATTTCAAAGACAGCTCATTTGCAATAATATCCTTTTGATAGCCAGCTCAAATTTCTTTTCTAAAAAAAAATCAAAATAAATAAAATCAACCACAAGCTTTAGAAATTCAAATAATAATCAGAAGTAGAACTGATTGCATAGATGTCAGCTTCAGTTTACACACACAAAAAGACTAAGGGTTGCCCTTGCAGACTGTAAAGACAAACATCTACTGAACTGACAGACAACCCCTTGCCTCCTGATTTACATTCCTTACACTTCTCTAGAAAACCAACATAATTACTGATAGGAAAGTCATGAATAAGTTTGAGAAATAGATGTTCATTGTGCAGTGAACTATATTTATAACTCATTTCAACACAGAAATAGTTGTGCATCTGCTATATCACTGTAATGCACAAACTCAATAAATTTGATATTCTGGGGACATACCAGAGTTAGAGATCATGTGCAGATCAGCTAATCAGACAACACATAGAAGGCTTGCCAGATGCCCCGTGACAGTATTAATCTGTCTGCTGGGGTGTAAAGAAGCTGCAAAGCAAATGTACAGGATATTAAATACTGCCCAAAAGTATCCAGAGCAGACCACACATGGTTACATCACATAATGCACATGTGCAACAATTTCAGTCAGCTGGATGGACAGATGTCTCCACAGTTTGCACTGCAGACCCTTTGACGCTCCATTCAATTAGTGGGTTAGTAGGAGGGGTACAGCACACACGGAGGGTAATCCAGGAGCTCATCGTGGCTTTTCACAACAGTCAGCAGATACGATTCATTCTGCCACATCATAGTCTAAGGCTCTGTATATATAGCAAGTGCAAACCACTAAGGAAAAGACATAACTTAGAAAACCAGCTTCAGCAGTAATCCTCAAAACACAACCAAAAATCATAGAGTCACAAAACAATTTAGGTGGGAAAAGACCTTTAAGATTATTGAGTCCAAACGTTAAACTAGCACTGCCAAGACACCACTAAAACGTGCCCCTCAGCACCACATGTACACGTCTTTTGAATACATCCAGGGATGATGCCTCAACCACTTCCCTGAGCAGCCTGTTCCAATGCTTGACAACAATTTCAGTAAAGAAGTATTTCCTAATATCCAGTCTAAGCCTCCTCAGTGCAGCGTGAGACTATTTCTTCTTGTTCTATAGTAACACCCACCCCACTACAACCTCCTTTCAGATAGCTGAAAAGAGAGAAAAGGTCTCCCCTCATCCTCCTTTTCTCCAGACTAAACAACCCCAGCTTCCTCAGCCGCTTCTCACAAAACTTGTGCTCTAGACCCTTTACCAGCTTTGTTGTCCTACTCTGGACACACTCCACTACCCCAATGTCTTTCTTGAACAAAGGGGCCCAAAACTGAACACAGGATTTGAGGTGCAGTCTTACTAATGCCAGGTACAGGGAGATGATCATGTCCCTAGTACCGGTGACCACACTGTTTCTGATACAAGGCAAGATGCTATCGGCCTTCTTAGGCACACTGCTGTGCATAACTCAATGCTGCATGTCTGTGACTCAATGGATTTGTATTGGACTGGATATTTATCTTCTCTCACTGCTTTTGTACAGAAAAAGGCAAGTGACAAAATTCAGAAGAAGAAAAAACATCTGTATCCAAGGAGCGATAGCTGAAAAGGAGTATTCAGAGCTATACTGGCATTTATTAATCCAAAGAAGTTACAAACTATTTCCCAAGTAACTGTTTTGCCTTTCTTATGTTTCCTGAAACATCTTCCCTCTTTTGAATATAAAAATGAAATAAATAACTGAAATTATCAATTAATTTTGTTTTATTTAGAGCATGAAAATGCAGTAAGTGTAGTGACCTTGGCAGGATGATGAGTGGCTTGTTTCTGCTCACCTTAAGTCAAATAACCTTTTTATCCCATTAGCCAATTATAAGTGAAATCATGTATAGGTTATATTTTCACTTCACAATCAAAAATTACTTCCTTCTTATTACAGGAACCGAAGTCATATGCCCAAAACATTAGCAAACTTTGGCTTACTGGAGGACTTTCAATAGCACAACAGCCTATGTGATTCCTCAGCACCAAATCCTTTGACTTAAACTTGTCAACATCTCTACTGCTATAGAAAACTTCTAAAGGGTGTACTTTCTTCTTATGCGCACACACTCTCCTCTTTGGATTCTGAACTTTGGGAACTGGGTCAGAAAATATATGCAGTAAAAAGGCTTGATGTGGGCAAAATTTTTATATCAGAGTCTTTGGTGGTGAGATCATTAGAAGTATTTTCCTTTTTTTCATTCAAGTCAACCACCTCGCCTAACTAGCTTTTTATGGAAAACAGGTGCACTGATGCTCATGAAAGTCTCTGGAGATGGATAGCCAGGATGAGTTACTTTCAAAAGCTACCTGTCATATATTTCCTCAGGAAAGGATGCACTTCCTTTTTGATGTGTCCTCCTTCCCCCACTAATGACAGAAATAAGCTAAAAGATGAGCTTAGACAGTCAGGGTTGTTGCAGACAGCTAAGATGAAGTGAGATGACTTTACTGTATAAATTCAGAGCTGAACAAGGGTAAATTTCAGATGTAGGAGAGAAAGAAAGGCTGCAATATTATGGTTTCATACTAGCAATCTTCTAACTGGTATTTTCCAAAGTAAGCTTTCCTTTTGGTAGACTACTTCTTTTTGACATGAATTAGTTTTTTGGGGAAGCCATACGATTACGTAATTTATTGAAAATTTGATTTAAAGACAGCAAATGGAGCTTCCCAGAATTAAGCCCTTCCAAATCACTAGTGTCTTTTATAAAAAACAATTTCAGTTATAACGTCAGCCACAAATCTAACAATTTTTCATTTGCATCTTTAAAAACAGATACCTGAAATGAACCATCTAAATTCACATTTGAGTTAACTAACAGTTTTGTTGATGCATCCAATGACACATTCCCCTTTGTTTTATATAGATGGAATCTTTTTTTTTGAAACCACAATTATCACATTTCTGGGTCCTTGAACAAGGTCATTCTTCCAAATGATGCTAGCAGATTGCTTTGTGCAGATCTGAATGTCAGAGCTCCATGCTGATTCTTTACTTAATGCTCACTGCAGAGATCGGGGAGAAGTTCAACACATAATTTCAAAATATTTCATTGTAACCTTAATTCTCACCCATCTGTTACCATTAATACATCCACAGGCAGAAAGTCTACAATTATCTCATTCTTTGCAGTTCCTAAAATCAATTACTCTCCAGAACAGCTTTTAGGAACCCACAGGGTAGTTAGGCATGTGCAGATCATAGTCCAATTGCAGTGTCAAGTTCAGGCAGGAGTCATAGAATGGTTTGGTTTGAAAGGGACCTTAAAGATCATACAGTTGCATTCCCTCTGCCATGGGCAGGGACACCTCCCATAAGATGAAGCTGCTCAAGGCCCCACCCAACCTGTCCTTGAACAGTTCCAGGGAGGGGCCATCCACAGCTTCCCTGGGCAAACTGTTCGTGTCTCACCACCCTCATTGTGAAGAATGTCTTTCTAATGTCTAGTCTAAATCATCACCCCTCCAGTTTAAAGTCATTCCCTGTGGAATAAGTCCCTGTCTAGTCTTCAGAAATGATCAATAGGCAAAGGCAGGAGAAGTGTTCCCCAGGCTGCTTCCTTTCAGACCACCTTCAGCCATCACCTTCCTGAGACCTAGATGAAGCCTACATCTCACTTATGGTATGGGGAGGGTCATGGCACAGGTCAATGGCAAATTCCCATAAGGCCACTCTCTGCTAGGTTTGGATTTGGCAAACTTCTGCTTACTGTAAAAGATCCCTATGTTCCTCTAGATCCCTAAGCCAGCTGCATGGTCTTGAAGTCATAATTACTGGCCTTGCTAGAGACAGGCCTGCTGATAATTTAGCCAAAGATTTTGTGCTATATATATTATATATATATTGTGCTATATATATTCTATATCTATTCTGGGCCCAGAGAGTGGTGGTAAATGGTGTTAAATCCAGTTGGAGGCCAGTGACAAGTGGGGTTCCCCAGGGCTCAGTGCTGGGTCCAGCCCTGTTCAATGTCTTTATCAATGACCTGGATGAAGGCATTCCTTTGATAGGAATGGTTGGACTCGATGATCCGGTGGGTCTCTTCCAACCTGGTTATTCTATGATTCTATGATTCTATATATATCTGGATTTAGAAACCATTTTCTCATGAACGATACATTTTACACAGCTGCTAACTACGATTTTTGCTGTGAACAGAGGTAACTCATTTAAAAAGAACATTTCAGATTTTGTTCTAAATAGGCATAAATGGCAAATAATCAGATTTCTCAGTAAAAAACTTCAACCATTTCCTTTATATTTAAAGGCTTATACACTTCCTTGGGGGATTTTTGGATACCAAGGCACTGAGGCTTTTTCCACATTTAAGATTTGGATCCACAGTTTTCTTTCTCGGATTTCCATTCGGGACCACGTACTTACCAGGAATATTACAGAGCTAGTTGACTGATGTTATTTACACAGCTGATATGCTGGTATCAAAATCAGAAAAAAATAGCTAAGTCAATACTAAAACATTACTTTATTAATGCTCTGTTATGCACTTTTTGTAGCCTGAAGAAATCAGTATGAAAGTTCAGTTTACCGTGTTTCTCAGGTAATACTAGCATGTGCATTTGTTAGCTCAGATACTTAATATGACTTTCTCAATTTACTCCTTTAATAAATATTGTTAAAAACAAGCTGTTATTCTCCCACAAAGTTTGCATTAAATGGCAAAATCATTTCTCTCTTCGTGGCTGCAAGTTGTGTAGTCTGTATTTCTACAAAACAAGTCCATTCTTGCTACCCTTAATTATCTGTATTTTGAAGGAAGCATTCCCAAAGCCAGCAGTAAACATTCCCTTGTCTTTTGCTAAAGGTTGCAAACCCAAGGCTGTTTAAATCTTTTAGGTGCACATGATGAAGGTGTTGAGCTAGGTATTTGCCATGCCAGGAATTTTGAACTACCTGGACATTATCAAGAGAACCGTATCCTGTGGAAAGAAATGACAAGAAGAGGCAATTACGAAATGAAAGTTGGAGGTTGCCAAACCACTAACTGTAACAAAAAATAGTCTAGATAGGGTTCTTGCCATGTTTTTTGAAATGCAAATGGTTTGGAATAGTTCTCCACACAGTGGTCTTTATTGATCCCTGGTAGTTTGGACTTTGCATAGCAGACTGCTTCCTTGTTTACTTTAGTTACCAGCCTGGCTAAGAGATCCAGATGAACTATGGCTAACCACTACCAGCCTTTCAAATCTGTATGTTTGCTAATATGCACAGGAACTGGACTTATCCTGAAAGAACAATCTGGCCACTGTAGCACTGATGGTTAAAGCAAGGTCAGGTAAAAGCATATTTCTGAGCCATGCCCATTTCTCTGAGATTATAAAAGCTGAACTGGAAAAGGCTATGCACGCATCCCAAGAAGTTTACCTTAAGAATATAACATGCATTTTTCTTGGTGGTCTCTTACCCTATGTTTATTGCAATAACACACTTGTCCCTTATTGAGCCATAAAAAAGGAGTTAGAATGACTGCTTCAGATGGTCCAACTTACCAATTGCAAATATTATGGAAAAAACTCAAGATTCCATGAAATACATATTCTGTAACCTGATGGGTCAAAACTGCAGTTAGTCAAATTTGAAGCACATAGTTGAGAAATCACCCTCTCTGAAGCAGATTAGCTAGTAGAAATGAAACAATGCAAAGTTTGCACTAAAAATTGTGAAAAGAAAATTCTCTGCAGCTGACAAAATGGTAAATAGTAGGCAATATTTTAATTCATGGCTGCTCATGTAAGAAGGAAAAAAATAAATCAACCAAGATTTCCTGCACACCCTCAATGGAACACAAAAAAAGCACTTACAAACACCTGTTTGAAATAACTGAAGGTTAGAAAAAGAAGCAGCACTAAAAATGTCTTTGAATAGTGACAATAAGGAAAAGATGCAGCAAAGAACAAGAAGTTTCTAAAGATCATTTATTAAAATGAACTTCTAATGTATATTATTATCATGCTTACAAGGGCACATATCTCCCATCTCCATTACCTGCATGCAGTTTTGGATTCCACATGCCATGCAGGAGTGTGATGAGGCTGAAGATGCAGATACCTAAAGAACCAATTAGTGTTGCTTTCCTGCTGTAGAGGCACAGAGCACTTCAGCTGTACTCACTGCTGCAATACCCAAATACTCTCTTGCTCAGGCTCTGACTGAAGGAAGTACTAGCTCACAAATGATCCTTTTGCAGATAAATGTTTTCATATTTTTCTTGGTAATTTTTCATTCCCCCAGTATTGCTAAACAGGCACAATAGGTATGGATTAGCTTGAAATCTTGGCACCAATACTATCTTGTCTCTACTTATCATTCCCTTTCCTTCCTATTTTCCTCCCTCACCCTCAGTTTGGGGTCCACCACAATTATTTGAATTTTCACTAGCAGCACCTCATTGATTTGCTTTGCTTGACCTTCCCGAGGCCTATTTCTGCATTATGTTAATGAATGCACAATATAAATAATGTAAAATGGGACAAACAGATACTGAAGCTGTTCAAAGCTGGTTTATTTTGCCATTCATTTTCTTAAATGTTATAGCGCTTAGATGGCCACAACACAGATGCTGAGAGGTGCACTCTGGCTAAGAAGCTTCTTAGGACCTTCTGTCTGGGAATGAAGAGAGAAATGCTGTGTCAAATGGTTACAATGTGGGAGCATCAGATGAAAGTGAAGGGATGTGTGTCAGGACAGCCAATTGTTTCAAAACAATCATGCTGAGCATTACAGAGAACAAGAAATTTGTGCAAGTTGCTGAATTATCAAAGATTATTTTGATTTTCATCTAATGGACCAAAACATTTGAAGGCATGCCCAGCCTGCCTTTTCCAAATTTTGAACCATTTATACTACCAATAGTCATCATTCTAACCTCCCCTGCCACACCACATGCTAAACATAACAACTCAGAAACACCTCAAGTCAGAGGTGGAAATGGCAGATCTGAACAGGATCCATTTTCCTACAGTTTTTCAGTAAGGTTTGGATGAGCATCTGGAATGATGTTTTTTCATTTTGTTCCACTGAAAAACACATAAACAAAGCTAGAGCATGATTATATTTGTTGTACACTTACCGCAAACCAGAGGGCAAGACACTATGGCTAAGCCTACACTTACATCAGTGAGAATAAAAAAGGCTTAATCAACCAGTGGTTAAATGCAGTGACACTGATATGAATCACTGCAAGTGAAGAATTATTCTAAGTTGCCAAGTAAAGAGCTTAAGAAAAGTTAAAATTTAAGTTTTAAGATCTTAAAAATGCATTTTGAACCTGAAGTAGGAAATTGGGGAAAAGCACATCATTATCACATGGCTTTCAGCCTACAAAGTCATTTTTGCAACTATGAGTTAACATGAGCTGGGTTCTACACTGTAGGAGAACTGTCAGGAGAAGATGCTGGTCTCTGACCAGAACTGGAAGACTTTATTGATTTGGGATGTGAAAATCCTGATGCTTCCCAGCAGACTTCACTCATTCCTTAAAAATCCTAAACTTTAATAGCTGAGTAATATTCTTATATGGAATTTACTGGATCTAAAGGACCAAAAAATTTTTTGGTAAACTGAGTAAAACCAGACTACTGATCTGACCACATATGCCTAATTCAACCATTTGAAAAAGAAGGAATAGTAGATACTTTCACAGAATCACAGAATAACCAGGTTGGAAGAGACCCACCGGATCATCGAGTCCAACTGTTCCCATCAAACACTAAACCATATCCCTCAGCACCTCATCCACCCGTGCCTTAAACACCTCCAGGGAAGGTGAATCAACCACCTCCCTGGGCAGCCTGTTCCAGTGCCCAATGACCCTTTCTGTAAAGAATTTTTTCCTAACGTTCAGCCTAAACCTCCCCTGGCGGAGCTTGAGGCCATTCCCTCTTGTCCTGTCCCCTGTCACTTGGAAGAAGAGGCCAGCACCCTCCTCTCTACAACCTCCTTTCAGGTAGTTGTAGAGAGCAATGAGGTCACCCCTCAGCCTCCTCTTCTCCAGGCTAAACAACCCCAGCTCTCTCAGCCGCTCCTCATAAGGCCTGTTCTCCAGCCCCTTCACCAGCTTTGTTGCTCTTCTCTGGACTCGCTCCAGAGCCTCAACATCCTTCTTGTAGTGAAGGGCCCAGAACTGAACACAGGATTCAAGGAGCGGTCTCACCAGTGCCGAGTACAGAGGGAGAATAACCTCCCTGGACCTGCTGGTCACACCATTTCTGATACAAGCCAAGATGCCATTGGCCTTCTTGGCCACCTGGGCACACTGCTGGCTCATATTCAGTCGGCTGTCAACCAACACGCCCAGGTCCCTCTCCTCCAGGCAGCTTTCTAGACAGACTTCTCCCAGTCTGTAGCACTGCACAGGGTTGTTGTGCCCCAAGTGCAGGACCTGGCATTTGGTCTTGTTAAACCTCATGCCATTGGACTCTGCCCAGCGGTCCAGCCTGTTCAGATCCCTTTGCAGAGCCTCCCTACCCTCCAGCAGATCGACACTTCCACCCAGCTTAGTGTCGTCCGCAAACTTGCTAAGGGTGCACTCGATGCCTTCATCCAGATCATTGATGAAGACATTGAACAGGGCTGGACCCAGCACCGAGCCCTGGGGAACCCCACTTGTCACTGGCCTCCAGCTGGATTTCACACCATTTACCACCACTCTCTGGGCCCGGCCATCCAACCAGTTTTCCACCCAGGAGAGTGTGCGCCCGTCCAGGCCAGAGGCTGACAGTTTCTCAAGCAGAATGCTGTGAGAAACTGTGTCAAAGGCTTTGCTGAAGTCCAGGAAGACCACATCCACAGCCTTTCCCTCATCCAGCAGCCGAGTCACTTTGTCATAGAAGGTGATCAGGTTAGTCTGGCAAGACCTGCCTTTTGTGAACCCATGTTGACTGGGCCTGATCACCCGGTTCTCTTGCATGTGCTTCATGATAGCACTCAAGATCACCTGCTCCATGACTTTCCCTGGCACTGAGGTCAGACTGACAGACCTGTAGTTTCCTGGGTCCTCCCTGCGGCCCTTTTTGTAGATGGGCACAACATCAGCCAGCCTCCAGTCCAGTGGGACTTCCCCAGTCTTCCAGGACTGTTGCAAGATGATGGAAAGGGGTTTGGCCAGCACATCCGCCAGCTCCTTCAGTACCCTAGGGTGAATCCCGTCCGGCCCCATAGACTTGTGGGTGTCTAGTCGGGCTAGCAAGGCTCTGAACACCTCCTCTTGGATCATGGGAGCCTCATTATGCTCCTCTAGCTCCTGGGTTTGTACACAGACGGAACGACCCTCCTTACAACTAAAGAGTGAGGCAAAGAAGGCATTAAGTACCTCAGCCTTTTCCTCATCCCCTGTTACTGTTGTTCCTTCTGCGTCCAATAGGGACTGTATGGTCTCCCTAGTTCGCCTTTTATTATTTATATATTTGTAGAAAGATTTTTTGTTATCTTTCACTGACTTGGCCAATCCAATTTCTAGCTGAGCCTTAGCCCTTCTGATTTTTTCTCTACACAATCTCACTTCCCTCCTGTAGTCCACCCAAGAGGCCTGTCCCTTCTTCCAGAGCCCATAAACATTTCTCTTCTTCTTGATATCCCTCAAGATCTCTCTATTCAACCAAGCTGGTTTTCTCCCCTGCCGGTTTTTTTTCCGGACCACGGGGATGGCTTTCTCCTGAGCTGCTAGGACCACCCTTTTGAAGAGCTCCCAGCCCTCCTGGGCTCCCTTGCCCTTGAGTACTGTCTCCCATGAGACTTCACCAACCAGCCTTCTGAAGAGGCTTCCCTCCATACTTGGAAATTTGCTTTGAAAAGCTGCCTCTAAACTTACCATTGACAAGCAGAAAGGCTGCAAAAATCTCATAAAGTGCCAACAAAAGTTCTGCTGTCAGAAAAATTGCCTACAAAATTCATGTTCATGGATTAAAATTGAAGTGGGGCAGGGGGAATCTGATTTTGAACACTGTGTTGTTTTGACTTAGGATTTACACGTCTAGTCACAACATGCTCTGAAAGTACACCAAAAATATTCAATTTCAGATGGTATTCCTCAACTTCAGCCAACACTAAATGCACAATACAAGCTTCTGTAGTTTCTTTCCCATGTAAACATTGCTCATTTTTTTCAAATCATAAAAGTACGGTTACATTTGCAATGTTTTCTTGTCTTTGGCATTTCTTCTAAAATTGTGTAAGAAGATATGCACAGGAATTCAAACACTGGAGTAGAAAGAGAGCTATCCCCAGAACAATTTATGTTAAGTAACATAAAGAAAATGAAGAAGGAGGGGCGCTATGTGATGGTGATACTTCCAGATAGTCTACTTGCTAACTGCCTTTGGTAAACAATAAAGGACAGCATTCTCCAGTGCCAGATGGGTTCAGTTGTATACAGACTTTGCTGAGCCCTCAGAGCATACCATCTGCTTCCTCAAAGGTGGGTTAGTAAAAGCAATGTTAGAGGTCATTTTTGAAATGCACAAATTATGGGAAGAAGCATGGGTGTTTAAATAGAAGTCTGTGGTGTTGTCACTGTCTAAAGTGTCCCACCACATCCTGCCAGTAGACCAAAATGCCTTAGGAGAGGGCCAAACGATTCTTCCAAATGCTGAGTGTTCTTATGCCTAAGAAGAGAGCTACAACATAACCTGGGGACTGGCTGTGTGACTCAAGTCAGTGGTGCCTCAACACAATTGTACTTGCATCTGCAGGTCAAAAAAGTCCTGACACTAGTCTGCAAAGAGAGCATGAAGGAAAAAGTGGACATGAACAGCTGCCTGGACTTCATCACTGCCAAGGCCAACCATCCAAATCTGTGGCCAATGCCCATGAAATATTTTTGCTTGCTCAGTATTTTGAGTCAGTATCTTCCACTTTTGGCACTTGGAAAGGTGGAAGCGTCACTTCTCCAAATTCCACATACAAACATATGTACACCAGACACTTAGGAATAGCAGAATAGAGCAATCCACAGAACTGAGAAAATATCAGGTTGAAAAGGAAAGAGGAAAATACCACTTAAAGTGTTGACTATGAGGAGAAGAAAAAGGGAATATTAAGACAAGAAGCTTCTGATACTGCTGTGGGAGTTATGGGTGACTGCTTTTATAGCTTTTCTAGGGCTTGTGGGTTTGTTTTCCCCTTCTCATTTCCAGGAAACAGATTGTTATGAGAATGAAAGCTTGTATGGATTAATGTTTGTTGTATTAACTTTGTAGAGTTGCTCTGTCTTATGAATATAAAAGCTGAAGAGATAACAATAGTATGAGATCGGATTGATTTTATTATTATTGTGGCAATAAAAGGAGTTGATCTATTTTCCCACCACATTTACAAAGAAAGTGTAATAAACTCTCAAACTCTATTTTTTCAATAATCACTGAATATACAATGAGAGGCAGAAATGACACTTTATCCTGTCCTTCTTTACAGTGTTGTGATGAATGATACTATGAAATTCAGCCATGTAAGTTCACATCAGTCCTCCTTGCACAAGACCTGTCTGAATCAAATGGGCACTGACTACACTGATTCTGTCAACAAAAAGGGCACACATTTTAGCTAGAGCTCAGCACATTCATGAGCATAGTTTGCTTCAAAAATCAATTAGAGTTAAAATGCCTTGGTGTTGTCCCTTTCCCTCTTCTTTTCTGTAACCCTGCCTCATAACATTAGTGTTTTAAGATGAATAGAGGTTGGACAAAAGACAGGTTTTGATGTTGATCTCCCAAATCAAGATGACATGCTAATTTATGGGAAGCTTCAGTATCTTGCAGGATCAGGAACCCCAAAAGAATTCGTGCATCAAATTCAAGTTTTCATTGACTCATTACTAATCCCTTTGATCCCATGTTTCCAAACCTGGAAGTCTAGTCCTACCTGAGGGCCTAGACAGTGGTGATAGGTTTACCATCAGTTCCCTGTCAGGCAGGTGACTTGACTGGAATGCCAGAGCCAAGATTCCTCTGCTTTCTTTTTATCCCACTTCTAAGCCAATGAAATATGATAATCCATCTGTAGTGGATGAGTTCATTCCCCAGAAGAACCGATTCACATTTAGGTCCTCAAATTCCTGCTTTTACGTATCCCTGAAACTTGACAGGGTATTTTGACTGGCAACTTTAGATTACAGGTTAAAAATTAAGTACAGAACTATCTGTTGGTTGACACAGCTGCAAAAATACAGCTTTGTCCAGCCTTCTTGTGAAAGATTACCGTTTTCCTAAAGAGCTGGGTAAAATGTATAAACAAAGCATGAAGCTGGGACTTGGCATCCAGAAATCCTCCTTTCAACACTAACCACTAGGATTTCCTCTTGCTTGTTTTCCACGTGGCCTCAGAAATCTGACATTTCCTTGGGTTGAAACCTCCCAACCCTGCCACCTCAGTTAGCCTGGGAAGTGGAGGTCAAGGCACTCTCCTGGCAACTTGATGTAAATCCCATTTTGAGAAGGTCTTTACAGTCAAAATCTTGGCATTGCCTATGCCAATTCTCTACCTTCTTGGCCACAATGTAAATAGGAAACAGT
Source organism: Phaenicophaeus curvirostris (assembly GCF_032191515.1). NCBI lineage: Eukaryota > Metazoa > Chordata > Aves > Cuculiformes > Cuculidae > Phaenicophaeus > Phaenicophaeus curvirostris. The sequence continues at coordinate 37,500,645 of NC_091397.1, read as the reverse complement.
GTTTGGCTTCTGTCTTTATTTTTGTTTGTTTGTTTGTTTTTACCAGTAGAGTGCTGAGTTCTTTGTGTGTTGTAGGAAATTACCTTTCAAAAAAGCCTCAATAGCAACAACATTCCACAAACTTACTCCCATATGCTGGTCTCCAGATAGCAGCCAGGCTTCTGGCAGCTGAACACTATGGCACCCAACCTGCTGGTTCCAATACCCTTAATAAACACGCTGCGTGATGAAATTTGCTGGCTATGCCATGAAAAAAAAGAAAAGCTGCTTCAACTACAGAAACCTTAAACTAATTTATTAGGACCATTTCTAATAGACATTCTGTAAAAGTGCCCTGAGGTTAATTTTGCAGAACAGAAGGACATGTGAAAATTCCTAAAAATAAGTTGCCCATGTCTAAAAATACAAGTCTATCATAGTCCAATAACTCAAGCCATTTTAGGATTGGTAATTGACAGAAGCACTAATAAAATGACCAACTCTTCTCAGCGAGAGGAAAAAATGTCACATTTTTACTGTTTAGGACTATGATGAACTGGCTTCAGTTTTAAGCTCTTTATTCCATAAATGATAAAGCTTATTCTTCCTTTGATTGATGACTGATAACTCTGGGGGAGAAGAACCTAAAAGAGAAAAACATAAAAGAGAAAAAACACTCTGCCAAGCAATGCTTATGCAAAAAAAAAAAAAAAAGTTTGGACTCATATGTATTCATTGTTTCAGTGCTGGATACTGTGCCTTCTTTTTAATCGTACATTTTACCTTTCCATACATTAATCCATTTATATAAAGTTTCTTTTTAATCTTCTTTTACATCCTTGGAAAAATAAGAGCTTGTGATCCATGCTGTTGAGCTAGAACTGTATGGAATAATGAATGACACTTTAAAATGCTGATAACAGTTGACTAAGCATTTTTATGCTTTAATAACTTTTAAGTGTTCCAGTTATAATATTCAGTAATGTAAATAATCTTGACATTAAACATCTCTGCAGCCTGATAAACCACTTTTATATGGATCAAAGGCACAAGAGGACTGAAAAAGACAACCTCCTGCTCCATTTCATATTTAAAAACACAATTTCCAGAAATTATTTTAAGAAAATGTATGTTTTTTAACAGAAATGTGATGCTTATTGGCAGCAAATCTGACAGAGCAGGGTGAATATTATATATCTATACAGGTTTGAAAAAAAAATTATGTATCTCTTTATGACAGGTAATATTATTTTTTTTATTTTAAATTCAAGTGAGCACTTAGTTTCCCTATTCTCTTATTCTTCAGAATAAGACAAAGTGGTAAGAATATCGATAGCTAGGGAAGCACACTAAAACATTCCCTTCAGGGGAACATTACTGAGGCTGAAGAACTGTTATTTTAATTGGAAGCTATTGTTCAGGTAGTACCAGATTTAACAGAATGAAAAGAAAGACCAAAGGCTATATTTATACACAGTTTGAAGTACTCTTTCTCCGTATAGAAAATTCTGAAAGTATATCAGCACCATAGCTCTTTCTCAGTAAATATGAGAGCAGTTAGTGATATCTTCTTAAAATGTGACCTGCTTTCTGCATAACAGCCCCAGATAATGTAACGCATCTGCTTTCCTCCTACACATCCTCATATAAATATATAATGGATATACATGAGTAACAGCAAAGAAAAGATGTAGATCTAGATCTTTAAACTGTGTCTGTGTGTTCATAAGTCCTTGGAAACAACCTCCAAAGTGTAATGCAGGCAAACTGAAGGATCAGTTTGAAGGATTTAACTGCATTTTCTTACACACAGCTTCTAACTACTGTCTTTTGCCCTTTGTTTACACTTATGAGAGACAAACCTTGTTGCCAGCTGAAAAGCCTTGACTTGGGTCAGAACATTAATAAGGAGCAAAGACCAATACCCAAGCATTCATCGTTCAGAAATCTTGCAGCAAGGGTGATTGTGTTTCAGAGATGCTCACTCATGAAAATCAATGTCTCTCAAAGATTAACTGCTCATAGAAACATACTGCATTGCATTGGTCAAATCCTGCAACACTTACCCATGTAAACCATCTGAACCATAGATTTCACAAAGAAAACCTCAAGAAATGTGTCTTAGAGTTTCCAGAACACTTAACCCAGCAACCTGTAGGAAGGATTGCAGCTTGATATCACTAGTTAAACTCTTCACAATCCTAACCTTCTGGTTCCTGAATGAGGAGAAATGCAGTGACCCACTATAGCAGTCTCACTCATTCGGCCACGAAGTGGCTGTGTGCATTCCTTTCTCTGCTCATTCCCTAAGCACAGCCATCAATCAAACTGGGATTCATTCTAATGACTTTGAGCTGTAGTATTTTACCTCAGGGCAGACGTTCCTCTAATTTCAACCAAACCTGCGGATCCAATTTTCATGTTAGATTTTTTAGATCTGTAAACTAAATGAGAGTTAGGTCACTCCTCCTTGGGTCACTGAATACAACATGTACCTTCCTTATGTTACTTTTGCAGGTAATTTTCTTCCTCCAGACAGAAATGATAGTCCTTCTTGAAATATCCATTCATATTTTTTTCTTAAGCAATTCGGGATACTTCTGCAATGTTTGACCAAATTTATGATTGCAGAGGGTTTTCTTCTCTTCAGAACAACTTAATGTTGATATAAGAGTAAAGGAATCAGACTTATGAGTCTGTAACCATTATGTTTCAAATCGAATTCTAATAGACAACTTCACAGAATACACTGTAATCTTCTGGCTCCATAAACAAGCGTGCTAAAGAAACTGTTGTGCACTATCTCTGATTTAAATTGCATTTAAATATGAGACCCTTTGGCTCTCATCTTGCCTTTAAACTGTATGAACATATCCAAAATAGAACAGTAGAACCACTTATTCTCACTAATTTTCTGAAATATAGGGGGAATTTGAGAGATGTGGCAAACTCTGTGCTCTATTCTTTCAAATATGCAATGAAGGGATCAACTTTGTCCCCAGTGACTACTCGAGAATGAGGAGAAATGAGAATTTTTCTGGTTACTTTTCATAGAAAAGTAATAGATTCTAATGGCCACTAACAAAGCTTTGGTATGAACGCTCTTCATTAACCTAAACTGATTAAAATTATGTCAACTTGGTTTATAGATCCTCCAGATAACAGTGACCAATCTGCACTATTGTAAACTTTTACTATCTGATTCAGTTCCAGGAATTAGCAACCCCCAATAACTCCCATTTTATCCACATTTCAGTCAACTTCTTTATTCTCTGAGTTGGAAATTAGCAACCTTCCCAAAAGGTCATGCTACTTCTCACTATAATCTCTGATATTACAAGAGATTTATATGTTCTTCTGAAGTATCTATGTTCATTGCCACAGCATCCTGTCCCCTCAAGGGTTAGAAAAGAGAAAATGAAGGAATGATAACTATGTTGACAGTGAGGGCTCATGAACAGAAAGTGGAATACTGAAAGCCTCTTGAAACAGATCAGGAGTACAGGAGAACTAGTGACTGAATCAATTAAGGAATGATGCAGGCAGTAGATGCACTAAATTATTAAAACCCAGAACTGCTTTAAAAATATTCTTTAATGAGTAATAAAAAAGTAAATTCAAACTGTTCTTCAAGTAAGAGGGAACTAATAATAGTAAAAACGCCTAAAGGACTGATTTACAAAGTTTTTTGCTTCATTAGTTCCCACTGACTTCAATATGCATAGACTCTTACAGTATGTCCCAAATTCAAGGCCTAAATTTAATGTGATAAGAAAAAAAACCTAGAAAACAGTATCCTGAATATAAAACTATAGGTTGTTCTTGATAAAGTGTTCACATGTAGTTTAGTTGAACATTTTGCTATGTCTCTTATCTTTCTCCAGTTATTAGCCCTGTCATTATCTCTTCTTAGATTAGAGCCTGATCTTGAAATCTCCTGCGTAACACAGTTGCTAATGAGTAAAGCCAAGTATAAGCATAAACTTTTGCAGGACCAGTTCAGGCTGTTAAGAAACAATCCACTTCCTTCTCTTGGACTTGGAGGAAAAAAAAAAAATCTTACTTATTGCTTTAAAATAATGAATATGCTAAAAGAAAGTAAAATTGATGTTCTTATGATGCAGTACACACCAGTATCATAACACCTTATAGACTTGTAATTGAACTTCATTGTCATGAATTTGATAACATCTCTTACATGAAAATTATTTTTAAATTACTAGAGTAGGCATGCATCACATATCTATCCAATAATCATTAAAAATAGTTACAGCTTGACTCATGCTATTTAAGCATAATACACACTGATCATATTGTGATTACAGCTGTTACTCCTAACTAACCATTTTCATATTTATCCTCTCCAGACAGTATTTTGATTTCAAGCTCCTATTCTGCAAGTGACAATTTAGAAGTTGTAACTTCAGTAAAATTCACGCGTGCTTCCTTAAAAACATACTCAAAAATGGGCTTCTTACCATGATAGGTAAAGCATTGATCTGATCGCTAGAGGCAAAGGATTTGATCATTTACCCTGGATAAGCAATGCCATTCTGGAGTGTGTACTACCCCATCTACACCTAATGCACACCTGCAGAGACCTGCTCTGTTTTGATTTGATAGCTTCATCACATTTCAGTGCACCAACAAACTGCAAATAACCCTTTCATATATATTGAGAAAAATCCTCAACTCTGCCTGGTTGACTGAACATTTTTAATCCATGCTATTAACACTTCATAAGCAGTGTGATAGAGGAATGATTGTGTGAAAAATTAATCAATCATGCAATTATATTAGACAGTGTTAAAGTACCTTGCAATATTTGAGATGTCAGCTAAATGGCTAATTGCTTTGTATCATAAAATTTTTGATTTGTTTCAGTAAGGAGAAAGCAATATTTTGAAATTGGCCAAAGATTTGCAAAAGCATGTTGCCAGAGTGCTCAGAGTGCCAGGCAAACTTGAGTGACTTTGGCTATGCAACAGCCTGTCTTCGTTCTAGCTTCCCCCAAAATGGAAAAACTTTTTGCCGTGCCCAGAGCTGGCCTAATTCTGCCACCAGGGAAAACAAAGAACTTTTCTCTGAGTTCAGAAAAACATTGTGTACTTGAGCCCATCCCATCTGCCTGTCATGAGAGCTGTAACATGCCTAACTGCTATTTCTGACTTCTGCTACCTGTGCCGACTCATGTAGGAGTTGGACTTAATTTTGTAAAACAAGTCAAAAAGGGTCAGGTTCAAACTGAGACATAGCCAGGACTGGATTGATTCTTGTTTGCTATTGCTTCCTTTTATTTAAAATTGTCCATTATAGTGCAAGAAGATAGGAGGAGTAGAAACCCCTTGAGAAAAGAAAAAAAGAAAAGCTTTAGGAACAATTTGTCAAGGACATTTACCAACAGCTTATTTTGTCAGCAACATTTGCTATTATCCTTTGCATACTATAAGATATGTGCTGGAAAGGAGTGAATCTATCCTAACCACTTTAGGCTAAGTGTGAAAGTTGTATCTTCACAAATTAGGCCTTCAAATAATATCAGAGAAGGAAAAGCATAAGCATGTCTTCTGCATACACTAACAAACAGCCCATTTCTCTGCCTAGAAGAATGAAACATGCACTGTGGATTACAGTGTAAGGGAATAGACATACAATACCACTGTTATTTTCAGAGCTGCAGTGTATAAACAATACTAAAGAGGGCCTATGCGATGGTGGTATGATTGAGAGCACAATCTTTAAATGGTCACCTTTTGGGAAGAAAGTACCTTTGATACACCTGCCTTTCTATTCCAGCATCACAAGCACAAGGCTCTTTCACTATCATACAGGTTGTCATACGGTTTAAGAACATACACATTAACACAAAGGCATTAACATCAGTAAGCGGAAATTACTCTGCTAACGAAGCCTAACACAAGCAAAACACAGCGCAGTTCTGTGAAGGCCAGTGGTAGCAGGAATCTCTGGTCCCCTTTTAAGACTGACATTTTCCACTCAGTAATACCGATTTCTTCTGAAATTTGATACTCTGACTTTCCTCCTGGAGGAACAAGAACTCATACTAAATATTATTCATACTTTATGACATGATGTACATTGAAAAAGTCATTATAAAAGAAATATACCAAGATCTGTAGAAGTCAGACTGGACAGAAGCATTGTTACCGCTAGAGTAGTCAAGGAGAATGAATTGAAGAAACAAAGATAATCAGCTACATGTGAACAGAGCGTGTGTCCAATTTTAAACATGTTCCTAACTTACTAATACACAGCCAAGGAATCTGAAGGGCAGTGTTGACAGAAGCTGCCACTATAGAGAGCTAAGAGCTTTAATAATAAAAAATAACATATTTTTTTTTGTAAAAGAATCCGCACGAGAAAGATCAAGGAAAGAGGCAAGCAAGCATAATGCCAGCTTGGGGAGGTGGAGCAAAGAAATGTACCTATAGAAGGCAGATATTTCTTCACCATGGCTGTGATGTTTGTGCATAGTTGCTTTGCATTAGGTAAAATAGAATAGAGGTCATTATAGTTCTGGTTACTGATGTGATTTAAGATACTGTTGGAAAGAATTTAAATACTTTTGTGGAAGGGCTTTGTAAGAGCCTATAAATACAAGAATATTTTCAGGAATTGTCTAACTGAGGCTCTGAAACCCTTGAGTTAAATGACTTAATATTCCCAAGTATTAGTGTCTACTACTTATTCTTCAATTCCCTGAGAACAGCTGAAACCTGAGCACTGGGCCAATTTGGTTAGAAAGTCTAAGTTTATCTTCTAATTTTCAAGATATTTCATCAGTCTTGCTTCCTAGCTTCTTACACTACCAATCAAACCAGATCTTCTGGAGAAATGTATTCTCAAAGACACTATTCTTTTAAAGATAAAGTAAAAAGCATACTGACTACATAGCATATAATTTTAAAACTCATTTCTGATGAACATTTTGTAGTAGTATATTCATACTATAAACAACTCGTAACTTCACTCTGACATATGTGTTTCCTAAAATTCAATAACTTATTATAGAAAGTGAATTGATGGCAATTTGACATTCTGTAAGAAAAATTGTTCCGTCATATTTAGTTTAAATGAAATGCAGTCCAAAGTGTAATTACTGTGTTTAATATTTAAAATAATTTATTTTAATGGCAATAACCATTACTAAAAATTGCAAACAAGCTCATTAGATGCAATTTTTACATTTCCTACAACACAAGCAAATAATCCATTCCTTCTAATAACTCTATTTAAAACATAATGCATGTTTGATCATAATGGAGAGAACAGAAATTTCTGCTTCATACTGAAGTGTTTCTTACAAGATCATTAAATCACTACATATTACTTGCAACCTAAAGCAGTAATTCACTGTCTTCCTTTTGAAGAGTGGGCCTTTGAGTAAAAGGTAATTTTATGCTATGGGTGCACATATGCATACCTGCAGAGCCAGATGCTCTGCAATTGCTGCAAACATAGAGTCATAGAATTGTAGAATCACAGAATGGCTTGTGTTGGAAGGGATCTTAAAGATCACCTAGATCAACTTCCCTGCCATGAGCAGGGACACCTTCCATGAGATCAGCTTGGACTGGAGCTTCTACAACTTCTCTGGGCATCCTGCTCCAGGGAACAACCACACCCACAGTAAAAAATTTCTTCTTAATATGTAATCTGAATCTCCCCTCTTTCAGCTTAAAAATGTTACCGCTGGTCCTGTCACTGCACTCCCTGATAAAAGCCCCTCCCCTCCTTTCCTGTAGGCAAGGTGTCCCGATCCAATATCAGGGAGGGTTCTTAAACAATCCCAAGAGACCAAGATTAAGACACAACCGAGGTCAGATGCTGTACAACTTTGTGAGCTTTATTTTAACAACTGACAACAGTGACAGGACAGAGATGAAAAGAAAAGTTAGAATACCTAAGCAAGAAGACGGTATAGATGCAGCTAATTACCACCGCCACGAATCCAGCGATGTCCCATTGGATTGGTCTCAGTGCAGGTGATGATGAAGACACAGCCACGGAGCGACGATGATGCTCCAAGCTCCAGGTAGACTGGGGGTGGGAGGGCAAGGTGCTACAGCAGTACAGACTGAAAGCGATGTTAGCACAGGGGCTGCCGCCGTTTTCCTCTGCCCCTCTCCCTGAGTAAATGCCTCCACAAATTTCCACAATTCCTCAAGATTCACCCAATGGGTGTGGGGCTTCAGTCCACTTCCTCACAGCCCACTGAGGCTTGCCACTACTCAAGGATGAATGAAAATGCTTTCATGATCCAGTTGTCTTCTGAGGCTTCTACCTTGGATCAGCATTCAGAAACTTAAAACACAGGAGGACTCCAGTAGTAACTTTAGTGACTTTCTGATCCAAACAATGGTGCAAGGCAGCAGAAAAGAACGATCATATGATAAATACAGAAAAAAAGTAATGATTGAGGTAAAATATTGGCTTCATTATATAACTCTGGCCAAGAATTAATTGACTAAAAAAGCTACTGCACTAACAGACCTGGAGTATGAGTTGTCCTCTCTAGCCAGAGAAGGAACAAAATTTAGGTTTACACAATGATGCTATGAGTTTGTTGCATACACTTTATGAAATTTGATTCACATCCACCACAGTTAACAGGGCAAATATCGATGAGCCTGGGAAGAGAAGTCACTGCTCTACTGAACATGTTCATTTGCACTTCTCCTGAAAATCCACAAGAAGAGGTCGCTCAAGGAAAAAAGGTGAAGGCACGAGGCCATGTAAAAAGCCATTTCAGTGGATGGGAGCAGAGGTGGGACTGAGGGTTAAACACTTGACAGTGGGTACTTGATAACAAATAGGGAAATGAGAGATGGAATGCTTGGGGGAATCTCATGTGTTACTGGTTAAGCCAAGTTTTTTCAATAAACCAATCAATCAATGTACTGCATTTCTGAGAAGAAATTCACCATATTGCTAAAACAATTATTATTTTGAAATATGTCTGCCCTTGATCTCGCAACATCCAAACTTCAGTACAATGAGAGCTGAACTTCTGTGCAGGCTCACCACAAAGGATGTTTTGGTCCAACCAGCCCAACTCCACTTCTGTTAGGCAACCTAGCATATAAGCTCCACATCAAAATACAGCACAAAGCAAAATGCCTCACCTCTACTCTCTCCCTTCTCCAGAGCTAATGCTTGTGGCCTGCCTGAACTAACCACACACTTGGCTGACCACTCTAGCCTTCAGTCCCAAAGTAAACCTGTTGGTTCAGTTTATTAGTTTATGTCTGTGCGTTTTAGCCTAACACAAATAATTTTTCTGGATCTTAAGACAAAGCAGGCTACAGATGCAGTGTAACAGTCAGCCAAATAGTTTTAACAAGGCATCACTAAGATCCAAAACTTTGTTGCAACTATTGAATGGGATAATTGCACGTCTCAGCTAAAACATTCATAAAAGATACAGCACCATGGAAGATAATTGATAATTATTCTTCAGAGAGTGGACGCTTTTTTTTAATTCAGATCCACTGACTAAATATTCAAATATCATATCTAAAGGCCTAATTGTATTGTTTTAAAAATAACCACAATTATTTAATGGAAAATTAAACAATATTTTAAAAAAATATTTAAAAAAAAAGAAACAACAAAGTATAATCCATTAGAGCTGGTCTTGATTGCTTAATGTAAATGGTTATATTAATGAACATATTTTTTTCCTAAGCCTGATTGTGTAAATACCCAATCAAAACAATTTGGTGAAAAGGATTTTTACTTACTATATACTCATTATTCTTTAGATCAAGAAAGCACTTAAAGTTGTTTGGTTAGTAGTTCTGTCAAATGGGGTTGGAGGGGACTAGTAAATCTGCCTGTCAGCAGTGACAGCAGTTCAGAACAAGAATTATTTTTAGGCCAAGAGACAATAAAACAGGGTTGCTCTCAGTCTAGTTTTCACCCATACAGGCTACGAATTGTGAGTTTTCATTTACTGTTTAAATTGGCCTACAGCATTAGAAACCGATCTACACAGAAGTGCTAGAAGCTGGTCCAATGATGGGAGTGAACAGTTTTGTTTCTAGTAGAGCCAAAGTTCAGTCACACGACATTCTAGACTCAGTGTCTGGAAGCATTTATAGGAACTGGCAATAACTCTCAACCTGATCTAGCAATGGAAACATTTTATTTTCCAGAAAACAAGATAAAATAACAGTTCAAGAAAGTCCACACATCATTTTTGGCAGACAAAACATAATTTATCCACCTAAATGCAATCAGCCACACTACATGAAAAGAAATTTCTGCTATAATTCAAATGGGTATGTGTATATCCCAGATGGGAAGAAGGAACAGACTTAAACACATCTGGGCCTGTAGCTTTTCTAACATTGAAATTATCCACAGGCATGGCCTAAGACTGAAAAATTCAGCCACGAGTAACCAGCTTAACGTAGCAATTATAAAAGCCATGAGGTATTTTGCCTTGACTGGAACATAAACTAATTACAGACCTTCTGCCTAAAGAAAATACACTACTTAGAGGTATTAAAATGCATAGCTTATACAAACTTTCTTTTATCCAATCCCTTCAATAGCCTTCATCACCATTAGATAGGAGCGGCAGAAACAAACGTTGCAGGATTTTTTATTTCTATCCAGTGCTGAGATCATCAAACCCATTTGAAATATTGAGAGCTGGGATTCAAGACCAGACTGATTGTCTTGGTCTGCATGAAAGAGGAAAACCCTGGATGAGGTGGGAATTGAATAGAGTTATCATCACTCCAGGCCTTATTCACTAGTCTGACCATGCTTCCAAACTGCTGGTTTTCAAAACTGAAGCAGTGTATACACACTCTCTCTAACACTTCTACTTCTAAATGGCCTAGGGTTATAAGCTAGGGGTTTAGGTTTATTTGAATACTAGATCACGTATTTGCCATGTCACATTATTACTGTATGATCTTGTTTTCTGTTCTTTCATATTAAGCATAAGTTCAGGTGCCTATGAATGTGGTACCCTTAAAGGGAGGCATGTTTTATATTGCTTTAATGACATAAAACACAACTGTACTGATAGGTTTTTTTCTTTATGTGCTTAAGATTTACCTACATCCCTGTCAGGAAAAAGAATATGTTGTTTAGAAATCTTTGCCAGAAGCTTTCTTATGAAGCTGAACACATGCTGAAGCACTGACAGCAAAATGTGTCAGCAGAGCAATGGGAAAAGTACCTCTGTAGCCACAGAAATCTAATGTGACTGTGGGCCAGGGGAAATCCACTCTTAATCCCCATGATTGCCATAGTCCTCTGAGGATTGACTCTGCTGAATAAAATTAAAAACTAAAAGATATAAACTCCTGCCTTCTTTTCCTGTCACACAGTTCCCTTAAGGACATCATCACACAAGGGAAAACAGTTGTGAACTGTTCCCTTATGGTATGCTCACATTAACTCTAGCTCCTTTGCAAGGCCTGGGAAACAAATGTTGCTTCTCTTCCATTTCATAAAAAGCTTCAATATAATGAAAAATTTATATTCAAGATCTTTGCCCCTTCTTCCCAGCACACTCTTGCTCCTCAGCCTCTTTGAAACAGAATTCTTCCAGTTTAAAACAAAACCCACTTCTTAGCTTGCTTTGTACCTTCACTGTCAGTAGTGACATCTTAGTCAGTAGGCCATCTTAGATGCTTTTGGATTACCATGGGGAAGAACTAGAAACTTATAAAATGTTACCTTCTTCAAAGGATAAGTAAGGATATGGCACATGCCTGTTATTTGAAAATTAAAAAAAAAGAAAAGGAGAGACAGAATTTTTTATTTGAAACAATGGTTTGCACTGCAATAACGTTATGGCCTCTCCTCTGACAAAACTCACAGTATCTTGCCACCCATTCCTGATTAACGTTCACAAAATGTGGCGACTGGAAGCCACTCAACACAGCATATTGCCCTCTTTTCTGCAACTACACTAAGAAACAACATCTCTGGAAGTACGTGCTTTAATTGGCCTCCTCTATACCTCACAAGGAAATGAGTGTAAACCTAATTGCTGGCTCTTATAAAGTCATATACATTAACTTTGTTATGCCTATGTTGCCTGTTAAAGGCAGGCCCACTCTAAAAACTTTTTTTTTTGCCTGTGTACTGTGTCTCCTTCAGTTTGGTGTGCCACCCAGGAAAGGGATTTATTCTGTCATGGCACATGTTGTGCAGAGGAAACTGTCTCCTTAGTGCTTGGCTGTGAACTTCTGTCCAAATGCCTGATGGCAGCCCAAGGAGAAGGTGCTGGGACTTTGCACCGTCCCCAGGCCACATGTTACACAATTATATTAAATGTGACTGGAATTTTCTTTCAAAATCAAAAATTTGCTTTGTGGGACTGACTGATGGATATAAAGAAAGGCTTAAAAAATTGCCATGTAATTTCTGGTTTCTCAGAAAAACAGATTAATACGTTTTTGCTACACTGAAATACTTGGTCCCTTCTAAGATTCTTGCTCATCCTCCTCTACAGCCCTCCCACAACACCTATAAGTGCGTGTGTGTGAAGCAAAAAAACAATCCAGTGTTGACTGAAGAAGATAAAAAAAGGATGTGTACATCTTCTTTCAAAACTTTACTTTTGGAATTAATCCAGTGAAGTGAACAGTGGGGTTGTTTACCCATTTCCCATTTTCCAGGATTCCCTAAAAATGTCCACAGAAAAAATTCATTTCTTCTAAGCAAGTTGCCCACATTTTAAAGAATCCCAATATATAAAGCAAAAGAATATTTCGCTGTCAGGAAGGCATTAGGATATTGAACACTTCCATTTTTTTGGAGGGTTTAATCAACAAAGTACTTGGGCTTTGAAAAGACAGGGAGCTGAACTTCCTAATCAGGAGATCCCTTTAATTCCTTTGAAGATATGTGGCACAAAACCTGAAGCTAATCACTTCTAGAGGAAGAAATATTACTCCTCAGCTGGGCCAAAAAATGCTACTCAATTTAATCACTGCTGTAGAAGAGTCAACCTTTTTTGCACTACAGAATTCCCATCAATGCAGCTGCTAAAGGACATGCTTAAAGCACCCAAAGAAAATGCATTTCATTTTGATTCTACCTATTACTTTATCTGGTGCAATTTCCAGGTAACTCTGGGCTGGGTAATGGAAAGTAATAATTCACTACAGGCATGCAATATATCAGCATTTGCCAGAGGAAGCAAAGTACATTATTTCTTCAAAGAGGCAAGAAGGAAATTCCTAACTAAGAGCTATATATGTTAAAAATGACCATGTGAGTGCTGTTGTGCCCTTCTTGCTTCTGTTAGATTGGAGTTTACATCTAGGCAAAGTTACTGTGCAGGAAGACCCAGAATTTGGCACTTCATGTTTATACACCGAACACGTACAACATGAGCAGAAAGAATTAAACTGACCTGTGGCAGCTAGTATGCTGTACACTAATAAAAAACTGTCTCTGGAAGTAAATTTGAGGTCTTTTCTCTCATAAGATCACTCACTGAAATGCCAATTAATAGTGCATGGTAAGACTAATGGAAGAAGTGCAAACCTTTCTATGTAAGACCCAGCTGAATCAGGATAAAGTAGGAGTCTCATCATAAAACCTACTTACGCTTGCAAATATTCAGATGAAAGATGTCAAGCTAAGGATAGGATAAAGAAATTTAGCCAAAACAAAGCAAAAAATCTCATATATTATTTCTGTTCTTCCAGTATACAACAGCTTCTTTCTATGCTAATTCATTACATATCTTTTAATACTAAGTAGAGATTAGGCCTTAATATCAGAGAAATATCTTTTCTTTCTTATGCTTAGGATATAGTTTTATATAAACTATTCTGCCCACAAAAAGGAAATTCTATAAAAATTGAAAGATTTCATTTCAAATTCAGCTGTACCACCTGTTTACAGAAAGAGAGAGGATTATGACAAAAAGATTTTAAGATCTTGAAGATCTTGTCAGCATGAAATTGAAAACAATAATGGGCACATATGAAAAGGAAAAAAATACGTGTAGGAAAACATAGCTGGCCTTCCTAACTTTTCAGTGGTTGACTGTACAAAAATTCATTCAGCAATATTGTTCTATGTATTATCTTAGACATCTTTTTGTCTTAAAATACTAAAGCTGAAAACAGACTTTCTTCAGCACAACACTTTTTCTCTCCCTTCTCTTCTCAGATGATTTTGGAAAACTCCAGCCTACATTTTTCCTTGCAAAAGGTGAAGAGGAGATGTAGTGAAAGGTTGATTATGACATATGCAGGTGAGACAAAGTATGAACCCTCCTTTAATCCCTCTAGTTCATATTCTCTGGAGTCAAAACCCCTGGACAATCCTGATTTCATATATGTGATGGCCAGGGATGACCTCTCAGGCGAACTGATGGGCACGTATATTATTCTAGTATTTTTTCTTGAAAAACACAAATGAGAGATAAGTAGAATAATTGCTCCCGACCCAGCCCAGGCACAAAAGAGGTCAGACTTCTTTGTGACAAAGACAAGGCCATTTCTGGATCTTAGGAACAATCCATGTTGGCAACAATTTTTTTTCCACAAATCAGTAGAGTGTCAACTTCTCCAGTGATTATAATGAATAACAACAAGATTGGTTTATGGCATAAAGTCTTAGATTATTTTTAAGTGCAGAGGCCTAAATGAGGTCTGTATTGAAAACATAACCAGAAATACTATTCTCAACTTGGAAGGATCCTTCAGTATGAAAGCTTTCTGATTCACTGATTCACTGATTCCCTTGCCTCCTACACAAATTATTAGAAAGGGTAACAAACTTTTGATGCAATCATTACTGAGGTACTCTTTTTTTAATAAGATCCATAAGATCACACTAAAATAGTCCTTGGTCTCCTCTTCCCTTCACAAGCTGTATTTGTGTCATTCCACTAACTGCCATCAAGTTATTCCTGCTTCATTTAGGAGTGAGAGATGACTGCATGGTACATTGAATACTCTCGAGGTGTCTGGACACGGTTATAAAGCTTTTTCAGCCATTTAACAGAAGCATCCCCTGTGTGGAGTGTTTTGTAAACTCTACAGCTTAATTGCTACAAAAGGAGATTTTGCAAAGCATGTCATAGAGACCAGTATAAGCTATGGTGCTATATGCGTTCACCTTCTTATGGCTATGTCTGTGCCTTATAACTTCAATGCAGTAACAACATTCTATCCACTGTCATAAACAGCTATACCACTCCTCTAGGCTGGTATGTATTTTTAAATGTTTATTAGAAAGCAAAGAACAAAATGGCCCATTTAACAGTTGCAGAAATTTCTAGTTCTGAACTCCCTGACCTTTGCAGCAACAGAGGGACTGCTACAATAAATCTGTGGCAATCATCTTTGATGGCAGCTAGTTGTTTCATAGCTAACACAAGTAGTTCTTACATCTTTCATCTTCTAATTTTACTGGTACTTGTACAATTCATTAAAAATATCTCCATCCCTGAAGATATTTAAAAGCTGTGTGAACATACTCCTGGGCAGCCTGACCTTGATGGCCCTACTTGAGCAGAGCACTGGATCAAATGATCTCTGAAAGTCCCTTCCAACCTCAACCATTCGGTGACTCTCTAGAAAACAAACACAACCACTTGTGCAAATGCAGAAGGTGAACAAGCTTTTAAGACTGCATAACTACTTCTATACATAACTACTTCCATACTAGCCAAGACAGTTATGATATAGAAACCTGTATAACCAATGAGTTCACTGAAAATTAAAGAATAAAGTGCATGTAAAGGAAGTTGATTCTTAACTCCATTTTTTTTTATCCAAACAATATTCACAGATTCTCAATTTTTTAACCTCACAATACCATTAACAATTAGCTCATACATAGTTAACAAATACCATTTACCCATAGTGAGGTCACCGCGCATTTTAATTCGGATAAAAAAAACCTAACTACAATTCTAACTAATAAGAGGTGCCTATATTTTATAAAGACACATGACATTTTAGGCATCTTGGTTTCAGTATATCTGCAAAACTGCAGATATACTGAAGAGGTTTCATCACCTCTATGCACCTTTCTGTGCACTTTGTTGCCCACTGACAAGTCTCAGTCTTGTGCTCTGCAGCACCACACAAAACTTCACACAACCTTCAGACTCATAATACATTTCCAAATACTAAGCTTAAATCTCTCTCTGATAGTCTTAGAATATTCTCACCACTGACAAAGCTGAGGAGCAAGTTAATTGAAGATGTGCTTCAGTGCTGAAGGGGGACTGTATAAAAAACATGTAGTTTTTCAGTTTCTTTGGATCTGAAGCTTTATGAGAAATGGTTCAAATATCATCATGCTTCATTAAAATCAACACCAGCAGGTTCCGTGTGAACACACTCAGAAGTCTGAATTCAGCAGCCTCTGTTGTAAAGATTTTATGAGGTGATATGACAAAATGATGGACATTTTGCAAAAGCTAGGCATAGGACATATATTTGAGCTTGCCAATTTGACTGTAAGTATTTTGATGGAGTTGAGTTCAAGAAAACATTTTGGTTTCATTTACATAGCTTTTTAAAAACAAATATTTCATGTAATTCTGGTTCTCATACATTCATTTCAGTGAAATACCAGTCCAATACCACAACATATGTATAAGTACAGGCTAGTGGTATAGCAAACTGGTATTTCCCTTCTAATTAGTGTTATTTGAGGAAGAAAGAAACCAAACTATCTATTGATTCTGCTTCTTAACACTGCCAAATCAAAGAGCTTTATACTTTTAGCTCTTTACTAGAGTAAGAATAAAAAATAACATGTCAGCCAACTAGTGGGTCAATTTTCTTGAATCCAGAGATTACCAGGATATGGCTGAGGAGATCAAGGTCCTTTTCATTAACCAAGACAACAATAAACATACAGGGGAAAAAAAATCTTCATTGTAAGTATTCATATATTTTTTTCATTTTATATTTATATATTCTTAAAAAGGATGCTTATATATTCTTGCTCTCATTGTCACTCTTTATCTCTAAATATATTAGTTATGCATGTGTTAACTGAAGAACATGACAGGCATTGCTTTCAAAATTTTTTATCCAGCACCTGGTAGACAACCCTGACAGCCTGAACAGCACACCATACTAAATATCTCAGGAGTTCGTGTCCTAACTGTGGCTTTAAAGTACTCCATAAAGAAAAAGCTCCTCTTCTAGGCTCTGAGCAGCTCACAGGATTAGATGTGCTTTATGTTTTTAACAACTTGCTTTCCAGATGTTAAATGGCTCTAAGGATTAGATGCATTTTATTAAAACCAGCATGTCCCAGCTTTGAGCTGGAGTTATCCACAACATGAAACACTGTTTATTCCACAAATCATCAGAGAACAGAAGGACACCACTGATATCACTGGATTAATGCAAGTGTGAGCAGAGACTTAACAAAACCTTTCTTTTCTTTTTCTTTCTCTAAAATCCATAGACATATCTCCCTAGAGAGAAACCCATTCAGTGCTGAAGTGCTGGACAAAAATCAACAATTAATTTAAAAAAAAAAATAAAAGAAAGGTAGAAAAGGAAACTTATCCATATACACTGTTGCTATATATGTGTTATGTCAAGCCAATTGCTTAGTACTTTTGATCATGCGATAGAGCAGATTTACAATTAATTGGGCCCCAACTGCTTCCTGTTGCAATTCCCTTGGCTGACGAATGAATCCTTCCACCTTCCAAGGTGATTTGGCCCTTGCTGAGCCCATTCCAGGTGGATACATTGGCGTGTAAAAATGAGGTAGCCACTGACCTCAATGAGACTCAGCTGGTGAGTCAATCTTCCACAGAGTGGAAGGTATGCAAGTCCTGGGTCAAAGAGCCAATCTCACGATTAAAAAAAAAAAACCACAAATAAATCTTTTCACCTCTTTCAGAGACCTTTCAGCAAAGGATCTTTTATTCACAAATATATTAATGAAAATTAAGCAAGAATCTATGAAGCTCTTGTATCTTAAAAGAAATATCTGCGCATCCCAAAGCAAGGAACATGATGGAAAAATGCAGTACAAAGGTGATTTTAATCATCTTAGAAATACAGAATGGGGATCTATGTCCTCAATCCCTCAGCTGTGGAGAGACCAGACTTTATGAGAGTTACTAAGGAATTAGATGTCTCAGGCTGACATTCGTAACTCCTTTCTATGTTTAAGGTTTGTGTTGGTTTGGTTTGGCTGGGCTTTTTTAATAAAAAAACTGCTTGAGCAGAAGCTGAGTGGAAATCTGGCCTGTGACAGCACCAGTAACCATTAAATATAAACCCTTAATTACACAACTCATAATACGTAACTCTTACTATGTACTCCAGTAAGCTTTGCTTTCTTGAGAATTACTAGACATAAAGTTCATGTCAAGTGAACAGTGGGATATTTGTGGCTCAAACTGTAATCCCCAGTGACAAGGCAGTTGTAACACAAAAGCTATCATCGCTGATGCCGAGTTCATTAGCCCTTGGAAGAACGAATTCCTGCTACTCTGATATTGAACACTGACTCTGACACCATCAGTCTATCTTTACTTCAAAAAAGATTTATTAAACAGAGATGACTGAAGCAAGACGTAAAACACAGTGTTAGTAAACAGACAATTCTTTGGCTTTAACTTTGTGACCTGTACAGAATAAAGCCAGTCAGTTACTGAGAGTTGAAACCCCTCCAACATCTGTAGCTCCAGTGCTCAGACAAGTCAGGATGTATTTTGTGGACTGCAACTTAAAGGATAACACCTGATGGACCAAACTGACAATGCAGCAGAAATAACAAGCCTGTCTAAAAATACTTCAAAAGAACAGTCAGAGGAGAAGAGCAGGTTCTAAGATTTGGACATTTGGAAGTATCTTCATGGCCTTTTTATTTTCAGAAATGCAAAACTTTTCACAACTTTGATACTTCTTGAAGTCAAATCATAACAAACCAACCTAACAAGATCTTCAGCAATGCACAAAAATTAATTATGAAAACATACAAGAACTGATCAAAAAAGGTGTAACTGATGTGTTTAATAAGCAGCTGATTGGAGCTCAGAAATCTCTCCCTTTATATAATTAGGTGCAGAGCTAGTGCAATTTCCACACTGGTTTCTACAACACCCACTGGTTTCACAGAGTCAGTGATACAATGTGCCTGTTCTCCTAGAACTACTCCTAGTAAAATACCTGGATCATTGATCATGTCATTAAAAAGATGGCAGGTTTGGCACTGTGCTTGAAACTTCAAGGTTTCCTTCTTGAACTACTTGTAACACTTAAATCTTACGGCAATGCCGTAAGAGAGACATGGCTAGTGTGTAAGACCGTGCAAATGTCATATGACAGAAACAAAACAACTGTTTCAAGTATCTCTGATAGTCGCTACAGTTATCAAAACGCTACAGTTTTCAGCCAGTTCTCCTCTAGTTCATATCACTGCAGCTCACTGGCCACTGGTGCATGAAACACCACCCTGCCCAAATCCCTCTTTCTAATACTCAATTGACTCCTTAGAAGACCCCTCACTTTCATGAATTCAAGATGCTCACACACCATTAAAATGTGAAATAGAGAAGGGAAGGGCTAATAGCATTTTTACAACAGCTTTACACTCTCCCTAGAT
This sequence comes from Phaenicophaeus curvirostris, assembly GCF_032191515.1. Classification (NCBI taxonomy): domain Eukaryota; kingdom Metazoa; phylum Chordata; class Aves; order Cuculiformes; family Cuculidae; genus Phaenicophaeus; species Phaenicophaeus curvirostris. The sequence goes on along the minus strand of NC_091397.1, from coordinate 37,481,061 downwards.
TCATCTTTTTCCCTAAGAGCATCAGGAGCTGAGACCTCTTAGACTCTCTGGCCCCAAAGACTCAGGACTGCCATTCCCACCACCCATGGGCAGGAAGTGTCAGAGACCAACAGCTGTTTAGACTTGTGTCACTTCCCTCAGCTACTCCCTGTCTTCATTCCCTGGCTAGCTAGGACCTCTGAGACTGAGGAAGAGCCTTCCTATGGTGGAATGAAAGTTGACATGAATAAAGTTGGTTCTTTTTCACCTGAGCCTCCCTCTGAAGCAAAAGAGGATATGCTGCATTGAGTGATATTTACTAGGCTAAAACTGCAGTCAAAGGCAGGTTTTGGATTTTCAGTTTGCCCTGCTTGAAAAAAAAAAATAAATATATTATCATCTTAACTTCAGCAGCTCCTTCCAGATCAGTTTTTAAAGCCCTGTCATACTCAAGCTTACACTGTGCTGAGCCCTTCTAGAGTCCTACATCAGCTGGAAACTGAAGGCTCTCAAGATCAGCAGATGCCTGCTGAAATCGAAAATAAATCCTCCAACAGAAGACTGGGAGAAATGGGAGGCATATTTCACTTGCTGAGAGAAATTACTCACTTCTGCTTCTCAGCAGACTTTATTCTCTGTGGAGCTGCTAGGAGCCAGGGAGGGAGGCAGAAGGAGAAGTGGGAAGTGCAAAAGTAAAACTGCTAGAGCAAAGCTTTTAGCACTTTCAGAACAGCCACTGATTAACTGCAGCTTGAGGGGACTAGTAGAAATAAAAAACACTTTCATTTTCAAAGCTCTCTTAATAGCATAATGATTGGCACTGCACAAAGCACACGCATCGGCTAATGAGCCATCGGCTATACCACTGCATATTAGTCAATGCCTTTGTGCTTATAGTAAAACAATTGCCCATATTTTTTTCATTTACATATTCAGTGAAGCAAGATCACCAAGTAAAATCTAATTATAATCCCACAGGTCCATCCTTCAGGATACTATGAAGTCTGTGATTGCACAGCACCAGCTGCGAAGGACAGTCTGAAGAGAAGTCCCAAGGAAGGCTCAACAAAAGCACCAGGGGAATCACTAAAATTCTGACCCATGGCACAGTAAGAAGTGATGAATTGGTAACCTGTGAGAAGTGGGTTAATAGAAGTGGATTTGAGTGTATTAGATACATGAAAAAAAAGTAGTCCCTTTTGCTCAGCTGGTAACCTGTTTCTGACATTCTATTTCCAATGTTGAACCCTAGGAAAATGAAACAAAGGGAAGGAGGCATAGTACCTCTGGAAAAAGGGCTTAGAAATTAATCAATATAGCTGCTCGAGGAAAATTAATCTTGGCAATATTTCTGTAAGGTAAGTGGACATATTAGGAATATTCCTACGACTATAAAAAAAAGCGAGGAGACACGGAAATGAAGTGACTTCTGAAGTAGCTAAGACAATGAGTAGTGTAAAAGTCAACATTTTAATTAAAATTTTAAATGACTGAATGTAATTGCTGTATCACAACTCTCTCCAGCTTCAAATATCTATTTCCTTAGGCTCTAATTCACATCTCACTCATAATCATGTAAATCTGGAATAGTTTTGCAGAAGTCAATGAAGTACTTAAAACTAAATTGAGGCAAGAAACAGAAAATTAGTATCTGAGGAAGAAGTAAAAACTGGTATTTGCTGCTGTTTCTAGTGAAAGAAGAAATAGAAAGGAAGTTTTTCTGAAAAGTGGACAGAAATATGCATATGAACATAAGAATAAAGGAATAAACATTGACAGATCTCCTCAAACAGTAAGAGAATATGTTTATCTATCTAATAATTGCTTGCTAAAAGGAAAATAAACCTTCCAAACAAAAACCAGCAAAAGCATCAAGCTTATAGAACTTCTCCCCCTCATTTTTATTCACTAAATGGATCTCTAGGTAAGAATTTTCTTCCTTTGTCTTTGACTTGAAATGCAAGCTACAAGCTATTTGATAAATGGATCAAAATAGCCTCCCATCTTCCACCCCCAAAGAAGCTATCTGTGAAGTATCATTTACTTCTTGCATAAAACGCTGTTTAGGAATATGTTATTAGCACAAGGCAAGAACTGTAAAACCAAATAAGACTTTTGTTTTCTTTAAAAAAATCATGAACCATTTCTGAAACAGATAACCTTTCTGAACTCTTTTCAGTTCTCATGCATGTCTGTAAGGGAAAATGTGCTTGTTCAGTAGGATATTTTTTGGGGGAAAAGGGAAATAAATGAAAAAGTATGGATGTGATGGTTTGTGCATAACAGTATTTGAATGTAAGGTGTTGAGAAGAGCATCAGCTGGAAAGATGTGGAAGTCCTCCATCTGGGAATAAAAAACAACACCACGCCTTTGGTGAATCAGAAGGAATAGCACCTTATTAGCTGTGAACACCTCCCCAAGCAGTAGTTCTGGTGAGTCATTCAGAAGCAAATCCACAGACTTGTATCCTTGCACAAACCTTTCAACTAATTATTATAAATAATGAACAAACAGGCACAAATCATACCCTGTTCACTAACCATTTAAGAACAAGTAGAAGAAGGGTGAAAGCCATCTAAGAATTATCTCTTAAGAACTCTTGTCCTTTGCTTGATTTTCATTTCCCCACAAATGGATGCTGCTTGCTTCTCCCTGATCTTCTTGTAACAGCAATGTGGAGCAGGAAACACACTGGGGGCACCACAGCTAGCATTTTACAGTGTTGTGTTCTTCCCTCTCCACCTCCACCAGGGCTTGCCCTGGAGCAATCTGGTTGGAAAATATACTAAACGTCCACATACAGAACACGGTGCACTTCAACTCCATGGCTAGGTCTCACATTTTAATGCAGTTCAAACAAAGACAGCAGAAGACCAGCAGTGTGATCCCCCCTCAGAGACAGTATGGCCTCTCCTTGTGATCCATCAGCTGAATGGCATTTTAAGGCCCATGACTGACATAAATGACATAAGCTCTGAAAAGGGGAGGGAGGTAATTCCCTCATTACCACATATCCAGATCTACCAGCTATACAGCAATGTAAGGTAGGCCAGCACATTTTGTTCAAGAGAACCATCACTAGAACCATCACCCTGTGAAAACAGACCAGAGAGGGCCTTGTATTCACTTGAAAAGACTTTATTTCACTCTGGAGCCCTCTAACTAGACTTATAGATGCTCATCATATCTGAAGTCAGACATGTAGTGAATACAATATAATAGTATTTTTAATTCACTCTTCACAGAATCATTGCTGAGTCTATCTTCTTCCTCAAAAAAAATTATCTTTTCACTATTTTATTAATTATGAAAGCAATCAAAACCACACAACCTGGGGTTTTATAACTTTCCTAAGCTCTCCTCACTGTTACTGCCTCTAGACAAGTTTTCTGTTTGCTTCATTTTGACTTGCCTGGCCTTTTAAATATTCAAACCAACAATCTCAATTTAGCCCCTGAATGCACTCACATATAAAGTTCTGTAATTCAGTAATTTGGGAGATAGTGTACATAGTCACCTTCCTATTTTATTTAGGAATCATGATTTCTTGCAATTGTATGTGCCTTGTTATAGACTGGAGACTGGATGAATACCTATCTCTGCACTTGTGCTCATTTCATTGACACATCTCTTGACACAACCTTGTGCTGACAAGCAAGAGGCAGAATATTTAGCAAAGAAAAGAAAAAACTCTTACTGTGTGCATTTTTGAAGTGGTGTAATGTTTCCCTTTCTTTGTATTTTTCACTACAGTTTTCCCACTTTGTGGAAAACTTAGCTTATTCTTTCAAAAATGTCTACATTGTGTTCAATAGTAAGCATGCTTGTACTTGCATATGTACCATTGCTAAGACTTCTATAGAGGTTCAGCCTTAAATATTACTGAAAGGTACAATGGACCCACCCAAAAAATGTAAGTTGGATTCTAGAGGAAAAGAGAACATATGTCTGAATCTATAATCTCTCTAAAGCTAGAATAAATGTAATTGTATTGACTGTAAAGGAAACTATATAAGGGTATTCACAGTAATAAGACAACAAAATAGAACAGAAACACTTTTACAAGGAGAACCTTTCTCCTACTCCCTCAGAATCAATTTCCAGTATGATTGATCAAGATGGCTCGAGCTAGGAGCACAAACAGCATGCAAACAGCCTCTTCAATGGGAACAAGATCAGAATCAGGTGAATTATCACTGACACAAAGCAGAGATCAGATAAATGGTATGAACCATTTAAATTTTGACCTGAAAAATTTAACAAAACCTAACCGTGTGTTAAAAAAACCCCAAACAAATCACTGCTAACTTTCTACTCTTTCCAATTAGTTTTGCTTTTAAAGACAATGGATATAGGGTTGCAATGACAGGTCATTACATGTTGTTTCCAGCCTGACAACCAGAGGGAAGTACCAAAATTCTCAGGTCAAGACTTCAAAGTCTTTTCCAGCACATTGTTCAACAAAGTTAACTCAAACAAAATTCACATAACTTCAAGATCAAGATGTTGTAAGTAAAAAGTAATTTCATATTATTTTAATAATCCAGCCTACAGAAATACCAACTGGAAATAAAGCACTGGATTATGGTTTTTTTTCCCTGGTTCGCATTGAGCCTATTCATTACACTCAACATGTTACTCTCATATCCTGCCTTCCTCTCTAATACATCTTATTTGAGAAGAGTGAAAGTAACAGCACAAATACTATGCTGCTAAATAGCACATCACAATGAGAAAGATAATCGAACACCTTAGACTTTTACCCAAGCACATGAAACCTGAGATCAAGTCCTTGTTCTGACATATTTGTTCTGTGTCAATGTAGGGTGAAGTTTTAAGGTCATTTAAACATTTTTGCAGCTCTTGTCACCTAAATTGCTTTATTCTCAGTAACTCTGTGTAAAACAAGAATGAAAAAAAACCTGCCTTCTGGTAATAACACCTACTAGTCCAGAATATGCACTAAAGACAAGACTGCAGAGTGTTTGGATATCAGGGAAATCAAATAAGCAGTGGAAATCAAATAAGCAGTTTCATAGCAGTGGAAATCAAATAAGGAGAAAGAGAGCCATGACATTTTAGAAGTCCTTTCTGAGGTCTTGCATTTTAATTCAATTACAGATATTTTTTTTCAGATCATTATGGAAGAGTAAGAATTCAAATGCATGGGTTGAAACCTGAAATTTTATCTTGTCCTTTTTTTTTTTTTTCATTCTGCTAACAAAACTGTTTATTTTCATATGCTCTAAAGCCTTGTCAGGTTGTATCCAAAATCATCTCCTAGTTACAGTGGCAAGGAAACAAGAAGAAACAGTCAGATAAAGGAAAGGAAAGGAAGTTCTCCACCCATCCAGTGATCCATCTATGCTATCTCAAGAAGACTCCAGGTTATAAATCTGCAGTTTGGAAATAAACACACTGTAAGGATCTGTAGAAAATCATTAATAAAAAGAAATAAACAGAGCAATTAGACAGTGAAGGAAATATTCTGCTGCAATTTTGGGAGGAAAAGTTAGGAAAAATTGTAAGAAAAGGAGGGGACTGACCATATAGAAAACTTGAAGAATATTTAAGAGTAAATATCAAAAGTCTTACGATAAAAATAGTGAAATGAAACCAAAATAAGTAAAGTGAAATTTCTTTAATTTTCATTCTCTACCCCTATCACCCCTGCAATAAATAAAAAAATACTTAAGCAACATATGTCTTCAGATCTGAAGAGGATCTTGTTTGAGAAAAGCTTTTCCTAAACAGGTACCTGAGGGGGAAGTCAGGTCTTCAAGTATTTCACATAAATCCACTGTATTCATAGAAGTTCAATTAATTTAATTGCAGTACCTGTGTTGAAGACTCTTTTGTTACAAGGGGGGTGAATTGTAGTCTCTACCATACAGTCACATCATGGGTATTAGGACCTGCAAGTATCAAATCTTCTTGTTCTTGTGAATAAAGCTGTGATAGAAGTCTGAAATCTCAAGTGCTCAATGAAATACTAAGTAAATGTGACAAAGAGAAGACATCTATGTTATTAAATATCACAAAAGTAATAAGCTTTTTTTATTTTTGCGCATTCCTTTTCTTTAAACTTCAATGCTGATGCTTTTTATATCTCCATAGAGACAGAAGCTAACGTGAGAAACACAGGTTTCTGTTTAACATTTCATTAATAAAAATAAATCACACAGTATAGCAATGCAGGTGAATAACAGCTAAAATATTTAGACAAACACGAAGATGTCAGAGACCTCAGGACTTGCCTTTCAATGTCAGTAAGATCAGAGTGACCAGATAGTATTTCATCAACATTATGTGGGTCAGCTACCTTGATTAATTTGCAGAAGATACACCATTTCCTGTTATTACAATCCTTCATTACTGAGCAGTATCATGTTTTAAAAAATAGTCAACAAAATCTGTTTTCAAGAGGCTAACAATAAGCAACACTGGAGCCGAAAAAACATGGAGTGGAAAGTTGAGAAGGGGGCTGAGAAAGGGGAAAACAGGGATAGCTGGCAACCACAAATGCTGCAGCTCTGGACTGGAGGATTTTCCTTCAGAGCTTCTGGTTTTAATTAAGCCAAGACAAGGCAGGCACAACTGGTTGTCTCAGGACCTTTTGATTTTCTGCTTCTGCTTGAACAGACGCTTGATGAACACACAAATAATAAAAATATATATATTAAAGAAAATGAATCACTCCATTTCACAGAAAACAAATTTTGTTTCTGGGCAGTTCTTTAATCCCATTTGCTTCTCCCTCCCTGTGATAAAATGGATTTCCTTTGTCTATATGCACATCTGAAGCTAGGTACACCATCTGTCAACTCTGACTATTTTCCAGAACCCTGACAAGAATTTTTCGGATTTCTTGTCAGGACGAATCTCCTCATTCCAAAGAGATGTAGTGAAGAATGAGATTTAGCGGTTTATATTCCTTAGTGTTTTACTTGTGGTCTCACAACATGTGAAGATAACATTTACTTGCCTAGCTGCTCTGCGTGCACAGATGGTGCTTTCTGTATTGATTCAAGTATTGATCATCCAAAGTATTTGAAAATAAGGACCACTCCTTTACACCAAAACAATAGCCACAAGCATGACCAAAATACATCCAGGAAACTGAAAAAAACCAGAAAACAAAATGTGTAACTCATTTTAATTGCCTTTTGACTCCCAAGATCCCCAGATAATCAAGCCTTGTCTATCTATGGGAACTAAAAATCACAATTTTTTTTCATTCCTAAATATAGAAAAAGAAAGTCATGGAAAAAAAATGAAAACTGGCAACAGCACATCTCCTTTGGAGAGTATAATTCACTTTGCAATAATAGTGCACATAAAGGCGTTGCAGAAAATAAGGTTAAAAATATTCCTTGGAGAAAGTTAAATAGTAAAGGAATCTTTTTGTGGCAAATCATGTGCGAATGAGTCCACAAATGAGATCAAATCAATGTACTGAAGAGATCAGATAAAGCTCCACTTGCATTTTATAGGCAGAGGTGAAATTCAATCATTCTTTCTCAAGGCAATTGGCAATAAAAAAAACAAAGCCAAAACCAAACAAAACCCTCAGAAAATTATGTTTATTTACTTGTGGTAAACAAAGAGTGATAGCGTCTGGCAGCTATACCTGCAGTATATGCAGACACTATCTGTCATTGGGATACATCCATCCAGAATGATCATAGCCTGGATAACAAAGGTCTGCAAAATCTCCTCACACAAGACAGAGTATCTATCCTTTTGTGGTTCCTGTCTCAACAGTCAGTAGTCCTTACTTATTCCCCCCACATCAACATCCTTCATCTCAGCTATTGTATATGTCTGGCATCCCTGAGGGAAATCCGACAAGAAAGCAGCTTCTTCCAGCAAACACTAGCCATTGCCTCACCCTTGCTTCCTCTCTTCTACACTCAATTACTTCATTCTTCCAGAGTAATTCATAGAATCATGGAACTGCTTGGTTGGAAAAGACCTTTGAGATCATCAAGTCCAATCATATCTGTCTTCTTCTAAACTATAACCTAAGCACTTCATCTATCCATCTGTTAAATACCTCCAAGGATGGTGACTAAACTACCTCCCTGGGCAGCCTGTGCCAGTGCCCAGTAACCCCTTTGGTGAAGAAATTTTTCCTGGTGGCTAATATGAATCTCCCCTGGTGCAACTTGAGGCTATTTCCTCTCGTTCTATTGCCTATCACTTTTGGGAGAAGAGACCAACAACCAGATAAAATTTTCAGATAGATACTTTTTCCAAAATATTGAATCAGAATTGTTCATAGGAAGATGGGCTAGCAAGAAATGTGCAGTCATATAACTTACTGCTGTGCTATCATAGGCAAATTCATTATAAAATCCTGCATAGAAATTTAGTGAGTTCCTCTTAAAATTGATCTTATTTTCTATTTTATCTCTATTGCTCCAATCAGAAAAGCTGCTTCTGACATTTATTCTTTTGGGAGTTACAAACTATCCTCTAAATTCCAGCCTAAACCAATTGATAGTTTCCTTATTCTAATTTGTATTTATGCCAGCTTTCGTTTAGCTTAAACATTTTACTTTCTCCTGTGTTTATGTCCTTGATAGCCTTCAGTTTCATCTTGTCTCAGTCTTCATTCCTTGCACTTCTCTTCTTCTGTTTCATGACAGATGCTCAGTCCTTTGTTGTCAAATGGCCTTTTTTTTCCACCAGCTTGAGCTCATCATTCTTGATCTTCATGAATTTATGCCAAATTATACTTGCAATCAAAAAAAAAAGGGGGGGGGGTATGGAGGAAAAACTCCTTTCAACATTTTCAGAAAGAAATTAATTTAAACAAAATGTTTCTTGAAGAAAAAAAAAACAAAAAGAAAATCTTTTCCTTTTCCTTTGAGGTGAATGCACTTTACATTCTTCCCATTTCCTTTGATTCATCCATAGGATCTAAACATTAATTTATCACAGAGCTCTAATAACCACCCATGAAACTGCAAGGAACTTAGCAACTCAAAAAAAAAAATATTCAAATAAACAATCTCACCTCACAATAAAAAAATAATGGAAGTGCTAGGGGAGAGGATGGACATGCATCGCTCCTGTAAATACTACAGTTTTTTAAGAGAACCTGCACTCTTCCATTTCACTGTAAGGAGAAAGCTGACTGCCCTCAGACTTAAAGCCATCCTGTGGCTTCCAGATCGAGAGATTATACAGGGATTACTGAATGGAAGTATTCCAACTTTCAAAAACTAGGTTTTAATATTCCCTAGTCAAAGTACTTTTGAAAGGAAGTATAATGCCTCAAGTGACTACTATTTATTTCACCACCCAGTGTGAAATCACAATCTGTAACCTCAGAGAGATGGTAACATTTGTGTAAGAACACCTTTGGGTCTGTACTTCATCTTTAAACATTACTAGCCATGTGAAAAACAAAGGGAGCATATTACCAAGTGAAGCCAACTTCAAACCAAGAATGTGCATTGAAAAAAGACCTATAGACAACACACAGTTTGCTCTTATGCATCATAATATGATGCAGTAAGGGATACATTCTCTTCTTGATACATAGGCTTAACTCCATCCTGCACTTACGACAGGATTATGCAAACAGAGCTATGATCAAAGAACAGTTATCTTTCAAGCATGTCAGAGAATTTGTAATCTGGTTGTACAGATGGATGCTTAGACAGAAAACCTGGTAACAAACATGAGTTTTCTCATAGGAAAAGGAATTTTGTCTAGCTGAAGACACAGCATCCATTCAAAGGGCATGTAACCAGAAATTGGCTAATGGTGATGTTCTTCTGTTAAAGACCTCTCAAAAGAGTCATTAAATTCTGATTGTAATGCCTCAGAGTTTATGAAGTTTATTGAAATAGCCCTATTTCATTGTCTTCTGAATTTTTAAATTACAAGAAGATAGCTGCTATAGCAAAGCATTAGGATTTTATAGTATAATGCTCTCATACAAAAGCATTAAGATTAAACTGAGAATGACACTTCTCCCTAAAGGTGGGAAAACATGCTAGAAGCAATAGCAGCCACTTCAGAGGGCAAAAGCCTCTATGATATACCAAATGGTGCCAACACATAAATGGACAAGACAGATATAATTTCAAACCAATCTCTGCCCACACAGATTCCAGCAAGTACAATCATTCATTTATGTTCCATCACTGAAAATTTTATGGCCATAATGAAGAATGTCAAACACATTTTCTTCTCGTTAGTCATTACTATTGTATTCCCAGTAAGAGGAGATGACAGTACACAAACCCACTCTGTCTCCACTTCATTGCCCCACTGGGGAATTATAAAATCAATGTTAGGTTGTGAAAATATTTTTGCAGCAGTGAAGTAGCATCAGTGTATGCAAGTGTGCTTTCTCACTTCTAACCATTTTTTAAATCAGATACATCAGTGTAGATATAGAACAGAAAGAAATCACTGAGCTGAAACCAGTCAGCCACTGGCAAAACAGTCACATCATTTCTCAAATATCAATTCAGATATCAGATTGTATACCTCTAATGTTCCAAGTCTCTGATAACTAGTAATGTGTCTGGCCCTCTATTATCTCCTGAGAAATCATGACCTGAACCTTCTTGTTGTGATTGTTAACATCATTCCTTCCCCAGACAAAACTTATTCCTGGTCAGGTAAAACTTTTATTTTAGCCACACTGTTCGTGATCTCAAATGGCTCTTCTCCTCCTCTTGCATTAACTTCTCTGATGTATTTACTGGCAGTACTCACATTCATTCTAACCTTTCATTTGGGATAATGAGCTCAGATCTTCTAGTCCCCACTCAACCTACCTGTTCTTATCTGCCTTTGTTCAAAATATCTTGAATATGAATGTTGTAGTACTCAACACAGGGACTCGTGCAATGGCTTCTTCAAATCATTGTCTATAAAGCGTCTTGCCTGACATTTCCTGGGATAAGAACTGCCTTTTTTCACTAGTTCTCAATTCATCTGAATGAACAGTACACCTAAGACTTTCTTTTCTTTTGTCATTGCTATATTTTATAATTATGAAATATTTTCTTGCATTTAAGGATACAGATATCCATCTTTGCACTTAATTACTAGATTTCATCCTACTGTAGCTACTCCGTGTGTCAGTCATTAAATGCTTTTCCTGTCACCCTACACTCCTCTGCACAGATGGGACTTTCTCAAAGTTTGTAATTCACTTTTTTGTTTGGTTTCTTATTTTACCTGCCAAATTTGCTAATATCAGCTCCAAGACTGTGAGGAACTCCTGTAGAAATGTCCTGTAAATCACCCTTCCTCACATCCTGTTGCTGCCTTTCCATTAGCCAGGTCCCTATGCTACCTTCCTTTTCAAATTTTGGTCCGCATCACCTCTGTGTTAAAAAATAATTTCTCAAGCACCATGACCTCACAAAGTTTAGCTGGATTAAAACTTTCATTCCTCGTTTTTCTAAAATATTACTTATATTGCCAAGAACATTGTACATAGTCTGACTGAGTTCACCCATCTAGATGTAGTGTATGGATATACTGTACAATACAAATAACCCAGCCACAGAAATCTGCCTTAACACAGCAGTCTGATCATAAATCTGACACTGGAATTTGGAATTTGAGCTTTCTGGAAGCAGTCAGAATTTTCATCCTCCAGGTATTCTAACGTGGAAAACATCCAGTCTACAAACCAAATGTATTAATTTCAAATTGAGCAGATTAAAATAATTTTAGTGTTTCCCTGATAGCAATTTCATACCTTCCTCCTTCTTTATGCCTTTTCACTCTGATCTCAAACTATAACCCACAGCCTACATTCAGCTGCTTCCCCAGAGGGATTCACAGCCATAGAAAAGGAGAATCTGTGGGCGAGATGACAGAGAAAATAATTTCCAGCTGTGCTTCTCTCTGGCTCCTCAGATGGAGAGGGAAAGAAAACATTTACTGTCCATAGGCTAGGTCAGTAAATCCTGTCAGGTCCAGACACTGCCATTTATGTGCATGCTGAAACAACCAATGCTTCACATGCATGCACAACCATTTATCCAACCAGAGCAGTGGCTTGCTACATTGTTCACCTACACCATAACCCTTACATAATTTGGGGATCAAACTCAAATTTTCTCCAACATTTGCTTCACTGTACAGAACATTCCCTCCTCTCATTTATACAGATAAAAAACACTTTAGTATTTGTTTTAAACTCCTTAGCAAAGCAAAGCAAAGTCCAACTCTGCTTAGACCTTAGGGTACGCTGCTGATTAGGTGAAAACATTAAAATTCTGTTTGGCAGAGTACTCACAACTTGATCTTCTGCCACAGTGCTGGCTTCTCTATCTACATAAAGGATTTTGTTTGGGCAATTCAGAGGTTTGGGGAGAAGTCAATCACAAAACTACCATTTCATCTAATCTTTGTGTGTAAGTGCAGCCCTGTACAATGTCATAATACTGTAGAAATACCCTTAGCCTGATATAGTGATAATTTTGCATCACATATTAGGGAGTTCATCCTGCTTTGAATTAACAGAATCAGACTAAACCTTTGGAATCAAAGCTATGATAAGGTAGACTAGAAACAACAAGTATAACCAAAATACTACTTTCTGTGGCTTTAATATCTGCCAAAAATGGGAAAAGTTTAGAAGAAAGGGAGCACACACTAGAGTTGGCATATGTGAACACACAGTGCCAGTTCTGGAGGGATCAGAAGAGAAAGGCTGCGCTCCTTCTCCAGCACTGAACTCGGGATTCCCAACAAGCAAATACTAGGTCTTGCTGGTGAGCAAATCTATGGACACTTTTGTGTGTGTTTGAAGCACCAGGGTTTGTCATTGATAGTGCCAACAGTGAGGTGACAGGAAAACCAGGGCCTAAGCATTAGGATGCAGTTATGATCCATATAGAGAATCTTGAATATTTGGGTTCAGATTGCAGTAAAATGTTCCTGAATCACATGTTTTATTAATATCCTTTTCTTTGAGTATTCATGGGACTGAGGTAGAAACACTGTCATTCAAAAACCTGTGAGTACTAGAAGCCTCTTTAAGATTAACCTTCCTTTATATACAGTACAAACAGAAGCTGGTTTTAATTGCAGCATAGACAAAGGTTCCTCCTTTCTTCATGTGATTAGTTTTCATTTCAACCCTGCCACATGACAGAAATGTAATTAAAATATTTTTCCCCATGCACCCACTCTCTGGCACAACTGACAAGTCAACACACAAAAATATGCCATTGCTGAGCAATGACAGAATAGCGGATGATATTGGTGCCTGGGACTTCAAGGTAACCACAATGTGCATTCTAATGCCGTATGTTTCAGCATAACAAGCCCTTTCAAGATTATTAATGACTACAGGATTTTTTTAATGATGTCTGCTAAATAATGGAAAGCAGAAAGGGCTGAATAACATTTTCTATTACAGCAAACAAATTTATTGATGGCTTCACTGCCATTGTAATGGAAATGCTGAGAGAAAACAAATACATTTAACTGCTCACACAATTAATTACATGAATTGAAACTTTCACAAAATAGTCTTCTTCAGAAAACCTGTTTTATGCTATGTTTTTGATTTCTAAGGAAAACGCACGCATCTTTTGGGCAAAGTTGTGTACCATGAGGGATTCTCACAATTCAGAAAGGGCTGACAGAGTTATGCTCAGTAACAGCAGCTGAAGCGAGCAAATTCTGGGGCAAGAAGCCCAAGAACCAGAGGAAATTGTCCCATGGATTGCAATGGGCCTTTCCATCAACAGAGTTATGCTAAACTCATGCACAGGTTAAAGGGAAATGATGCACAAAGCAGCCCTACTGCTCAGAGATCAGCCTTTCTGAGAAGACTGGAAGCCATACAGGTTTTCAGTACATATCTAAGAGTATATGATTATTTCAGGCTACCAGTGACATGTAGGACTATGGTAAGCTACACAGCTTCCATTTCAGAGTTGATTCATGTCATATTGATGATAGGTAAACAGAGAGAATGTAGCTGTGGACATGCCCTGCTGGTTTGCTGTGATGGAGGGTGTCTGGATTTTCTTCTCCACGTGGAGGTCTGCTAGCAGGACAGAGATACTATCTCAACTCTGTTCAACTGCATAAACAGAGGATATCCTACATGGGACACTAGACAAACACAAGACTAAGCCATCTATCTGATCAAGATAATGGGTTTATACTTTTGTGGGTTTTTTGCTTTTTAGTGAGTAGTTTAAATGCAGAAATGGTCCAAGGAATTATAAAGAATTTAATGAAATCTAAGGTGATGCCAGCCTCCAGCAACACTTCTAAAAAATTCTGCAATGGCAGAAGCTCTCTGTATAATTTATTCTCTGTGCATTCCCCCACATTCTGCTGTATGGGACAGAACTCATAACAGGCAGAAAGAACTTTTTCTTATCAAATGGAGCTGTACTCAAAACTAGTCATCTAATGTTATGCTTGATGGGTGCTAAACCAGAATGGGATAAATACAGGGAAGGGGGAAAAAGAACTCTTGAACTCAGAAAAGCAGTCATTCAACACTAGTGTTACAAAAGTGAGACCCCCACAAAGGCAGTCCTGGAGAAGCCGGTGGAATACACATCTAGCCACCTTTGTCAGTCTTGGAGGAACAACATATTGCGGTATAAGTGCCCAAAGGTCTTGGAAAAATGGGCCACATACTTGTCCATAAAAGTCTGGAGAAAAAACAGGAAATGTTTCTGCTAGCCCTGACTGCCTCATCCAAAGCTTCTCAACTAATTTCCTCTCCATTCTTTAGGTTCCATTTTTTTGCCTGCTGTCATGTCTTACTCTCTCTCCTATTTGCCTCTAGCCTAATATTCTTTCCTTCAGTGAATTTAAAAAAGACGGAATAGACCAAAACCTAACTTGACTATAACAACTCAGTTTGGTTACTCTATAAAATGGACAACACTATTGATCTAGATACCAAACTTTATGATGTACAAGATTCTGAGCTTTTTAAATACAGTTAAGGGGTGTAACAGGTTAATGTCATATTATAAATTGCAGATGTGTCATTAAAAATATTGCATGTAGACTTCCTTCTCATTTATCTCAATATATTCTTGAAGCTAACAAGGATAATAAGTTAATCAGAAGAAATACAAAAAGCATTTGTACATTTTTAGAATTATGCAATAAATTATAGTTCAAAAGTAGTGGTTTTGTCAGTTCATTTTTATATGATGGATAAGGTGGAATAAAATGGCCTTAAACCTATCTCAGTTTTATCTGCACTGAAAAGATAAAAGGCAGGAGAATACCCCAAAGGAAAGGTAAAAGGAAAGGAAAGGTAAAAAAAAAATGCTTTTTGATGCCAGCCAAGCAGAGTTTTTGCCATCCCCTGGGATGATTATGTGGTTGCCTGTCTGGCCCCACTTCCATCCCAAGCTCCCACAGAGCTTTTAGAAGTCCTATACCAAGCATTTAACTTCAGATTGGAAGTTCCCACTTCCAGTTCTAGTCATTTCCTTGGGTTTATTACACCATTAACATAACTTCTAGAAACAAGTCAGCTCCCAGCAAGACAAACTAATGTGAACAGCAAGACAGAACAGTCGTTCCTTGCAGACAGTTTAGCAGCACAACACACCCCTAAATGAAGGGATCACTCTATGCATTCGTGAAGTACAGACATGACTCTGTGAGGAGACAAATGAGGTTTGCTGGAATTACAGATGCCTCCAAAAGTCACAGGACTACCCACAGTGCGTGGCAAGTCTTTAGTGGGTACTCTGTGCTGGTCCCCATTCCAGCACCTGCATGGTTAATGTCTTTCAGCTCTCCCACATTGCTTACCTATCTAAATAAAGTCTGTTCTTTTTATAATGCGATATTTGAGGAAGCAGATTTCAACAGAAGTGTCAAGAGTCTGCTTCTTATCTCTCCTGAAGAAGAGATTCCATAAAAATTTGCCAGACTGTCACAAAGGGAATAGCAAGAGTTGAGATACTTCCTTACAGAAATATACAAAGTCAACAGGAATTTTGCAGCAGGAATTCAGTATGCCCTGCCAGAATTACAGGGAATGGTGTTTTTTACATCAGATGTTTACTTGATTAAACATACTGAGGTTACCCCATCTTCTCCACTCCTAGCCTCCAGATGACTTTTACTTGGAAAAGTACTGGAAAGACTTGGAGAGGGACATGCACCTCATTTCTGCATTTCCCCTCTCCAGAGATCCATCTGCTATAAATATTTGAGAATTTTCCAGAATCAGGTGTGTCCTACTTTAGCTAAAAGCACTTTGAAGTGGAATATAAAACAGATTTGAAGCAATACCTACTACCTTACCAATTTCAGTAACACCACATATTTCTGAGGAACACAGCTGCTCCTGTGACAGGAAAGGAACGGCAGAATAATCAGACCAAGCATACCAGTTTTGAGGGTGGGATGGTACTTTTCATTAGAACCATAGCAAGACATTTTGTCATGAGACAAACCCCATCAAAGCCTAATTGGTTGGCTGGATGCCTCCAGAAGTTAGACAAGTGTGTTGAGAATACTTGACCTGCAGTTGGTCTTTATTTAAGATAATAACCCCCCTTTCAGGCCATGTTGAAGCTGATGTTAGTCACACCCAGTTTTTTGGTGCGCATCTCACTAATTTTTGCCTGAGTGTTCACTTGAACATGGATGGATGTAAGAACATGCTTACTCTTCAAAGCCTGTTCTTAATTGCTGACTTTTCATGAATTTTCATTTTCCTTTTGTTCACTTAGAAAACTGTAAATTTTAACTTGACCCTAGGTGTACAGTAAAACTGAAGGTGTGCAACAAGAAATTATCTTATGTATTTGCATTCCTGAAATCTCAGAAGCTAAGTCTTTGCACAACCTTGTTCTAGGGATAGCAAGACAGAAAGGAGAAGGCCAAAACAACACAGTTCGATCAACAGAAAATATCTCCACTGATACATGGAAGTGTTTTGATAAGGAAGACACTGATAGGGAACAATAAGGAAAACCTATACTGTCATTTCAGAGAGTCTCTTTCCTGATCATAAGATCTTATTACAAATTATCGTTACAGAGCACTGTATAATTTACTCAGTGAAATTAAAAAGAGGGAGCACATCATGGAAAATTAGAAAGCAAAGTAATTAAATTAGAAAAGTTGGATATGTAAGTACTGAATGCCTAGAAACTATTAGAAAGCTAACACAAAATGAGAAAGGAAGAAATTTTCCTATTTAGTTCCAAACAATAAGATTTTTGACTAAGGTGATGGAAGAAGTTAGATTATAGTTTGGTTAATAAAAAATAAAGAGGTGACTAAATTGATACATGACTAAGAGATGAAATAGCAGGTTGCCATAACAAGACAAAGATCTATAAATTTGCTTTCACAGTTAAATATACAACTATATGAAAGTGGGTCTAGTATGTGGTATGTTTTCCTTATTCACTTTCAGGTGAAACATTACCAAGAATCTCAACTCGTGGTCCAGAGGACAGGAGCTCCCCTTGCAAATCGTCACCACACAAGAAGCTAGTTGCAGTGAAGCACACTGGTCCAAGGCAGAGCTGAATGCCCTCTCTCTGCTAAGGATGACTGCCCACCTGAGGTCGGCAACTAAGGTGGTGTTTTGTGAAAAGTCTGGCACCATAGGCACACATCTCTCCCCAGCCTGTAGGTGAGAAAGAGGGGATGTTCCATGTCTGTCAGGTTTTTCATTTTTGTGGCTACAAAAACATAGAAGGATGAACTAAGAGTGGTCAAAGTAGCTCCTGAGGAGCTACATGGAGACATTGTGAAGAAAGTGACTGAGCAGGTGAAAAGGGTGAGGAGAAGGCTCCTGTAACCTGTCAGTAGCATTATAAGAAGTATGTGGCTTAATTCTTAGAAAAAGAGCAGGGTAATCCCTTTGAATGGAGAATTACTTCACTTAATTGCTGCTCCAGAGCAAGAAAACCAATGTGAAATTCCAGTCAACTTGAAGCATACTAAAACGTAACAAAAAAAATTCTGACAAGTCAAACCCACCTTATTTCTAAAGCAAAACATTTTCATGTCCATCTAAAAAAAAGAAGTCCACTGTATTCTTGGAAAAGCAGAACAGATCCAGAAGCAAAGTGTTTGTTTTCACATTAAGCAAAACTTTTTGTTTGGCCCCATAAATCATTCCTCCTGTCCCCCAGATACTTTTCTTCAGTAATGGAATTAAAGAAAATAAACCAAAAATAACCTAATTAGTCACACAACTTTAACCAGAGAAAAAGGATAGCAAATGCGTCAGTAGCAGAAGATGATAGCACTGAATTCAAAGCAAGGATGGGTGGCAATGTGGAATTAATATGAAGAGCTGGCTTTGCTATAATTCATCAGAAAGTAATTTTTCTTTACTAATACTTTGTTTACTTCTGCTTTGTACTTGTTGTCAGGTTAGAGTCAGTGACATTCAGTGGTCTCCCCTGTATATGTAGGACATAATGACCAAATGATTTACTAAAGACATGAAAGTCAGTCATTCAGACTTAAATATTTATATTTACACTAAGTTATTCAGAAGATTATTTGTCTGAAAGAAATAACAATTATAGTCCCTAGATGGTGGAACAAAAGATTTGAAAGCAAGTCTGCAGCATGTACAAATGTGTGCTGGCTTTTTATGGACAGGACAAATGAGAAAAGTTTTATATCATTTACATTCCTGCTAGTTTTAAAATCACTCTCACAGCTTGACAAGACCAGCTTTCAAAAGCTTCTCACTGTGTAATGATGAGAAAAATATTGGGTTGGCATCTTTGTTAAAGCAGAGGAATAATTCTTTAATGATCTTGAGGCCAATCCGTACAAGTGAACAAGCACTAAGGAGTGCTATTTTCCTAGTAAAGAGCAATTAGGAGAGAAGAAACAGGAATATTTTAATAATAATCATTCCCTAGAAGTACATAAGTGGAGAGAATTAATTATATAAAGGTGAGAGGTATAACACCTTTCGTTGTTAGACAGCTGTGTCTAACCTCTCAGGAAACACTATTAGAGCACACACATAAGCTTCAGCTTCTAAGAAAGCCTCGTTTTTTCTTGCTGTTGTTAGAGTAGTAGTAGCTCCATAGTCCAAAGCTGTCTCAGACAGCTACATTTATTGACAGCACAGAGGTTACTTGTGTGAGTAAACCTCTGAAAAAAACATCTGTCAAGCAGCTCCTAAAATATCATCGCTTTCAGAAAGGTTATTTTCCAACATCACAGAGAGGACACTTGTATTGGCCCCATTAAAAGGCTGTTGTGTCTAACAGCTGTCATTGAAAGAGAAGGTAAAGAGAGGTTAGTAGTTATTTAACGTTTGAAATATTCACAGAAACACCCACTTGATCTACTACGTCTTCAAAACCCCTAAGGATTTTCTTTGTGCACCTTCCCCATGCACAAAGAAATAGATGTACACAGGGTGCACATTTCCAAGAACCAAAAGATCGGACTAGAAAACACTATAATGAGGAACCGATGCAGAAGCATAACAGGAAATTAAGATGTTCTTTGGGAACGTGGAAATAAATGGAGCTTTACGCAATAAATAATCATAATACAACCACTCATTTATACATAACAGCCTTCAATTATCAAACATTTAGGTAAGAGGCAAACAGCTCAGAGAAAAGGAGAAATCAACATGTCCTGACAAAGAGGAGATCTATTGGAGGAACAACAAGCCCATGCCTTCTCTTGCTGCAACCCAGCCAGTCCAGTAGCAGAGCTGTGGCAATTGTCTGTCATGAAGCCTTGGGGTGGACTTGCAAAGGCTGGCTTTAGCATACTGAGCATAATCACCCAAAGCCAGTGAGAAATAGAAGGTTCTTCCAGAGGGCAAATCGGAGAAGGAGGAGAAACTTCATGTAGCTTTTCAAAGCAGCCTCTCCCTCTCTTCCACTGATTTAAGATGGAAACCAGGAAGACTTACCTGTCCTTCATAGTTCACCAATTGGTTCATAATAGCTTTGGATTTTTAGTTCATCTCAGGATAAATTTTGCTCCAACTTTTAAGGGAACGACAGAAAATCTTCCTCAATAACCACACTCTGATCATGAAAGTAAGCAAAGATCAAAACATGCTCAATGACTTTTTCTCTCTTTTTTGTGCTGAACCTCTTTTCAGAAAAAACTCTGTGATCAAAAGGCTGAATCTACTGGGTTCCCTTAGGTGAGACCTAAGGTCCACTGATGGAGATGGTATTTCACATATTGCATCCTGCACTAGTGCTTAGATTTTATTCTTCCTGTACCTCAGAGTCATTCAGCTACAGCTTTCACCTAACCCAAATTCCTCTCCTGTAACACTGACAGCATGTAGGAATCCCCAGACTTTCGCTAGATCCTATACCTCCCCCATAAATATAAATAGAAATAATTTGGTCTCCTTAAAACTAGGTAGTATCCAGGGAGAGATGAGGAAAAAGCAACTCAGAAGGAAGAAGAATGCTAGTGAAGATTGTCCACAAATCACAAAAATGACAGCACGTCTCAGGAAAGCACCATGTTTTTCTAGTTGCTATGCATCAATCCTCAACTCACGTTGGCTGTGTTCATGCTGCTGCAGATCTACCTGAAATACCTTTAAATGTGGGTACCGGACAGTCCAGTCTCAACAATATACTTCTCAAAAAACATGCTATAAATTCAATCAAAAGGCAAGAGAAATTAGCCCACTCCAAGTGCTGTACAGCCATGGCTAGACCCAAGACACCAAGAATGTGGTGGTGGTGATGCTATTGAAGATCATTATCAGTGGCTTAGAGTATTAGATGCAACACATCCTTTTCAAGACTGTGGATGACATCAAATCTGGGAGAGCAGGAGGTACAGCAGGAGCTTGGAATACATGATATGCATATGTCCCTTTCAACCTAAATTTTTCTATGATTCAAGGACACAGATCAACACAGAATTAAGAGCTTCCACTTCTGGTTGTGGTAGCACCAATCAGTATAGATGCTTTTTCCTGGCAAACTGGAAGTTGGTTGGACAAGCTAGGTCTACCCTCTGACTCTTCATTACAATCCTATTTTACGTAAGTACACTAATTGCATGATCTGGGCATGTGGGAAACACTAGTTCTGTGCCTAATGACACTGAGATAATTGGCTGGCATATGGCACCATAAAGGCTGATCCCGGCAGGATCAAAGTGCTATTTGTTACCTTCCAGAACTGGGTGTTGGCAAAGAATAACAGTGATTGCTTTCAGAACACCATTTGTCTGAATAGGAAGCCTTAGGACTTTTCTGGGCATAAAATGCCCACAGCTGCACAAGATTTATTCAGGTAGGAACATTTCAATCTTTCATAGGCACTGTTAGACTGAACTATTTGGCATGGGTAGTTAAGAAGAGGTGAGCAACAGCAATCTAGCCTGTAAAGGTGGAGAAACAGATCTGTAGTCAAAGTACTGTTTTACTGGGGAAAAGGAGGGTTCAAGAAATGTAATAAATGTAACTCAGTGAAAGCGCTGTTGATCTGTTGGAGCTCTATTCTGCAGTGAATCCTCTCTGAGCATATTTGTTACTCAGAAAATAATAAGAAATAAATTTATGAGAAACATTCGCTGTAGTGAAATATGCTAAGAGACTAGTGTAAAAATCATCTAGTCTGAATACAGCACAGAAGAATGTGACACAGTTTTGACAAGGCATTATATAAACAACCTACCTAAAGTAAATGCATGTTAATTTTCTGAATATACTGTTCACTTTACAAACAATTTCTCAAAACAAAATCTTTTTATTTTGCTACATCACGTTCCAGGATTTAAGAAAAAAGAAAGAGAAAAGAAGAAAAAGCATGGATTCAATCCTGCTACAATAGAAATATGCCATTTGAATGTAAAATGTAGAATATATGCTAAGCATATTCAGAGACTCTTCAACATCCTATTTTTCCCCAAAAACAATATAGACAGACAAGCAAGTTTAGAACAACAGCATATGTGGCTTTGCATGATGATTCAGAAGGCAGAAGGACCAAGTCCATCTTCAAAACTACTATATTTTTTCTCAGGGACTATTATTTCTGCAACTCCCGAAAGCACTATTAAGCCCTTTGCTTATCAGTATTGTTAGTTCATTGCACGGGTAATGGATATGCATTCTTTTTTGAAAGCAAAACTGAGAAAAATGTAGGATTAAATTATGGAAGCAAAATTGTCTACCTAACATGACTTGAGCCTGCCACCGTTCTGATCCTAGGTGGTCGCTTTTCCCTCTTTTCTTGGGTCTCTAAGGCAGGATTCACACAGCAGGAAAGTGCCTGGCACATTTGCAGTCCTACTGCGGGTTGTAAGCCCTGTTGCATTTATTTTCTCAGCTACTACACCTTCTATTATCCATGGTTAAGCTACCCAAACAACAGTCAAATATCCCAATTGCTTTGTACAATACTAGAAAGCAGGGGGTAAAGACACAGAGATAACAACCTTTTAGGTAAACTGTAGGCAAAAAAGACCCTCACGACAAAGCAACTTTTCACCCCTCTCCTAGTCAGCAGGGCTACTCTTGAATAAACATGACTGATGCTCAGCTAGGCTTCCAAGCTGCACACATTTACACCCATCTGTCAGAAGGACGTACTGCTGTCAGGCATGACGGGAATATTCTGTGCACAAAAGACTGATGCCAAGGAGGGAATGATGAGCTGCGGTCCTAACCTTCCCAGTGACGTCTGCTCTGCACAACGCTCCCGCTCTGCAGTGCCATATGTCTGTTTATACTGTGCACATATTGGCAACATACACAGCCAATGTGTGGGGTGCTGGCATAGAAGTCAGAGAGGCCTGGGGTCTCCTGATGAGCTTTCTGATCTTCAGGATGTCACTTTATTTTCCCTATGCTGCCAGATCTCTTCCTAAAGCCCACAAGAGCCAAACCCAACACATCTGCCTTCCTTCAGACCTTTGCTTTAAATCTCTATATAAAGTTGAAATATGTTTTCTAGAATTTACAGAGAGACTGTGGAATTCAGCCCTTCCTCAACCACTGTTGACAGGAGGAGCTCATGCTTTCTCTTAGGACACCCACCCCTCCCCAGCTAACTTCCCCTTGCTCTTACCTGATGAAAGGACTCCTGCTGCTTAGTACAGTGCTTGTTGCAGCTGCATTCAGGAACAGAATTTGGAAAACTACAGATTAGACAAGAGTTTCAAGTAATGTCCTTAGAAGAGATGGTTTTCATACAAGAAAAACTATTCACTCCTACAGTATTTGGGACTAGGAAAATTATATTCCCTGTGCATTGACCATTTTTGTCCAGATGGATCCTCACTCCCCTCCAAACGGTAAGCTAAAAGCTTCATTGCTTCACTGTGACAAAGAATCCCTTGAGAGAGAAAATTATTCTCTCCAGACAGTGGTGTTCCTTGGCCCTGACTGCAGTAGTCTGAGCCTGCATGAGTTCTGTGCATGCATAAGTCTGTAGCCTATGCCTGCCTGTCAAAGGTGTGGCTATTTGTCATTCACCAGATACTACCTGCTGCCCAAGGAAAAATATGTCATGAATATGGGAAATTTTCAGACCAAATGTTTGATGTGCTTAGATAGAAACAGAGGATGTAAATAAACCATACATGTCCCTACAAACACACACATCATATTATGAAGGATGTTGGAAAATAATCATGAATCTGTTATAACAGTAACATGTTATTATTGCATTTCAGAGTATACCCAGTAGCACAAGTTTATCTGTATTTTGACATCCATAACTAAAGACATTTCCCAGCAGAAGCACTGGGACAGATGATCAGTTAGAAACTTCATTGTTTTCTGCTGAACATTTTTAAGAAAAAAAGGAACTTATTTTTTCCCCCCCTTCTTTATTTGGTAGATATTGTTTTAGGGCTCTCAAGAGATTCCTTTGGCCTAATTTTAATGATTGTTTTGAGAGGGGAAATCAAAGGCAATACTTCTGTCCACGAGCATGCTTGGCTTTTACCTTAAGTGAAAAGCTAGTCATATGACTTTGATAAATTTTTGTTATATCTGATGATTATTACATTAGAATAAATTTATATCCATGAAATAAATCATAAACATGTCCCCATGACTCAACATTTGCTGTCTGAAATGGATAACTAGAATAAAAGCATAACACTAAATTAAGGAAATGGCACAAGGCAGAAAAAAGCTAAGCAGTTACACAAACAGCTATGAATTAAAACGTTTAGCACTCTAGCCTGTATAAATCAGATAAGCTGTAACCATTCAAGTACATTAATAGTATTTTTTTTTCAATTTACATTATTAAAACTAGCAGACATGAGTCATATTAATATTGACTGGGTGGAAAAAGGGCAGTGCTCAGGCCTGGGTCCTGGCTGGGTTCATGAGTTAGAGATGTGGCCAGGAGGGTTCATTGTGTGCCTTACCAGCCACTAAATGTAAACTCCTCTGGTAGAGGTGACTCCTATAAATATTTCAAATCTCCGGGCAGTACGTAGCTATTCCTAATAGCAGCCAATTCCCTAGCCATCAGTGACTGAGTTTATAGCAGCAGTTTTATCTGCAGTGTTTTGCACTTTTAAAACAAATCCTACAACCTGTTTACACCAAGAAGCTGGAATAGCTGTAAGGCAGTGCCTAATGCATAATTAGTACAAAGCAAAATGACTGAATTTTCAGCCAGTGTAACACCAATGATCTCCACTGGTGTTTACTGAGATTGTCCATTTATGGAAACAAAGGATCTGGAACAGCACACCAATTTCTTTTTGTTTGACTGAAGCTCTGTCAGCTACCTTCAAATATTTTGATTAAGGTTTTTCTAAGTGTGGAGGAACGGATGGGTGAGGGAGCTGAGTAAATTATGGATTGTCATTTGGTTTCTGCCAACTTAAATCTGGTTCAGTTCACATGGAGGAGGTTGTTTTGATGGTTTTCTAACAGCCCTTCATAATCCTTAGAAAATAACCATTCATTTTTTTCAATCCTGATTCTTCTGTTTCAAGGCAGGGTCTGTGCTGGAGGGTGAGAAACGGTGTACTGTGTGTAAAGACTAAACAGCTAAAAGCAAGACTGCATCGGAATGCTAAGTGGCATTCCACTTTTCGCTTGGTGTTGCCCAGGCAAACCACACCTACCAAATGAACCTAAGAAAATGGTAGTGTGTTTAGCTCATAATCACTCCTCAATCAAGATGCAGTTGATGGGTAGATAATCCATGGTTAGCAATATTTACATACACAGTCCTGCATATTGTTTTTTTGAAAGTGAACTGTGCAGTAATCCTTGAAGACTAAAATAAAGAGAACCCAAGTGTACCTCCACACTCACTTGTCACAGTCCTGCCAGTGCTTATGCAGGTAGCTGCTGAATGCAGAGCAGTTTCTCTGATTTAAATGACAACACTAGAGCTGGGCATAATTAAGAGTATTAAGCTCCTCTGTTTTTAGGGTCTGCTGAGTTGTCCTAGCAGGGAAAATCCTTGACCTTTCTTCTTCTACTAGAGAGGTAGCTAAGAGATGACACATATCAGAACACACTATTAAAAAGAAAAGGAAAAGCCTACACACCAGCTTGCAAGCGAGTGCAAATTTCCTCCACTGATTAAAGCAGGTCTACCACGTCAGCACCACTGAGTCAGAGCACCAGATTAATTCTAGAAATGCTCTGTATAACAGGCAGCAGCAACAAGGAAGGTCACAGCCAAGGTTACTGTGTCACTTCTTCAGGACAAGGCTCTTAAATAAATCATGAGGATCCTTTGTAGCTGTTCTTAATATATACTTCCTTTCCTGTTCACCTCCAAGCCTGCTGGCCAGGATGTCGGGGAGGAAGGGCATTAATTGAAAGTGGTGGAAATTTGAATTTGTCAGTGAGATGTATCAAAACTGAAAATTAGTTGCACTTTTTGTACCTGGGCCCTTCGCTTTTGTAGTCCTGCAGTGAAACAAGCAGCAACAAAGCTCACACTACATCCTTGAAGGATTGCTCTGCACGCTCTGGTAAAGGTGATGAAGAGAAGAAATTCACTCTGTCCTTTTTCAGAGAGGTCATAATTCTCCGTGCAGGTGCAGGGAAGACCACTAACACCAGCCAGCCAGCTTGAGAGACAGAGGAGGAAAGAGGCATTGGTGAATATAGCTGTCCCTCAAGCACCTCTCCAGGACAGAGCAGTCCCATGAGCGAGCAGCTCAGAGACTCTCCCACAGAAACGTGAGACACAAGGGAGCAGACAGCCTCCCTCTTGTACTTCTGTAACACAAAGACTTTTCTGAACCTACAGCTAGGGACGTCCATACTAACCATGCCTTAAGCCCTTTCAATCCAAATTCACTCTTACGTGGCCAGGATCCAAATGAGACTGAATGTCTTGTAATACTTTCATCCTTCAAGAATCTTAAGTCTGACTTTTCTACCACCAGACACTGCTTTTTGTCATGAAAATTCTGGTTTCTTTTTTGAAACATTTGTTTTAGGATTTAAGCTTTCTGAGACTTGCATTTTGCTAGGGTTTCTTTTTTTTCACAAGTAGGTGCTAAAATCTTTGTCTTTCTCAAGGATTTCTCTCATAACCACATCACTGAGGGTGCTGGGGCTCTGGGACAAACCCAATTAATTTGAAAGTTTCAACAAGGTACATGAGTTTATAATAAATGGTGATATCAAACACATGTATTAAATAGTCTATGAACATTTACCTTACAAAGAATTATGCACGTATACTTCAGGAATGATTTCACAATAACGAGTGGTTATGAAGAAATCATAAATAGCTCATCAGCAATTATTAGCAAGAAGGCCTCTGAGCTGCACTTAACAAGCTATTCATCACACAGACTCACTACAAATCTTACAGAAGCTACTTCTTCAAAATCATAAAGGAGATATTGCCTACATATACATGTAAGCATACCAAACACTATCCATAAATCCATTAAACTAGATGACTGAAAAGTTACAGAAATGTTCCTATTTCCAAAGGCAAGCTTTTCTTGTGGTGCATGTGGCAGCTAATATCTGCAGTGATGAAATTATGGTGATGATGAACCTACTATCAATCACTTTCAGTACCTTTTTTCTGGTCTTGGTTTTGTTAATATGTGCAATAGCCCACACCTCAGAAGTCAAGAGCAGGATGTAGAGAAATAACTCAGACCCAACAGGTCTAATCAGCAGGAGAAACTCAGACCAGAAGAGTTATGTGTTCTAACATAATGCCAGACGGATGCACCCCATAGCTGCTAGGAAATACCTTCTGGCCAACACCAGGGTGCCCTTTGTGTGGGAGCTCAGACACAAAGGGAAGGATGGCATGCAGGTCTTATCTTTACATGAAACAGAAGATGGCCATAGTGCACACCAGATCTAGGAGGAAGAAAGCATTCTTGAGTTCCTGAGGGTCAACACAGCCTCCCTCATACTATCAAGAATATGGCTGTCTGAACACGAAAGTATCAAGGAAAAAAAACAAAACCACACAAAATTTTACCATTCCAGAATGAAGAGGGACATTAAAAAAGCAAAGCACTTCCTTTTGTAGGATTTTGAGGGTTTTTTTCAATAGAAACTAAAAGTTTAGAAGTTCAACAAAGATGGTAAATTTGGACATATTATGACTGAGGAATATACGAAAATCCTGATAGAAGCTATGTCAGGACTCTAGCTAGATTAGCAGTATATAAATCAGTTTCAGTGAATGGATAAGGCACTGTGGTCTTCAACATGGTATTACATAACTAACTGAAATTATTAGCAATATTACTGATATTATTTTTTCTTGTGATACAACAAGGAATAATGAATATTTTATCAATAATAATGCGGGTGAATAGGAAAAATTGTGAGGTTTTGTTTTATTGTTAAGTGAGGCATCTTATTGAAGGTAGAAAAAATATTCCCCAGTTTTCTGTGAGTAAAGAGTTTGTTAATTTTAATACTGGTAAGTCCTGTGATTTTCTGTAGGCAAATTTCAAATGACACTGTTTTCAACTGTTGTTCAAATACAATGTTTTTCAACTCTAGGGCCTTAAAACCTGGTGCTTAAATCAGCACGTGCTCTACTGCTCAAAGTTAGTTTACATATTCAAATATTCAGGTGAAAAATATTAGGGTTCTGTTAATAATCATATTTATGATCTTACCATGAAACAAGAAGGATAGAGCAGTGAAACTCAGATGCTGCAGCTCTTAGCTCTATATCTTATTCACTTGACCATCCTGCCACCCCAGAAAATGACATATTTGATTTATCTGTGAAGAAAAGCCTGAAATAAACTATATTAATTTTCCAGTACATCTTGCAACTATAACTTCTGCATGCAAAATCCCTAAAAAATGGATAGAAAATACGTTGCAATAATATTAAAAGATGAAGAAGCTTATTTAGCATCTTTTAATGCCTGCCTCATTTCAGAATCTCAAAGCTTGGTATTTCACAAATGAGCTTTGAGGAGTCTGTGAGCTTTTTGTCCTGTGAATCTGATATTGGCAAACATTTATAGTAAGGATAAGACAATATTAAGCAAAGCCAATTGTTATTAGGCTCTCAATCTTTACTTTTTTTTATGAAACAATTCTGCAGTTAAAGCAAAGAGCAAATACCAATATACCTTTCAGAGCAGTCTATTTAACTTTAACTGTAAATGTCATTCATTACAGAGTTAGTTCTTCCCTTGCTATGCCTACATCAAGTTACAGTTCAAGTGCATTAAGACACTGGCCTTTCGATAATGCAATGAATTGACCCACTGCAACTTTATTGTAGCTGGATTGCTTATCAAATAACACTTGTGGAAGTCTCTACCTTCAAACAGGAAGTAAGAGTAAGGTAGGCGTAAAGGTAATTCGCAGAAATTAAGCTGTATTGATACAAAACTTTTTAGAGTTTGTTCTTCTGGGGGTTTTTTAAGCTCTGCCTAGGACAGGTATGTTCAACATATAGCGCATACAAGCTTTTAAAAATTACTTTTTAAAAATCACAGTATAATGCTGTAAAAGCAGAGAGAAGAGCTGGAAAGCTGATTTTGTAGAACGAGACTGCATTGTAAACTCATCAGGAAAGGAACAGTACACATCAGCACACGTTGTTGCAGTTTTGGCACTGCACATGCCTGATTTTAATTGGGACCTCCAAGCATGGCTAGGTTAAGAACAACAAAGAGTAGCTCTAGTAATATTGAAAAATGATCCAAATATGGAAATCTCTGCTTTCAACTCAAAATAATATTTTGGTGTAAATTTTTGGGCAGTAGTTCTTATGTTTTGTTCAATTGTTTGTTAATTTCCACAGTAAGTTGACATTTTTGTGAAAATATCTTTAGGTCCAAATCCAGTTTTCTATTGAAAAATAGATGAAAACACAAAATTCAGCTAGCCCTATCCTTACATTGTTATTAACAAAAGAATATTAAATGTAAAAGACTGTAATCTCAACAGAAGTTGTAATACTAGAAGTCTGTCTATAAACCACCTTTAAAATAAGGGGGGAAAATGTGCATTGATGGCAATCCTTAAAACTTGTAAAATTCCTTCCCTGGTCCACGAGACAGACTACTATCCTCTGATAGTAGTCCAAACTGGTAATGATGATCTAGTAAACAGAAAGACCAAAGCCATCAAGAAAGACTTCAGGACCATTGGGAAAATGATGGAGGACTCTGGGGCACAAATAGTATTCTGCTCCATCCCAAGGCTAAATAGAGAGGAGCTGGAAGTCAGGAAGAAGAATTCGATTAATGCCTGGCTCCGAGCCTGGTGTGAGGAAAGGGGCTTTGGCTTCTTTGATCATGGGGTGGCTCACGCACCCCCAGGCTTTGTTACTAAGGATGGGACACGTGTGTCTCCTAGGGGGACTAAAGCCCTTGCTAAAAACCTAGCTAAGCTCATAAATCGAGCTTTAAACTAGATGTGAAGGGGGAGGGGGTTGAGCCCAGGCTAGACAGGAACGAGCCTGGACGTGGGGCAATGGTGATTTGGAGAGGGTGTACTGGTGAGGACCACCAGTGCATCACCACACAGAAAGTGGGGGAGAACACACCTGGGGGTGCTAAGGGAGATACAGGCACTCTGGAGCTAGCTACTCCAGTGACCAGGCAATTGGGAATGAACTCTGTTCCCTCTAAGAGGGCTGAAGGCTCGGCAGCTCAGCTGAAGTGCATTTACACCGATGCACACAGCGTGGGGAATAAGAAGAAAGAGCTGGAAGCTGTTGTAGGGCAAGAAGGTTATGATGTCACTGCCATCACGGAAACGTTGTGGGGTGACTCATATAACTGGAGTGCAGCTATGGTGGGGTACAAACTCTTCAAGTGGGATAGGAAGGGTAGGAGAGGAGGCGGGGTAGCCCTCTTTGTAAGGGAGGACTTGGACACCACTGAGATGGATTGTGGCGATGAGGAGATTGAGTGCCTGTGGGTTAAAATCAGAGGAGCCCACGAAAATGTAGATTTTGTGATGGGAGCCTGTTACAGACCACCCAGCCAAGGAGAAGCAGCTGATGAGCTCTTCTATAAACAGCTGGGGTTAATCTCTAGATCAATGCCTCTTGTTCTTGTGGGAGACTTCAATCTTCCTGATATCTGCTGGAAGTACAATAGAGCAGAAAGGAAGCAGTCTAGGAGGTTCCTGGAGTGTGTGGAAGACAACTTCCTTGCACAGCTGCTGAATGAACCAACAAGGGAAGGTGCCCTCCTGGACCTGCTGTTTGTCAACAGAGAAGGCCTTGTGGGGGATGTGGCAGTAGGAGGACGCCTAGGACAAAGCGATCATGAGGTGACAGGGTTTTCTGTTCTAGGTGAAGCGAGGAGGGTGGTTAGTAGGAGAGTAGCATTAAATTTCCAGAGGGCAGACTTTGAAGTCTTCAGAAGGCTGGTCGGCAAAGTCTCATGGGAGACAGTACTCAAGGGCAAGGGAGCCCAGGAGGGCTGGGAGCTCTTCAAAAAGGAAATCCTAGCAGCTCAGGAGAAAGCCATCCCCATGTTCCGGAAAAAAAGTCGGCAGCGGAGAAAACCAGCTTGGTTGAACAGAGAGATCTTGAGTGATATCAAGAAGAAGAGAAATGTTTATGGGCTCTGGAAGAGGGGACAGGCCTCTTGGGTGGACTACAGGAGGGAAGTGAGATTGTATAGGGGAAAAATCAGAAGGGCTAAGGCTCAACTAGAAATCAGATTGGCAAAGTCTGTGAAAGATAACAAAAAATCTTTCTATAAATATATAAATAATAAAAGGAGGACTAGGGAGACCATACAGTCCCTA
This sequence comes from Phaenicophaeus curvirostris, assembly GCF_032191515.1. NCBI lineage: Eukaryota > Metazoa > Chordata > Aves > Cuculiformes > Cuculidae > Phaenicophaeus > Phaenicophaeus curvirostris. Next base: position 37,449,895 of record NC_091397.1, on the reverse strand, counting down.
TTGGACGCAGAAGGAACAACAATGACAGGGGATGAAGAAAAGGCTGAGGTACTTAATGCCTTCTTTGCCTCAGTCTTTAATTGTAAAGAAAGTTGTTCCCTCTGTGTACAAACCCAGGAGCTAGAGGAGCAAAATGAGGCTCCCATGATCCAAGAGGAGGTGGTCAGAGCCTTGCTAGCCCGACTAGAAACCCAGAAGTCTATGGGGGCAGATGGGATTCATCCAAGGGTATTGAAGGAGCTAGCGTACATGCTTGCCAAACCCCTTTCCATCATCTTCCAACAGTCCTGGAAGACTGGGGAAGTTCCACTGGACTGGAGGCTGGCTGATGTTGTGCCCATCTACAAGAAGGGTCGCAGGGAGGATCCAGGAAACTACAGGCCTCTCAGTCTGACCTCAGTGCCAGGGAAAGTCATGGAGCAGGTGATCTTGAGTGCTATCATGAAACACATGCAAGAGAACCGGGTGATCAGGCCCAGTCAACACGGGTTCACAAAAGGCAGGTCTTGCCAAACTAACCTGATCACCTTCTGTGACAAAGTGACTCGGCTGCTGGATGAGGGAAAGGCTGTGGATGTGGTCTTCCTGGACTTCAGCAAAGCCTTTGACACAGTTTCTCACAGCATTCTGCTCAGGAAACTGTCAGCCTCTGGCCTGGACAGGCGCACACTCTCCTGGGTGGAAAACTGGTTGGATGGCCGGGCCCAGAGAGTGGTGGTAAATGGTGTGAAATCCAGCTGGAGGCCAGTGACAAGTGGGGTTCCCCAGGGCTCAATGCTGGGTCCAGCCCTGTTCAATGTCTTTATCAGTGACCTGGATGAAGGCATCGAGTGCACCCTTAGCAAGTTTGCGGACGACACTAAGCTGGGTGGAAGTGTCGATCTGCTGGAGGGTAGGGAGGCTCTGCAAAGGGATCTGAACAGGCTGGACCACTGGGCTGAGTCCAATGGCATGAGGTTTTACAAGGCCAAGTGCCGGGTCCTGCACTTGGGGCACAACAACCCTGTGCAGTGCTACAGACTAGGAGAAGTCTGTCTAGAAAGCTGCCTGGAGGAGAGGGACCTGGGGGAGTTGGTCGACAGCCGACTGAATATGAGCCAGCAGTGTGCCCAGGTGGCCAAGAAGGCCAATGGCATCTTGGCTTGTATCAGAAACGGTGTGACCAGCAGGTCCAGGGAGGTTATTCTCCCTCTGTCCCCAGCACTGGTGAGACTGCTCCTCAAATACTGTGTTCAGTTCTGGGCCCCTCACTACAAGAAGGATGTTGAGGCTCTGGAGCGAGTCCAGAGAAGAGCAACAAAGCTGGTGAAGGGGTTGGAGAACAGGCCTTATGAGGAGCGGCTGAGAGAGCTGGGGTTGTTTAGCTTGGAGAAGAGGAGGCTGAGGGGTGACCTCATTGTTCTCTACAACTACCTGAAAGGAGGTTGTAGAGAGGAGGGTGCTGGCCTCTTCTCCCAAGTGACAGGGGACAGGACAAGAGGGAATGGCCTCAAGCTCCGCCAGGGGAGGTTTAGGCTGAACATTAGGAAAAAATTTTTCACAGAAAGGGTCATTGTGCACTGGAACAGGTTGCCCAGGGAGGTGGTTGATTCACCTTCCCTGGAGGTGTTTAAGGCACAGGTGGATGAGCTGCTAAGGGGCATGGTTTAGTGTTTGATAGGAACAGTTGGACTCAATGATCTGGTGGGTCTCTTTCAACCTGGTTATTCTATGATTCTGTGATTCATGTGAGACACATAGGACTATGGATATGATGTCACCAGGAGCTTTGGTCTGTCCTTGCACTTCTCTGCACTGGCCACAACAAATAGCTTAAACACTTAACATGGCTTTGGTTTTGGTTTTATTGTTTGTTTTTTCTTTATTGTTTTTTTTGGGTTTTTGGGGTTTTTTTTAAAATAGGTTAACCTTTGCAGTTTGGGAGATTTATTTTCAACATAAATCCTTGTTTCCAAGTTGAGTGCTTGCTTGGTGACTTGACTAGTCAAGCACCTGAAGTGTGTCAAAGTTAAAAAAAAAATCATCTTGTCCAGTACACACATAAAAACTGACATTTTAAACCTTTTTTTCTTCTGAAATATTTAAAAGTGAATTTATTAAAATATTCCATAATTTGAGGAAAAGAAGAAAAATCAGGCATAGCCTGATAAGTTCTCATGAGTTGAAGAGTTAAGTCACACATATAGGTCTGTGTGCATGTGGCTTCCAAGAGGTCATTCCCTAGAAGAAAACATTTGAGTTTACTTAGCCACAACTCATCTCCAGTTTTCAGAAGGAGACAAGCACAGCAGAAAGGGTTCAGTTTATAGCTGACAGATGAGCTTTTCATAGAGTTATAAGCCGAAAATCCCATCCCTGTACCAAATCCTCTTGAACATGCACAGACTTCCTCTAGGCAGCTTAATTTAGATGGGTTCCCTACAACATGTGGGCAATCATGGAAACAACAAACAGTGTTTGGAGATAAAGAATCTGTGCCCCTCAAAAATGACTGAAATGTTTTCCCAGCCCATTTCTTCAGCTGCCCATCCGTTATCGCATGCTGTATATCAAACTTGATCTCACAACCTTCGGCACAAAAGAACCTGACAGACTCAAGTGGGTGACTGGGATAAGAAGTGACATTTGCAACATTAATAACACAAGCTGGAGAGATTAATCAGTGGCTCTGATCCCTGCTGCTTTACCCAGTAACTATTGCCATGCCAAAAAAAAAAGTGGCCCACCGCTCTATTACCTTATTACCCTAGATTGCGGAAGTAACGTTTTTGCAGCTGTCATAGATGAAGGAAGAGGTAAAGTAGTGTAGAGATAGGTACCTGAAGGTAGACTTGTTTGTCTAAAGGCTTCTTAATTTTCTGTCACATTTTGGTCAAATAAAATGTATTTCTCCTCTCTCCAGACTCTGCCTGTTACTGCACATGCCATTAATACTGCAATTACATATGGTATTATGTCTAGATCAGTACGAAAAACTATAACTTATTGACTTTATATCTATTTTAGCATTTACACCTCTTCAACACATTGTGACTATTTGTTGGGTAACTATTTTATTTCGTACAATTCAAAGCAGGAAATGAATAGACCATCTGCATACACATTACCCGTTCACTGTGAAAAATTCCTCTTCATAAGCCTCCTTTCAAAGCCAGTGCAATCTGATTACAAGGATCTAATGACAGTTTATCCCCCAAACAGGTTGAACAACAATTCCCTTTCTCTTCCCCAAGTCTGTGCCATGACTTAATTCAGACTGGATGAGACTGTTATGAAATTACACATCAAAACCCTAAACAGAAGTCAATGCATTGAGTCCTCACCTGGAGTACTGCATTCAGAGAGTAGTCAGGACAGGAAGGACGTGGACCTGTTAGAGCAAGTCCAGAGGAGGGCCATGAAGATGACCAGAGAGCTGGAGCACTTCCCATATGAGGACAGGCTGAGAGACTTGAGATCATTTACCCTTGAGAAGAGAAGGTTTTGAGAAGACCTTATAGCAACCTTCCAGTATTTAAAGGGGGATGACAGGAATGATGGGGAGGGGCTCTTTATCAGGGAGTGCAGTGACAGGATGAAGGGTAACGCTTTTAAGATTAGGTTACATATTTTATTTAGATTAGATTAGATATTAGGAAGAAATTTTTTACTGTGAAGGTGGTGAGGCCCTTGAACAGGTTGCCCAGAAAAGTTGTAGTTGCCCTTCCCTAGAGGTGTTCAAGACCAGGCTGCATGAGGCTTTGAGCAACCTGATCTTGTGGAAGGTGTCTCTGCCTATGGCAGGGGGATTGGAGCTAAATAATCCTTAAGGTCCCTTCCAACCCAAACCATTCTATGATTCTATTTTTTTAGTAAAAGGCAAGGTCCAGGTTCTGCTGTGGATGCTTAATGTCGCACTCTGAATGATGCCCTCTTTGTAGTTGGACTAAGCAAATATTAAGGTGTCAGGAAGCTGAATGGGAACTCCTTAGTCTGACTCAAAGCCATAGTATATTAGAAATGTCAGAAGTGATTTCCATGGTCATTCTGGAAAGACTGACTAGCTTCAACATTTCAGAGTGTTTTACAAAACAATCCAATGAATCCCAAATCAAGGGATTAAACTGAAATGTCCAGAAATCTACTGCCCATTAGAAAAATGAGTTAAACATTCAAGCACATGCTCTTTTCCATTCTTCTTGCCCAAAACCTCTTCATCCCTAAAACTTCTCAGAGTGATCTCTTCATTTCATCCTTCTGCCATCAGTATTAGCTGATGAGATACACAGGGCACTCCACACTTTGAGACTGCTAATTTCTTTTGAGAAAGTTTTAGTGCAAAAAAAGTTTGCAGGCACTACAATTAAATCAAAATAGTATAGGATTACTTGTGATTTTCAACAAGCTGCCAGACTTCTTTTTCATCACTGTTCCTCCAATTAAAAAAAAAAAGAGTATATTTTAGATCAGTATGCAGAAATATATTTCACTTTGGAATTAGGTCATGTGCTCTTTAAAATCACTCAGCTGAATCAAATTCATATCTGAATGACAATGACTGACAATACACAGGTATTGAAGAGAAGATCATTTTCTCTAATCATCCTCTATTTAGAAAAAGAAAAAAAAATACAAAAAGTGTCTTTTACTCTAACAGTGATTAAAAAGAAAAGAAAAGAAATACACTATGAAAAGGTTGTGTAGAATGTTAATGGAGGCTCCATCATCATCTTAAAAGGTTTTAACAATCCCTAGGGTTGAATTCTTACACTGGAGTTCTGGATACCTTAATGTAAAATTAACATTGGTGCAATATAAACTTGCTGTTCCTTAATCACTTCTCTACTTACTCGGCTTTCTTATAGCACCCACAGACAGAGATTAAGAACATTCAACTGCTGAACTACTTAGGTGTGTTTTTCACTTGGCACATCTTGCCCTTCGGATAGGAGCATAACTACAAACCATGGCAAAAACTACTCTTAAAGCAAAGTGCTGAGCTCATCAATATTGACAGAATTTATGGCCTTCTGAAAAGACTTCTTATAAAAATATTAGCTGCAAATATTCTCATTCTTTGTAGAAACAGTAAGCAGCACTGTGAATCCTAATTAACGTTTTTTCCTTATAAATACACAACTTGATAGGATGCAATTCTAGTTATCAAATTGAAAGAATTGTCTCTTAATTACTTTCTTCTCCTCTGGTTGTTACACTACAGGACAAAACTAATACCTGCGCTATCCAGTGGCTGTTTCTAAAGAACCACAGTTCCCTCAGCTGCTCTTCACAAGACTTGTTCTCCAGCCCCTTCACCAGCTTCAGTGCTCTTCTTTGGACGCGCTTCAGGACCTCAATGTCTTGTAGTGAGGGATCCAAAACTGAACACAATATCTCAGGTGCAGCCTCACCAATGCCAAGTACAGGGGCACAGTCACTTCCCTGGTGCTTCTGGCCACACCATTTCTGATACAAGCCAAGATGCCATTGGCTTTCTTGGCCACCTGTGCACACTGTTGGCTTATATTCAACTAGTTGTCAACCAACACCCCCCAGGTCCTTCTCTGCCAGGCAGCTTTCCAGCCACTCTTCCCCAAGCCTGTAGCTCTGCACAGGGTTTTTGTGTCCGAAGTGCAGGACTCAGCACTTGGCCTTGTTGAACCTCATCCCCTTGGTGTCAGCCCATTAATCCAGCTTGTTCAGATCCCTCTGCAGAACCTCTCTACCCTTGAGTAGATCAACACTTCCTCCCAGTTTATTGTCATCTGAGAACTTACTAAGGGTACATTAAATCCCTTCATCCAGATCCACTGATAAAGATACTGAACAGAACTGGACCCAGCAGTGAGACCTGGGGAAGACCGCTTGTGACCAGTCTCCAAGTGGATTGAACTCCATTTACCACAACTCTCTGGGCCTGGACATCCAACCAGTTTTTAACCCAGCAGAGGTTGCGCCTACCTAGGCCAGTGGCAGCCAGTTTCTCAGAATTCTATCAGAAATGGTGTCAAAGGCTTTACTAAAGTCCAGGTACACTACATCCACAGCCTTTCCCTCATCCATTAAGCAGGTAACCTTGTCATAGAAGGCAATCAGGTAAGTTTGGCAGGACCTTCCTTTCATAAACCCATGTTGACTGGGCCTGATCACCCATTTGCCCTGTGTGTGCTGTGAGATGGCACTCAAGATGACCTACCTTTTCCACAATCATCCCTGGCACTGAGATCAGACTGACAGGCCTGTAGTTTCCTGGATCCTCCCTGTGGGCCTTCTTGTATATGGGTATAACATCAGCCAGCCTCCAGTCAAGTGGAACTTCCCCAGTCAGCCAGGACTGCTGGTAGATGATAGAAAGAGGTTTGGCAAGCGCCTCCACCAGCTCCCTCAATACTCTCAAGTGGATTCCATCCAGCCCCACAGATTTGTGAGGCCAAGCAGGTCTCTAACTATTTCTTCCTGGAACATGGGAGATTTGCTCTGCTCTCCCTCCCTGTCTTTTGGCTCAGGAGGCTAAATACCCAGAGAACATCTCACCATACTATTAAAGACTGAGGAGAAGAAGGCATTAAATACCTCAGCCTTATCCTCATCCTTTGTCACTGTTGTTCCCCCTGCATCGAGTAAAGGATGGAGATTCTCCTTGGCTCTCCCTTTGTTCTTGATGGATTTGTAAAAACATTTTTAATTGTCTTTCACAGAAATGGCCAATCTAAGTTCTAGTTGGGCTTTAGCCCTTCTGATTTTCTCTCTGCTGATCTCACTTCATCCTTGTAATCCTCCTGAGATACCTCCCCCTTCCCAAGCTCATAGACTTTCCTCTTTTTGTTGAGATCCACCCAAAGCTTTCTGCTTAGCCAAGCTGGTTTTCTTCCCCACCAGCTTGGTTTTTTGGGCACACGGGGATGGCCTGCTCTTGTACTGCCAGGATTTCCTTCTTAAAGAGCATCCAGTCCTCTCTGGTTCCTTTGTCCTTTAGGACTGCCACCCATGGAACTTTATTACCCAGCCTTCTGAACAGTCCGAAGTCTGCCCTCTGAAAGTCCAAGGCGGCTGTTCTGCTCACTCCTCTCCTTACTTCTCCTAGAATTGAGAATTCTACCATCTTATGATCATTGTGCCCCATATATATGTCAATCATTGCCACTGCAACCTACAGGAAATTACATGGCACACATCTGAAGAATATTTATAGTCCATATCTCAGACTGATAAATACATGATACAACTATTTTGTACCAGAAATAGACAAGTTCAGAAGCTTATCATGAACTGAGCTGTCTGGAAAGCACGAATACTGACTCATGCAAGAAAAACAAAAAATAAAATGGCAGCTTTGGAAGTTTGCTTCAAATGCCAACAAGGAATGAAATGAAGCTCTCTTCAGCATGTTTTGAAAGTAAAATGACAACCAACTGTAGATACTCGAACTTGAGTTTCTTGTATGTAACTTAACATGAGTAATTTAATCACCCAGTTAGTATACTCCAACTTCTCTTTCCTCTGTCCCCTTCACAGGGCTGTCCCAAACCAGATTATTTGTTTTTCCTGACAGAAGTTCCATTTTAACCAATATGATTCTGGAAAATATCTCTATCTTTTAAGAGAAAATTTCAAGTATTCCATCAGTCTAGTCAGAGGTGACAAACTAAAAACAATCTGTAGCTGGACTAGGAGGAGAATTTTGAAAACATTTGCATTGTTTCTGCTGCTGCAAGGTTGTTCTGAATGGTGGTGGAGTTTTGCAAACCGACAAACATGTTCATGCATACTGCTCACTGCCAATATGTTAATAATAACTTTTGCAAGAACTGTGAGTAGGAAAGAGTTTATGCTACCTTTGAATGGGATACACGTGAAACTTAAAAAATGCTATAAATCTCCT